>NC_071285.1:35797939-35804160 GCF_943735745.2 Anopheles bellator
CCTTCCCACCCGGTTTGACAAAGAAAGAAAATTCCCACACCAAACAACGGACGGTGCGATCGTTAAGCGTGTTCCCTTTGGCTGATTACGCGCTTCTTTATCGCTTTATTGCTGCACATTAATCCACCGGCCGTTCTGGGGCCAGGTTCACCCCAGCAAGCGAGAACGGTGGCGCTAAGGTAACGTTTTTATTGCACTTCACCGTAGCAGCAACAACAACGACCAGATGCCAATTAGAAAGCTTCTGGCCTAAGCATTGTGCCTGGGCCGCTTCCCCGTAGCCCGTTCTTGACATTCCTGCTAGGCCGATACCAGTTACGCTGTGGATGCGTCGCGGTCGCCGCGTTAGCAATACGGCTCCAAAACCTGATCCTGCAGGACCCATCAATAGGTCCGGTTTGGCCTTTTTTTCGCGACCACGATGAAGAAATCAAGTTATTATCTAACGAAAGAAACGCAATCCTATCTCGCAGCCTATCATATAGTGTCGTCTCTGTCCCGTCCAATAATCGCTACAGTTATACGATCCCGTGGCCGCATCGTGAGTTAATCATTTCCCGTCCGATACGAACACCGTCACCACCGAGTCCCGACTAGTTCTGCTAGCGCTGCAAAAAAGCTTGGCGTGCTGTGTCTTGGTGCCATGACGCGGTTGTATCGTGGTGAAGGCCCCGTTCTTTCACTGTCCCCCCCCGCTTTCATCCATTGGCGAGGGGGGCACCGGGACTTATGTTGCTCCTCAAAGCATTGTTTCGAAGGGCGTCGCGTCGAGAAAAGCGGCGAACGCAACAAAAGCGCTGCCAAGGCGCAACACACGAAACATAAAACTGGACCGCTCGGGCCACGGAGCGCACAGTCCGAGCTCAGCACTGACCGACGAACGATCTCGGAGCGCGCAGCACAGCGTTCACGGCCCCCTTCATCCAACCCAACACCCCGCGATTGCACTGGAGAAAGCCAGAACTTTGGGGAGTTTCAAAGTGCGATCATTACGTCCGCGCGTGCGCCTGTGTGTGTTTGTTTGTGTGCCCCGGTGTTTGTGTGGTACGGGTGCATAGGGCAACCGGGTGAAGCCAGTAACTCCAGGACAGGCCACTCGATTCGTGTGGAGCGTGGAACTGTAGTGCGCCTGGGAACGATCTTGCGTTTGGGTTTCACTTCCTGAGTGGTTGAGTGGTTCGGTTCGGCTTGGTCCGAAGATCTCTCGGTGGTGAAGGTGTTCGAACCAAGAGACTAGAAGGTGAAGTTATAAGCGATCGATTAAACACCGGTAGCAAACGGCTTGGTGGCCGAAGACCCGCAGCGAAACACGGTCTCGCGGTCACGACCGAGAATCGGGCGGCTTCAACGCAGGAAGGAATCAACCATCAGGATCGACATGAAACTTCTGTTAGCGGTAAGCATTTATCGGTCGTTTATTGAATGGCACCGCCCAAAGGAGGGCATTCCTGTTGGCTTTCTCGCTGCAGTATTCTGCACACCCTAAGGCTTCACACCTGAAGTGCACGGACCGAGCCGATCGGGCCCCGTTCGGTGTCCTCGTTTTGTTTCGTGCCATCCATCGAGCGATGGATTAGCTCCGGTGTTTTTTTGTTGTTGTTTTGCACAACCAACCAGCCACTCGATCGTCACTCGATCGTCGCCAGCTCGCTTTACAGTTACTCTTGGTTCGATTGGTGTCGGTGTCGTAATTGTGGGGTTTCACCCTTCGCGGCCGAAGACCCACCCTGCGACTGCGTAACGCTGCGAACGGGTTTGTGCATGCCGGCGATGGTGGCCAACGATTGAAACTGGAACGCGTTAGGACGCTCCGCGAGCGGGTTGCACCCAAGTTCAAGTTCATGATCTGCGCTGACCGGCTCCGGTGGGTCGGGTAACCGATCGGGAATTCGATGGATTTTATTGATTTCGGCGAATCCGAGTGTTACTGACCAGTCTCTGGTGCCGGGAACAGGTCGCCGTCGCGAAACCAAACTAGACACGGAATCCGGTTCAACTCCATCTTCACCCTGAAACAGTGTTCTTGCAGCTTTGCGGCCACCTGTTGTTTTGAGGCTCCATTCGCATGCTCTCGTTTTAATTAGGTTCTAATCAAATTACTTCGGCGCAAAGTATTTCTTCATTTCAGTTTGTTTTGCAAGTTTTTTGTTGCGAATTTCCCGGTTTGGCTCAGCCGAACTTTGTTCCATTGTTTGCGAATTAATGTAGCTTCCCGACAAACGGTTCAAATTAATAGGGACAGAGCCGTTACACTTGGCGTCAATGTGGAAACCGATGAAGCTCGGTGACTTATGATGTTGGAGCTAATTGTCTGCGGTCCGAATCATCTGCGATCGTCTCGACTGCAACTGGTTCTAAAGCTTGACTAAATTTGGTACATGAAGGAGGTTGAGAACTGTCTCGTATCACCCAAAGCTACGCGACTTTGTTAATCTCTTTTTGCAAAGAAAAATATCTTTTCGATTTTACCAAACATAATAAATTATGTAGCAATATAACGTAATGCATCAACGACGTTGGATTTACTGCTGTCAACTGCCTTAGTCATACCGGAAAAAGTAAACTTGTTCTCGTTTGCGTCACTTTGTGAAACTTTCCCTGACTGGCGTCTGCTTTCGTGCATATTTTAACCCGAACGGGGTCAAGCGGTGGTGAGGTTCTCAGCGGGGTTCGATACCCTCTTACCTGGCCACACACTCTCCCCATCACTCTTGTCTCGAGTATGGGCGATAATTGAGGGTAACCAAATTAGAATCAATTTGCATACAAACAGCAAGTGTGAATTCCTGGAGCGGCCGTGGATCAACCCCGCTTCCTGTTATGCTGCGCCCGACCTGGATGTCCTATGATTTGTTGCCAAAGCCCTTGCGCCGAGTGGGATCGACTGCTCCACCGTTCGGAGCAGTTCCAGCGGAGCACCGGAGCCGTTCTTCGACCGGTTCTATGTGTGTGTCGTTGCCCCAACGCTCTTGTCTGCCCGATGGCCACGTTTTATTTATTCTGCAGCCCCGTGACCGTGCCGTTGTGGTGTGTGAAGCAAGCAAAATGTAATTACATTAATGCTAATTATGGGTGGTCCCACGATGCACGGGCTGGGAGCATTATGACGCTCGCTGCGAAGCTGGCCGATGGAAAATTGACTCCATTTTCCATCATCACAAATGATGGCCAGCTTCCGTCCCGGCTCAAAAGGGGTGAAAGGTGTGATGAATCGTTCGGTAATAGTGTTGGGGCTCGAAATCGGCCACAAGACCAAGCATTCTGGCTCAAGGTGCCGGCAGGCGACTGAAGGGCCCATTTTCCGTTAGGGGCCAGGAAAAGTGATTTACAGCAGTGGAACAGCTGCATGTTTGACCAGGGCCACATTCGTTCCGCCATGGGCCGGGACATAAACGGGAATGCTAAAAAGCTCGTTAAAGCCTTCAATTGTTTCGGGTTCGCGTTTTCCCAGCAGTGGCAGAATGGTGAAAGCCTTACCAGAGGCTCTTTTAGAAACAGTTTAGAATGGAAAGCCCCCCAATCCGCTACGCTCTAAGCTCGATGCTCTCATCAACGTGATCGCGTAGAACCGCGAGATTCAATTGTTCCACGGGACTGATCGAAGATCGTATGCAGTACGGAAGCTTCTCGTGGGGCCGGCCCTCTCTTTGGAGGACCAACATTAATTGCATCATCATCGGTTGTCCGATTCGCAATTAGTAACCACAGAGATTGGGGCCTGATCGAGGGACCTCATCAAGGGATCTGTCATTTATCGGCCGCAACTCTGTTCGGTAGTGATCGTTAATCAGACCAAAGTAACTACCAATTATGCCCCCCGGCAGAAGCTGTGACGATCTGTGCATCTCTTATTACCTTTATTACTAGCCGGAGAGCCGCTCGACATGACGTGCGTCCGACCGCCGTGGACGATAAATGGGACCTCCGTCCTACAATAAAGCTGTTACCTGATCGTCTTTGAAATGGTGTACCATTTTTTGAACCATTTAACCGAGACGCCGAGACACCGAGAAATAAAATTAAAATGTAAAATGGTGGTCAGATGGCCCTGTCCTTGACTGTCCTTGGCTCTGCCACCTGGCGGGGGGTCGGTCATTAACGTCCGAAGTCGGTCGTTTCGGGATGCCCACGCCCACCGGTTCCGGTTTTGTGCAGCAACAGACACCACTGCAGTACATGATCTGATGATCTGGTTTTCTGCAGCTGATGGTTTTTTTGTTCCGCGGGCTGGTAGAATGCTGTTGGGAGACGCTTTTGGAGACAGACGCGAAACTGAGTGTGTCGTTAAGATGCCGAGCTCGAGTGGGGTTCACTCACATGGTGGCCTTCGGAAGACGACGTCAACGATGGGATTAATCTGTAATGCTATCGCAGGTACGACGTTTTAAAGCAATATTTACACTGACACAATTACGGCAATTTTGACGTGCGATAATATTGTGTATGTTTTACAGCATAATGTTACAACCATATTAATGAGTCAGTTGAACTTTTAAACAGGTTACCTCCAAAGTGGATTTTCTCATTCATTCACCGATATTATTACTTTATTGTTCGAATGATTTGTGATTTCTGTAGTCAAACAGAGCCGCTTAATAACTTGAAACGGCTAACCGAATATTTGTATAAACGAAAACGTCAAATTTATAGTACTTGGCAAGGCCTGCCTCGATAAGTGCCTCGATGACATCAAGGTCCAAATTCGAAGGTCCGTTTTCTTTCACAATAAATAGATCATGTTCTGGTCTGGTGTGGTCTAGCTGATAACAGTTGATCACTGATCCACTAACCTACCGATTCATGTTTCGTTCCCAAGAAACTCCAATTTTATGCGAGCCACGCCAGCCACGGAGTGATTGAACCCCGGTGGTACTCGGTGGTCTCGCGTGTTTGGGAGACTGTTTGGCGCTCGGGCGAGCCTGGAACGAAGCCGATCGATTGTGATTGCAGTTTTCAATCACAGTTACCATTGAACGCTGCGCTGCCCGATAATGATGGTGATGATGATGTTGCTGCTGCTGGAACAAGGGAAGCTCCCGCGGGAAGCGCGAGGAGCCATAGGTACCGGGCCCAATGGGAGAGCAATGGTTGCAATTTACCATCCCTAGCCGGCAGGTTACCTCCGGTGCCGGTGCTGGGACGTTTGTTTTATGCTCGGCTCGGCCCGATGATGGCTATGATATGCATCTTTTAGCCCGGCACGGCATTGTGGCGGTCCGCAATGGCAAACATCCTCGGGGCGACGACCGCAGAAGCCCCAACCCACCCGCCCGGGCACCGGCACAGGAGAACGGAAGGTGGATGGACAATTATCTCGACCACCAGCCGGGGGCTCTGGGAGCAAATCTTCCTTCGGGTACGCAAATCATAAATTTCCGCCCCTTCGGGCGCGCACTGCCCAATTATGGGAATTATGAGCTCAATTCCGCGCCCGCTTTCTCTGGACACCGCACAAAACGGCGCACAGGAGAGGTGCTCCGTTTTGTGAGGATCGCTTGCCATTTCGCGCACCACATACCGCATTCGTTTTTTTTTTTGTATGCTTTTGTCCAACTATGTTGCGCTGGACCGTTCGCACCCGGTCCATCCCCGGTCGTGATGGGAGTGTTTGCAATGTGTACTTGCGATTGACGGTCGTGGGGCAGACGCTGGGGATCAATAGACGGACATGATTCCAAGCATCGTGAGTGATGGCGCTAGAACCGATCGATGAAAGGTCCGATGCTGCTGCTTCTGCGTGTGAGTCGTGCGCGAAAAATTCGCCAAGAAAAACAGACCAGACGATGAACGTTCCGGGGTTGGTGTTCTCGTCAAAGGAAGATGTTGGCATCTCGTTGAGTTGATCGAAAAGAGGCGATGTTACGATCGAATTTAGTCTCGAACTTTGAGCTGGTTCCCTCAATCATTGACTATATTGCTCTATTTTCCTATCTTTTCGGCTTCTGTTCGATGTTTGAGACGTCTGCACGGTCGTCTGTCACCGGATAAAATGACTTGTTACTAGTTCTTTGTGCTATGAATAACGATTTAACCCTTAATTATTGTCGAGATATTTTTGCTTTCATGCCTTCATAGTAACTGCTTTATGAATGTTTCTCTTAATATACTGGTTACCAGCTTTTAAGTTCGTCCTGTGTTTTGTAATAAATAAATAAATAAATAAATAAATAAATGAATAAATAAATAAATAAATAAATAAATAAATAAATAAATAAATAAAT
>NC_071285.1:35804260-35990636 GCF_943735745.2 Anopheles bellator
ATAAATAAATAAATAAATAAATAAATAAATAAATAAATAAATAAATAGATTAATTGATTAATAAATAAATAAACAAATAAATAAATATATTTGCGTATAGGGAAATAGTATTTCGTTTCAGTTCCACGCAAATGAATGCGAATACGAGCTATAAAAAAATCCGTAATGGAGGGCATACGAACGACTTTTCGAAACAACAGAGTAAGGCATTTTATTCTACTTTAGAATCATGTTGCACAGGCCATAATACAGTTACATGCCCATAATAAGATGATTTCTTTTATGCGTATTTGACAACCGAAGAAATAAAACGATTTCGAACGCCACCTTTGGATGTACCTAATACATTCGGCCGCTAAGCCACCACAGCAAGAATGTGGATGAGATGGGGCCGTATCTTCTTTCGCGAACTTTACCGGTCATCTTGAGCTATCCGTCGGCCTCTTTTGTGATCCTCAGTTACCCCCTTACTGAACTATTCCAACCCTGGGTCAACGAACGGTCGAAGGGGCAGAACCTGCCAACGGACACTACTGGACCGAAGGAAAGCCTTCTCCGACGGCACGATAGGTGGGAACCCCCGGAGGCCGTGGTTCATGCGGTCGAAATAGATCGATTCCATCCCTTAAACGGTTCTGTGGCACCCGTGCTCGTCTGTGTGCGGGAATGAGCTGGAGCTGGGAAATTTGACGCGGCTGTCAGGGCTGTTTCCCTGGGCCACCAACGTCAATCCACGATCCGCCTGCGATTAATTAAACGATCGTTATCCGCGAGATCCCTCAAGCGGACGCGATGGATTAGACGTTACATTAGAAAATGATAAAACTAAAGAACTGCGAGATGATGGGCCGCTTTTCCCCCACCAAACACCTCCACCGTTTACGCGGGTGCCAAATCGTTGTGAAAAATCGGGAGCACGATTCCCGGGTCGTGGTCCCGGCGCGGCCATGTGTGTGCGTGGCGGTCTGCGGTTTCGTTCGCATCGTGCGGGAGATTAATTAATTTTCGGACCGCCCGGCCCGAAACGGGCCAACAGATTGGGGCTTTTTTCGATTAAATTAGTAAGAATGCAGGATTCCGGTCAAAGGCGGGCCCGATGCGAACCGCTAAAACTGGTTCCCTGTTTTTTTGCGGCGCTGGATCGTGCCAGGGAAACGAATTGATCTCGGTCGGGAATACGATCCGGGGTTTTCTTTATCGCTGGCACTGTTTCTGTCGCCCTCTGCTCGGCTTATCTCGCTCAAGGTGAAGCGTAACAAGGAGCAGGACAAGCACACGTTTTGCAGATTTATGTCGAAGACCGTGGAGTGGCGGAAGTTGTTGGACCACCCCCGGGACCACGGTGCAGCATAATGTCTCGCGTGGTTACGACCGGTGCGTGGTTACGACTTCTGAAGCTCATTTGTTATAATAAGGCTCGAGTCGCCTCGGTTTAGCGTGGCGAACGCATTACCGGTACATCATTAACGTCTTCGAGCGACGACTATTTGTGGCAAAAATCCGGATTCTGCTGCGGGCCTGTTGCATCAGGATCCGGCCGTAACGTGAACCAGTTATGAGTCGGTTCTGTATCCGGCGCACGAGCACCGGTCGAATCCTTGTTCGCGACGATGTAGTTTTGTTCGCCAACATTACTTCCTCGTTTCGAATCGTGGTCCAATTATGGTGCGTAATGTTGCATTGATTATTGTCACTGCAGCGATTGGCACGGATTGAAAACAATGGGTGATTAAAGCAAGGACGAACTGCGGACCGAAAGGTCCAGCATAGTGTATAATTGCGAAACGAAAGGACAACCGATTGAACTCGTAAAACTTGCTGTACTACAATTTATGTATAGCATATTATAACAACACTCTCTTTAGATCTTTTTTCAACATCAACATCTTCTTTGAACGTTAACGTCGTCTAGCACCTGATTACGCACCATTAAAACGTCGTTCAAACAGTCTTCAAATAATCACCCTACAACACTATTGCCACTGGCGGTGCAGGAATCATCCCGAGCCGAGCCGACATTTTAACGAAGATGGATCGCTAAATTGTGTAGCGAAGTTGTCCGCGGGCTCTGCAAACACCTTGGCGTTCAAAGTCGGGCTCGCTCCGCCTGTCACGCGGAACGGATGAAGACATTTCCCCCCGGATGGAAACACGAAGCACTAACTTCTAACAAACAACCGGGACCGGGCTAAATAATGCGTACGATTTGCACGCAATCGCCGTCACCCTTCGGGTGCTTCGAGGCTGCCCTGCGTAGAATTAGCTATCAGTGCATCGAACGGAGGTGGAAATCGCGCAGAACATCTTCACCAATCACTGTCGCCGCCACTAATCGCCCGCTTGCAGCTGTCTCCGGCAAGAACCCCTTTTTACAATCCTACCTCCACTGGGAGAGTCATTCAGTCACTGTTCGCATCCGTTAGGACGGATGCGGCCAAGAAGATTGGTGATGATGATGGTGATCATCGTTAAGACGATGACAGGGTCTGACGGTGGGCTCTCGCTGCCGGCAGTCCGGTCCCCGATCCGGTCCGGGGTTGGATTTTAAACAGTAAAATGTTTTAATCAACAAACTTGTCTCACGCAGAATGTCGCCTTAAGCCTAAGGAAAGTAGAAAGCAGTAGAATAGGAAAGAGAACCCCTGATCCTCAACAAGCCAATCAGATCTCTGGCGAGCGTTGTGGTGGTCACTCCAAAAGTGCGGGATCCATTCCGTGCAATATTTTATCAGGACCATCGCGCGGCACTTGACAAAGGTCGGGTCTGTTTCCTCGAGATCTTCTAATGAAGGACCTCAACATGAGTTTCTTTCACACGGTTGAACCTTCATTAACATGGGTCCACCGATCGCGATCCCCACGCCATGCTCGGTGGCGTCAAGAAGAGAATGTAAACAGAACTGTGGAGTGACTGTAAGAGACAAGGCTCTAGCAGAGACTATGAACCGCTCTTCGGTTGTTGATGTTTGTCTTTCATCGCGGCGCTCAATGCTGAGATTGTAATCAGATCGGGCAGCGAGACGTTCGAGTGTTAAAAGCACCGCACGCATTGCCGGTGGTCCGGTGCAGCGGACCTGGGACTGCGCGGTGGCTTTAATGGACATTAGTAGCCCGTCCACTAATGGATCGATAAGTGAGAAGGCAATTTGTGCGTAATTACGGGGCGCAGAATTATGCTGCGCGAAGAATTCGAAAGGTTTTGAGATCGGACAAAGATCGGCAGGTGCGGTGAGACTTCGCGAGAGTGCCGAGCAAAAATGCTTCAAAAGGCCCGCAAAATTCTCGATTGGGAACCAAAAGGTTCGCTTTTGCTTCCTAGTTTACCCAGCCAATACGTTGCCTTGTAACGTTAGTTCGCCAAGAGCCACGAAAGCTTGACAGATCAATTTACGCCTTTTGCATACCAAATTGTATTCCGTGGCAATAAATTTGTTAGTCAAATTTCGTGCCTCGTAAATCTGCGAGTTTTCGAGTATTTGGCAGCGGACCCCAACTTTTGGGACTTAAAAATTGGACACTTCGTTACCTTCGTTAGGTGAATGACACATTTTATCAGATTCGTGCGCTCGTCGCAGAGAATCTTCACCCTTCGCAGGGTCCCACTCCGGCGGATGATGCTTACTGTTATGTGAGATGTTGCCCGGTCAGTGCCGGTAACATTTTCCGACCGCCGACGGTTCCGGAAACCCGTTTCTCTGCCAGTGCAGTCAGCTGAGCCGCCCCGTGGCAGTCAGGCTGTTAAGAGGTTATTTGCCTCTGGCCGTGTCGAATGACTTGCTTGGGGTTTTATTTGTTTATTCTCCTTCTTTTCTTCGAATGGGTCAGCCAGTGTGGCCACCGGTCGGTAGCAGTGCCACCGCACCGTCATCATTGAGAGGGGGGCCTCTTCACGACGGGGAGTAGCAAAACTGTTGCGCGAACAAACAGAGGGTGAAAAAACCAGAATTTCTCCGGCCGATACGTACGTACCGTTAATGCCACCTAATGGGAAAGCGCGCAGAGCGAATCGCGAGTCACCTCGGCCCGCGGACAGCTGCGTTGCGTCTTCCTGCGCTTTTGCGTGGCTCCGACTAAAGTTTAATCTGTGCTCGGGTGAGTCAGCGCGTCACGCATTTCGTTCAAAGCGAGCAGAGCACATGGCCAAACTTTAAGGTTCTGCCAGCTTTCGCAAAGGAAGTTCTCGGAACTATTCATCGCAAATGTTCCATTATCGGCGGAGGTGAATTTGGTAACATTCGTCAGGCCAGGTTCGTCGCTTGCTGTCCCATTGAAATCGTTCGTTCGCCCCAAAACCCATTAATCGCTTTCATGCGCTCGTTCGTTAGTCATGCCACGCTCGTGCGGGTTGCAAAATGAATAATTCACCACGCTGGTCGCGAGGTGAGTTACTTTCGTGCAGAATGAATTTGGATCCATAAAAATTCTTCATTCAAAATGTTTTTGAGGACCTCGTTTCGATTTAGGGTTCGCAGTACCGTGCTGCCCTTCTCGGTGGGGGGATTTTTGGCGTAGAACCCTTCTTGACTTGCTTTACTAACCGTTCTCTTCTCCTTGTTCCCTTCCAACAGGTGTTCACCTTAGCCACGGCGCTACTCAGCATACAATGTCGCCCGCAAGCCATACAGTAAGTCTTGATTCGTGAAATTGTTTCATTTTTCAGCACAAACCGTCTTCATTAGCGATGATAACACGGCACGGCGCGAATAGAAAAAACGCACCGAACGGAACATAAGAACGGACGGACCGAAAATTTACATTAAAAGCTGCCATTCCGTGCCTTGGCCCCGCTGAAGTGGCACGAATTGATAAACGACAATGCAACGAATGAGAAAAGAACGGGCCTGGCCTTTCGCGTTTTCGCTCCGATTTTCCTGCTGTCAGGCCGTTCTCGGCCTGGCCATCTTAATGCTTGCTTTCGCCCCACAGACACACACACACTTATGCTTTCCTAAATCTCGCTAATAAAAGGCATAAAACGCGTAGCGAATGGAAAATTCACGTCGATCGGTGGTTCTTCTTCGGTTCGTTCGGTCGGTCGTAATTGGATGTGTTTAGGTGTAAGCTTCTATACTAAAAAAAACAACTCACAATCTGTCTAGTGTGTGTCTTCAGTAATTCCCTTTCTCTCTCTCTCTCTCTCTCTCTCTCTCTCTCTCTTTCTCTCTCTGTGGCTATCTGCCTGTCTCTTTGTATCGCTAATACTGGGATACTGGCTGGGAGGTTAAGGATCGCTTTTGGGCAAGCAGGCCACGGCCGCGGTTCCAGAGCGGTCGTCGTTCGTCCTTCCACCCGCCCGTCTCTGCCTACTTTCGCTTAAAAACCGTTAGCGTAGCGCCAACATCGCCGCTCACAAATCATGCTCCGATCGATCGCATGAGATCGGAGCTTGATTAAGCCGATACCATCACCGGACCGGACCGCGGTGACGCTGAATGGACGGGCGTGATTATGGGCGTTTGATGAATGGGCTGAAGAACCGTTTATCGGCCGGTTGAATGGATTAGCGACCGACAGGACTGACTGGCTTTTGCTTTCGTTCTCGCGATCGCGCAACTTTGAACGCTAATTAATCGTGCTTTTGTTCCATTTGTTTTTATGACACTCGTGACGTTGGTTGATCAGTTCCCTGTGCTTCCCGAACACCCAACCGTCTCAAGAGTCGATCGTTCGCGTAACGTAATTTGCATTTCCACGCCCTCAGCCTGTCTCGCGCAATCAGGGCGATGCGTGAAGATCGCCGGGAAGTAATGAAGGTCTTGGCCAGCGTCGAAGGCATGCGTGTGCGCATGTCTGGCAAACATTAGACTAAACCGGCATCCGCAGGCAGCGAACCGCTGCGATAGCGCTGCCCGATAACTGTTACCTCCCGCTCGTGCTTAACAAAGGCAGCCTCACAGGGGGGTGGCCAGTGCACAATAGAATTCTTCAGCTCACGGGGCGTGAGGAAGCTAACTGTTGCTAGCCAGTGCCTTTACAAAGTTGTGTGTCTGGCGTCCTGACGCGTTGCCGTTAGATGCTCGCAGAGAAGGCTTGCAAAAATGCTTGGCACGGGTTGTGATGATCGGAGCAGCAATAAACGAATTAAACGGAGCAAAAACGGTGCGCCCGTTGTACCGTTGCAGAGCGAAAGAGATAGGGCGCGAGAGAGTGAGAGAAAAATCCGCGAACGAGTGAAGAATTACGAGCACGTCTTTTGGCTGCTTTCTTCATTTAACGATTGATTTTTATTGTATCACTAGCCTACCCGATCCAACGTTTCGTTTCGACCAAAGTTGTTCAAGTTGGAAATAAAAGCAAACGTTCATAACCAAAAAGAGTATTTGTTTAATCGAACATGGTGAATACATTTTCATTGGCGTTTGTTTCGAAAATAAAATTAACTTTATTCGTGAAATTCCCAGAATGGTCATCGAGGACCTGCGAAAATACTTTCTTAAGTAGTCTGTCACACACGTGTCAGTGCTACTAATGTGGTTTGTTCAAAAAGTATCCGGATTTTTGTGTTGTTGATTTATGAATATTTATTTTCTTCCCTTCAAAGTAATCCCCATCAGATAATTTGCAATTATACCAACGTTTTTTTACACTCCAAAACATCATTTTTTGTGATCTTGTTCAGCTCCTCCTTTGATGCCGTCTTTATCTCCTCACCATAAGCACATGATTTGTCACTCGTTACGACCCTCTGTAGCAAATGGGGGTCGTTGTGGTCAGAGTCCTACAGCTCCTTACCAATGTGAATACGATGCTTTTTTTTTTGGTCAAAATTGATCAATTTTGATACTAATTTCGTGATGACCCGTTCTTATGTCCAAATCATCGGTAAACATTGAATAGCACGAGTCAATCGATATGTTAAAGCCCTCAGCAACTTCTTTAATAGGGATTCGAAGATGGGCTAAAACTATTTGCTTCACTTTATTTTGAACCACCGATTTCATTTTGAATTTTCACACAACGTTTGATACAATTTCATTGCAATTCATTTTTTGGAATAGACAAAAATCGAAGATGAGCTAAAAAAACGTGCAAGCAAAGCAGTTGTCAACAATTGATTGATCATTCAAAATAGCCCATCTAGTCAACATAAGTAACATACATTAGTATCAACATTACGCCACAAAAAAGATCGAAAATCGAATTTACGTAGCCCGCCGAAATTCAAAATTCTGGATTCCCTTGAACAGTTATGTGCTACTCAGTGCTACTAATGCGACCTGTTCTCTCTCTCTTTCTCTCTCTCGTTCTCTCTCTCTTTCTCTCTCTTTTTCTCTCTCTCTCTCTTTCTCTCTCTCTCTCTCTCTCTTTCTCTCTATCTCTGGCGATCTGTTACTACGACTCGTATATTTATAGATGATACTCACTGAAATGAATGTTTACTAAGCGCGTAGTGCTCTACCCTTAAAACTACCCTTAAAATGATTCGAGTAAGCCCCTGTCAACTCGATCGGCTTCTTATCAATTAAATGCATGTTCGTATTCCATTCGGTTCTAATAATATGTCAGAGTTGTCGGTGCGTTGGTTCGGTGTTCGGTGCGAATGTTTTGTGATGTCCTGCTGATCGTTAGTAGCTTCCGGTGCAAACGTTCCCGTGTGTTCCTGTGTAGTTGTGAAGTTGTGTGCCGTTACGGAGCGATAGTGAGCGATAAAAAACAAAGGAATGGACCGAAATGGCCGGATGGTGGAATTAAACACAACATAAAACATACTAGCACTACCACAGCCATAATACCAAACTGCTCAGTAATAACAGCGTAGCTTCTAGTAACAAATGTACAGGTACGTTTACTTAAATCAATATTAATCTCTCTCTCTGTCTCTCTCTACCTCTGTTCCTTTTTTCTATCCTTCACTCATCTCATAACTGATCCTCTTTCTTTCCTTGGGTGTATGTGTTAAAAAAAATATTTTGGGATGTTTCCCCATCCTCGTTTCTGGGCGATCCTGTCAACTAATATGCATTCATTTGGCCTCCCTCTAACCCTCTAATCTCAGTAAGCCCTTTGTAAGGACCTCGCCTCACCCTGTTCACCATTTTCCCACTCTTCTGCCATGCAACTAGCTTCCGCCAAAGCTTCCGTCACTCCACTGATCGGATTTTCTCTCTTCGCACTGTCCGGCAGGATCGAGAAGCAGGTGATACGCCTGATACCGGAGACACCGGACCTGGAATCGCCACTGCTGCTGAGCGATCGTCGAGGGTCGGCCGAGGAAACCGATCGCATATTGCGCGAGATCGAGCGGATCAACGTGGCGATGGGTTACCGGAAGCGGGGCGAACTAGCGTTCCCCCGTGGTCAGGGTGCCACCGGCGGGTACTTTTACCCCCGGCCGGCCTACTTCCCACCGGCCCTGGCTCAGCTGAAAGCCTCACCGGCGGGTGGAACCCTGAAGACAACGAAAGCCATCCAGGACCCATTCCGCGCGCAGAGCTACTTCTACCCGACGCCCTACCTTCAGCTGCCGACCGTCGGTGCCGTACCTTGGGCATTCCAGCTGGTGCCGGTGCGGGCCGCCAAGGATCTGCGACCACCGTCGTCGCCGCCGGATCAGATCTACATCCTGCCGATCAGCGTTCCGACGGCGGACGGCAGATCGAGCGAAATCCGGTATATTCCGAGCACGATCGATTTCGGTTCGTTCCCGAGGGGCAAAGCGCTGGGCCTGGGAGAGCCGGCACAGGTCAAGCGACCGAAGGGCGTGATGGAGGACGTGGTCGAGGTGGCCGATGCGGTGCAGAGCACCAAGCTGGAGGAGCAGCTCCTGGAGGAGATCGTCGAGGCGGTAGACTACGACCAGGAGGAGGACGATGAGCGGAAGGGCGCGAGTGCCGCGGGGGCTCTGCCGGCCATTGCGAACGACAAGTTCATGGGGGCACCCACTGCCACCACCGATGACTCCGATGAACCCGACATCGAACTGGTGATGTTGCAGAAGGCGGCCAATGGACTGGCCAGTGGCAAGAGCTTCAACATTACGAACGTGTTCAATAACTTTACCCACCGCTTCAACATCCTGCCGACTACCCCGGGCACCGAGGTGCTTGGAGAGGGGCAGGAGCTGAAGGAGAAACCACTGTCGGATGAGGTCGAACCGGCGGCACAGGATAAGGGTCCGTTTGGGTTCTTTTCGCCGAAACAGGCCGATCCGGGTAGCGGGTTGGTTATCCAGCGGCTGCGGGTCCGCCAGGGTGGTATAGCGATCGCCGGACCGGGTGGAGTGGCCACGGCCGGTAGTGGCGGCACTGCGATCGTTGGTCCGAACGGGACGGCCATCACGCACCCGCGTAGCCTCACGATCGCCGGCCCGGGAGCCAAAGTGTACGCCGTGCCAGAGACGGTCGATCTGGCGAAAACGATCAACGCCACGCAGCGCAGCCTTCCGCTCGATGCGGTGCTGGTCGCAAGCGGTCCGGTCGTCTACTACCGGACGTGATCGTAGCCAGCCAGCGGCCAGCGGTGCTGTAAATACGACACAGACTGTACAGACTGCGTGTCCTCCGCGTGACGGACTCCTGGACGGAACCTTGCCATAACGCGTCGTGACCTCAGGGGAGGCGACTTTTGCGATAATAAAAAAATGGAGACATTTATTTAACCCGCTAAGAGAACCTGTGTTTTTTTCTGTGACAGTGTGTTCCGCTTGCCAACTAACTAACGCCACTAACGCGGAAAGGACGCCTAACATCAGCTAACGACGCCGGAGGTGAAACACTTGGCAGGTATGGATCGGACCGGCAGCATCCAGCATGAGCTTTGTCCTGCTAACCCACCGTGCCTGGATGGCCCACTCCTGACCCACGCACGCACTCGCATCCACCACCACCACCCAGCACTCATCAGCCTTCCCCTCTTTTCTCCTTCCCCTTTCTCCGAAAGCTTCTTCCCGCCACGTCCGTCCGGGCCGTATCCGTTGCAGGTGGTGGCATCCGGCGGCCCCTTTCTGGGCCAACCGCTGGCATATCCACTAGTGGCGCCCCCTGCCGGCGGAGTGCCTCTTGAGGCGCGTTCGAGTTCGGGCCCAAGTGCGCAACGCAAAAAACCGAAACATATCTCGAGCCTGGCACTGCTACAGGCCATCCAGCTGCCGGATGGCCACTTTGCGGTGCAAAAGTACACACCGAGTCCGGCGGCGCCAGAAAAGCTTCTTCAAGCGGCACCGGATAAGCCTCGACCAGCAAAGAAACAGCAGCAGCAGAAGAAGCAGCAGCAGCAGCCGGTGGTGGTCAGTGCGGTGGGGTCCACAACAGCCGACGGGCCCGTTGCGCCGAGCGTCTCTCAGTACCTTCCGTTCTACGGTTTGCCGATGACCGACAGCCGGGAGGAAGCGTCGCTCATACTGGAGCCCTCGTCGAAGGCCATCTCCGGTAACGGGGGCACCGCCATCTCGACGCCCGTCTCGCACGCCATCCTGAAGCAGGGCAGCTCGGCGAAGATTCTGTTCCGGCCCCAGTCGGTGGCGATCGTCGGGGCGAATGGGCGGGCCCACGCCCAGGCTGATCTGATAGTCGATTATGTGAAGTAATGAGGACCCACGGCAGAGGGCCGAGAACAATAAACCAATTCCAAACACACCGGCATGTCCATCGCTCCATATCCACGTTCATCCAGCAGAAGTTGATAGACGTAAGGTGTAGCCGTATGAAACCGGATTTTGTAGACAGATGACTCTAGTAGTCAATTTGGTGCTCCTTATTAAGCTTTTTTGGCAACACTGTCTTGTGTTGTCAGGAAAATGAATTATAGCTTTACCTTGGATCGGGCTTGTTGAACCTTACACATGGCGATTTTAACTTCACCAGTAAAGAGCGTCGGAGGACTCCATAAAAGTTTGAGGACACTGAACTACAAGAACTTCTGGGCGAAAATTTGGACGCAAGACAATTGAAAAAACGGAAATGAAATCCATCAGATACATCCATCAGATCGTGATTGGGGATGGAAAATGGATTCATTTTGAGAATCCTTAAAAAGAAAAAGTTATGGGTCAGTCCGGGAAAACCATCAATTTCGACTGCAAAACCAGTGTGTCTGGTGGGACCAGCAAGGTGTGGTGTAGCACAAGCTCTTAAAACCTGCTAAAACCGTTAATACCGATCGCCATCAACAACAAATGATCAATTTGAACCATGCATTGATCGAAAAACGACCAGAATGGACCAAAATCCAGTGAAAAAAATTCAGAATTTGAAAAAAATCCGGTTTCATACCTCATAGACCTGGTAGTGTTCTGTATCGGTGGGAAACGCTTTCGTAGCATCATTTCGACGACCATTCGGGGGCTGTAGGAGCAAGGGGGTCTTCTCTAGTTCCAGTCGCTGTCGCACACCAAGAGTCCACATTCTGTACATACTGTCATCATCCGCGCCGAAAGGGACTCCATTAATTGCCTGACCTTCTATCCAACTTATGACGCATCAAAGCCATTCGCCCGTAGTTAGTGTTCATGCCATGGAAAGAATCCTGCTCCCGAATCCTAGGTAACCTCGCTCCAAAAGCCTTCCCTCGAGGCACAAAAGTCAACCCAGGTCGAAGAAGTCAATCCCCCTGTCCACAGCTTTCATCAGTTCACTGTTTTCTTCCCGCTCTCTTCCCCGCAGCCCCGAGCACCGAACGGCGACGGACGTGCTGAAGCTTCCGTTCTACGGTGGAGCCCGAGGCCAGATACTGGAGATCCGCAAGAACAGCGACGGGACGGTGGTGAGCAAGATACTGCGTGGGGATGACGATGACATGGAACTGAAGGTGCAGCAGGCGTCGGACGAGGCGTCAGCGACCAAGCAGCAGCAGCAGCAGCAAGCCGTGGAGGAGGAACCGTTGGCGGCGAGCGACGAGGACGTCAAGCCATCCGAGCAGTCGTTCGGTGACTATCTGCTGAAGATCCAGCATGCGGCCGCCTCGCTCGTGTCGCTGCAGGAAACGGTCAAGAAGACGGGCCGCCTGTCGCCCGACCAGAAGCGGGTGTACGCCGAAAACCTGGAGAAGCTCGGGGTGGCCGCACAAAAACTTGCCCACATCCAGCAGGCCGACGACGAGCAGGACGCGGCGATACGGTTCCTGTTCGACGGTGAGTAGCCGAGGGATCGTTGATCCCGGCCTTGTACGGTGTCGCTAACGATCCATAAGTGTCCGATCCGAACAGCCAACTACGAGACGGCGTCGTCCGGTGGGTCAGGCGAGGGCCAGAAAAAGAAGGCGTCCGGCGGCTCCAAGGTGACCTCGTTCCCCGGCTACAAGGGCAAGGAGGACAAGAAGAAGAAGGAGGAGGAGGAGAACGTGGGCGAGGAAGGCTCGGGCGGTGGCGACAGTGTGCAGGTGGAGACGCAGGAGAAGGAGTCGTCCATCGCGGAAGCCAAACCCGTCGGTAGGTAGCCAGCAGGACTTGCTGAAAAACTGATGTCAATTCTGACGATCCTCTGTGACGCAGGTCTAGCCATTGCCGGTGAAGGAGGTGTCGCTTCGTCGAAACCGGTGGCCACGGCCGTGGTAGGCGACGGGGGCCTGGCCGTCGCCCGTCCGGTCGCTACCGCCATTGCCGGCATCAAACCGAGTGAGCTGAGCTCGTTGGGACTTCCGCTTTCGTTCAGCAAGAAAACGTTGACCCACGGCAAGTACGGATTGCTGGGAAGCGTGAGCGATGAGGGTGCCGGCGGCGGTGGGCTGCTGGTTGGCCCGGGTTACGAGGCACGGGTTGCGCCGAAGGAGATCGAGGCGGAGCTCGAAGACAACCGGCAGCAGGCGATGGCCAACTTCGACACGGAGAAGTTTCTGGCCAACTTGCGTCTGAAGACGGCACAGTCCCCGGGCGCCGTCATGGCCGGCATTCCGCAGACCATATCGTACCAGCAGCAGGTCCAACAGCAGCAGCAGCAAGCGCAGACCCTTCCGTACATGGCCAACTATGCGCCGGTCTACTCGCCACCGACGATCATCCCGTACTACAGCTGGACTCCGTCGTATTATCCGGCGTACCAGGCATACCAGTCGGCGCTCGGTGCTCAGCTGGCCTACCAGCAACTGGAGGCGCTTCAGTCGCCCTCCATCAACCCGTATTACTACGCCGCGTACCAGCAAGCGGCGGGTGCGGCCACCCAACCGAATCCCTTTCAGGCTTACGAGTATCCCCAGCGTACCGCCATCTACGCCCCTACGCCCGTCCTTAGCCCGGCGGCCAGTGCCTATTCGGGGTATAACAATTATCCATCCTTCAGCAACCCGTCGCCATACCGATTTTTCTACTATTAACCTGATGATCGGTAGTGGCAGCGGCGCCGGGAGCTTCATCCTGAGCATCACCTCCAACGGAGGGCAAACAGACTGAACCGGGAAGGGAAGTCGCGGTAGGCACTAGTTGTTAGACGGCCTGGTTGGGTCGGTATTTTGTAAGTTTTCCGGTTGGCGCCGGCAAACTGGCGCCAAACCTAAAACTTACGAGACTTAGGCTACTGGAGCTACGCGTTTAGGTTAGGGTGGAAAGCGGATGGCGAAGTAGGAACGGTCCGCGGAATGCGATCGCAGCGCATACCGCAGCTCCGTTAAGTGCATTTCTCGTAGTATAAGAATTAATAAAATCGGAATAGCTTCCCCCAGTAGTGATGTAGCTCGACAACTGAAGCGACGCGTGTACGGTGTTAACTGTTTTGAAAGAAAGAAATGAATGGGCTCTGTTATGCTGGCGAAGCGTTTCCGAAGCGTTCCGAGTATATTCGATTGCCTACATTTAGGCGCATTTCGGTCGGTTTGAACGCGAGAAAAAATATGGTTTTTAAGAAACGGCATCAACTGGAGATTTATGCCAAGTAATGCAATGTTCTTTTTGATAAGATTATTGTCAATACAAATAATAGAAATAGATATAATACGTGGGCTGAAAAGTCCCGGACCTAGGGAAGCAAAACGGGTTATTTTTGGTTCATCATTGGCTTTATTCATCGCCGTAACGACCACCAGGAGCTACACAATCCAATTCTAGCGTCGCTCTATCATTTGAATACCAATTATGTAGAACGATGTATCTTTTGCCTCAAAATAGGCCTCAATTTCAGCGAAAACCCCTTCATTCAAGTGAAATTTCTTACCGAATGAGCAATTTTATTGAGGTTTGCGAATAGCCAGTATCGGCTGAGAGTCAAATCTAGCGAATATGCGATCGTTTCTTTGAAATTTCGGCCTTCGAACGCTCCAATAACACTGTATAATATTCACTGTTGATAGTACTTTTTTTACTTAAGATATTTGATGAATGTTGCACATTTCAAAATACTGTGTACCTTGGGCAAAATATCTCCGTGTTTAGCCCATTGTTACATATTGAGGCAAAAATTACGGTTTCTTACGTTTAAACACGAACAAACACTGCTCAGAATCATCAACACGTTCTTGTTTTTGGTCAACAGTGAGCAAACGCGGAAGCCACTTTGAACAGAGCTTTCTCATACTCAAATGCTCTCGTTAAAATCTCTTTCTCTTATAAATCATTTCTTTTGATATCTCTACTGTTTTTACAGTTTACCTTTACAGTGTACATGCATGCAACTTCACTTTTCGATCATACGAAACGATTGTGTGGAATGTTTTCTGTCGTTACTGCTTCATTTGGAGGTCCATTGCGTTCTGCATTATCTGTGTCTCTACGACCACATTTGATGTCAACAAACCAACGTTTAATTGTTGATTCTGATAGACTCGGAGTCCTTATAACACTTTGCAATCCATTGCTTAGCTTGAAAGGTATTTTTCCTCATCAAGAAGCAGTGTAAAATTCAGACACGAAATTGTTTTTGATCTCTTGTTTTGAAAATAACAAAAGTAGTTTTATCCCCAGCGCAATAACTCCAGAAACTTATGAGTATCATGAATTTTCAAAAGCTTTCTTTTGAAGGTTAGTACTAACGGAAAAATACTGGTGTCATCTTTGTGTTAGGCCGTAGACAATAAGAACGCTCTATAAAAAGGGAGTTCATAAACCACTTAAATAAAGTGGTGGGTAATCTTACCACCCTTTTGTGGAACATCGGTTAGCTCTTGAGGATTGTTCTCCAGACCAGTGTCAGTCCAGGGCAATTAGCAGGTCCTTCTATACTACGTTATTGCTTAATAACTTGCTCATAAACGAGCGATACACGGGTGTCGTAAAATGCCGAGCCCTCGCAAAGACCTCGCATATTAACGGGCACCGATTTTATCTAACCCACCGCCCAGAGTCGCCGCTCGTAGCACGCCCCGTATGCTCCGCGATGCTCAGTGGGGAAAAGAAGAAGCCATCAGTTGTAGCAACAAAATCGATCACCGTCCGGCTGCCCTCCCCGGGCCGATGCATCCTGAGGACCGAGAGCAGTGCGTACCATATGCGCCATGCTTTGTGCACTCTGCATGCAGTGCATGCAAGTTCACGCAACATAAAGTCACCTCAAAACACACCCTCCCTCGGAAGGTCTTTTATAAAGGCTTCGCTTTTATGTTCCAGCAGCACGTTCCGTGCAGTAAGTGCAGTTTTATTGAGGTAAGGTTAGTGTTGTTATCGGCCCCAAACCGGTACACCGGTTGGGGCCGGGTGGTTGCAGTTTCATTATTTCGTTTCTTTTATTCGTCGCCCTCTGTTCTGTTCCGTTTCACCCGATCGCGGCGGGAATGCAGTTTTGCAGGGCGGGCAAAAGCGAAGCGTACAGAGAAGCCAATGCCGATCGGAAGAGCCAGCTGATGGCGATCGGGCTGGTGTCGGTGTCCTTTCGGACCGCTGCGCTGGGCGGAGGCTCGACATTCGGGGACAGTCACCTTGACGGCCCTGGCGTGGTCAAGACTAAAATACCTGAGCACTGACCATTTTACGACCGGCGACACCGCCGCCCGGACGACGTTTTCGAACGGATCCATCGGGGCAGTGCGATTGGTTTTGAAATGATATGCAAATAAGCGCGAATCGGAGGGCTGCTTTTAATTTGTGGATCGTTAGCGTGGCTTTTCATTATCGAGCGAGCCAAGAAACTGGTTTCAGTTTTATTTTGTAACCATCTGTGCAGTGCAGATAAAGTTAATGAAAGGAGCGGAATGACTAGGAATGGTAGTAAGGCTCGGTACCTGCTGAGTGCTTGTGTTTCTTGATTTGCGGAAGACCGCAATTGTCGCAGACTAATTAAGAGTTTTCTTTAATTACCGGGAGAGGCTGCTATAGGGCATTCCAATCATAGGCTCATTGCCATAAATTTGCCATAGTGGCAGGAATTCTTAAAGTTCGATCGTCAAAAGAATGATATATGGTTATATTCCATGTAACCAATTTAGCATACATAAACCGCATAATCTTCATGTAATATCCAACAAATGGGGCACGGATCGGACAGAGCTTACCATATGCTTAGAGCAGCATTAGAGGGCGATCTTTTACAACAAAAGTTAATTTCAGTTAGGATGCTCAAGGAGTTTGTGAATTATTCCTAAGATGTTGGTTCAACTAGTGGTAATGAAGCCCTGGAATAAACCTGGAATATTTCAATGCGTTTGATGATTAAAATCCGTTTAAATCGATTGGGTAGGATAAAAGTGTGTTCCTTTTCGAACAGTTGTTTTCTAATCTTGTGTGCTCATTTTCAAAAATTGTAAGACATATTTTATATCTGTTAGTCGATTGTTTTGTGAACTTACATTTGGTTCTTTGCGATATTCTTTTTTGCGCAAAGATCTGAGCATAACGATAGCTTACACTGATTGCGATCCTGAATTTGAATTTGTGATCTCCATTTGAAGAAGATCATCAACATGAGTTTGGGTTCAATTATTAATTTGGCCTTAAATTTCAACTGTTCGTTTTGTGTATTCTAAAAAGATTTGCGATATAAAAGCGCGTCATAAAACGTTATCAATAAAATTAATAAAATCTCACATAATAATGTTCGCTGATCATTCCATTACCGTGCAATATTGTTTTGTATGTTCTATAAATGAGATAGAACAAATCAATTTAGAGATTATAAATTTGAAGGAGTTGAGGTTATTGAAAGGCTTTTCCGAAGCATATCCTATTACATTATATATTCTATTTTTTATTCATTTAATCGTTATGTAAAAATTATGATAGCCGTTGTACTTGAAGGGCTTTTCTCAATCCTAAAAACAGGCGATCAACCACTTCGGTATTAATATCTACCGAAACCATTTGCATTGTACGATCGCATTTTATTCATTCGCATCCATAAAATACCATAGTCCTTGCAGGGCGCAGCTTCGTCGTGTTCGTAAGAACTGATCTGATCTTCTTCTTCCTTTTCCGATCGCGCGTTAACTGAAGCAGCCAAAGAACGAAACTAGTTCTACGCAAAAGAACTCTGCCTGCCGATGCACCCCTTCAACTGCGGACACCACCATTGCCACTGGGTGACCACCACTTCTGTTTTGTGCTTCGATTGGACCGAGAGCTGCAGAATCGGCAAGCAAACACAGGAACACAATAACACCTCACCTATCCTGGGCGGGCGAGGCGAATGCATCCCGCAAAAGAGATCAATCAAGCGGCTCCGGCAACGGAAACCGGTTGCTGCGATGAAAATCTATCGATCGCATCGATAAGGCTGGACCTGAACCTCTCTGGCTCGTCGTCGCGCTGGGAAACTCGTCTTGACCCGGGCTGGTCAAGTCCGGGCCTCGGACCATACATTTGGTTTTGCCATTTTAGTACCCACAATCAGACAGGATGAAATCCCCGTTATGGCCGAGACTGCCTGGGCATTGCATTTTTACTCTAGATTGGGGTTGAGAAGTGTTGCGTGAACCACCCAAGTGATATCAAAACAAGCAAGAATAAATTATGCACAAAGTTTGCCGTAGGAAGACTCTACAACAATCCTGCGGCCTAATCCTCCCAGTGGAAAGATGGCGCATGCCTTCACAGCTGAGGATTGGGATTTATGGCGTGTTGTAGCTGAAAAATGTCTTGCAATATTCTTCTCCGTTGCTCGATCCAACATGGTTCGAGCGATCCCAGGCCCGCCAGCATGGTTCCCTAGCCGGGGAAGTGCGAATGAAAAATTGTAACAGAACTATTTCTCGCATTAGCTCGGTTTCGATTGCGTCTTTTTTCTGTTTGGCCATTTCCCAGCCTCACGACGCACGACGCTTGTTTGGTGATGCACCACCACCACCGTCCACAACTTATTACTTGCCTGCTACTTGCCTTGCACTCGGTTCACGCTTCCCCGCCGTGGCGTAGGATGGCCACCCTATCTCCTTTCTCCCTCGCACACACCATTATGGTTGCGCGTTCGCGCTGCTGACCACTTCTTCTGCAGGGCGTCATTGATTGTTCTAGTTTGCAACGGTTGTTGCAAGCACACATACACACGCGGCGCCACACTAAAGTGCATCCCAAATGCAGCGGGTGGGTCGGTGGGGCGGAGGGGGGCCAAGCTTATAAAGGGTGAACCGCGGCCGATGGCTCTCCAGTCAGTGTCAGGCTCCGGCTCCGGAACTAGTCGAACAGGCGAGCCACACGCACACGCAGAGCGCAGAGAATCAGTTGAAGAAGTGGCAGCCATTTCTTCTAGGATTTCAATCCCGTTCGCCCTGAGGCCGAGTTGCAGTTGCAGAAAGGTAAGACGGGTTCACCACAGAGGGAATGGTTTTTAATTAAAATCGAACGACATGCGGTGTCTCTGGTCGCCTCCGGTTTGTGATTTAATTAGTATTCCCTTCTGGTCCGGTCCGGTCCGGATCGGGTATGCAAACGGGTGAAAAAGTACAGTGGGCACGTGTCCAACTAGTGCCGGCGGTGGTGTGCTAAATTCAAAGACCCACCAGAGGGAACCGATTCGGAAATCTAATTTGAAGCTCTCCAGGCCAAGCAGCGGAAATCGAAGGTGACGGTTCAATATCCCGATCGACGCAACGGACTTCGATTGGCGATAAAAAAAAATCCTTCTTCCAAGAACCAGATATTCTCCAACCCTTCGCAGTCGCATTTTTGTTGGCAAAGGACCTTTCTTGTGAACCCGTATCGACTCCATCGGCTGACAAGGGAAGCAGAAAATAAGGTTCAAATGGATGCAGCCTTTATGTTGCACTTCACCTTCAGCCGTTCGCGGCGCAGTTCTTGACCTTACCCACGCCAAAAAGGCACGCCAGCGCGCTGCAGACCGGTTTTTCTCGCCTGTGCCACCTTTCTTCGCCCTGCTCTTGCCCGAACCGGTGCTCAAGTTCAATCACATCTCGGCTTCGCTTCGCTGAACCAGTTGTTAGTTCGGCCGGGGGCCCATGTCTTGTGGCCATTTCTTTCTCACTATTTATCCTTTTTTTCTTATTCTCTCTCCCTTTCGCTCTGTCCTGTACTCTCGGTGGGGTAAAGATGGGTCAACTGAGTACTGTCGTGGCCGCGCTGCTGAGCGCCCTGGCCGTGTGTGGAGGAGCCCCGACGGCCACCATCATCCAGCCGGCCCACTACTACCTGATCCAGCCGCAACCGTCGACGGTCAAGATTCAACCCCACCTCATCCAGCCGATCCAGCACCTGAAACTGGAACCGAAGCAGTACATCTACTACTACCCGGCGGCCCTACCGCTGACGGCCACCACGACGACCACCACGCATCAGTACACGGCCGAGGGCAAACCGATCCGCCTGGCGGCGCTCAAGCAGGAGGAGGGCGGCAACGGGAACTGGTGGTCCTCGGTGTTTGGCTTCTTCCAGCCACCGACCACCGAGATGCCGGCGGGCGAAGGAGAGACGACGGAAGCACCGGCGGCCGCCAGTAGCGCACCGGAGAAGAAGCTAATGTATGTGGCTCCGGGAGCTCCTGACTTGAGAGTTGGCGAGACACCGGCCTCGACCAGTGGGCTTCCCCAGCGCTACTACATTCTGAGTGGTGCGCCCCAGTTCTACGGTAACTTCGATGCGCTCCAGAATCCGCTCAGTCCGATCTTTAGCCTGCAGCCACTGCAGGCGATCCATGCGCGCGCCAACTCGGACATTCAGGCTGAGGACGGGCAGCCCAAGTTCCAGGCCCAGATCGTGTCGGCTCTCGCTCCGATCGCCCCGGTTCCGGCGGCCGTGCCAGCTCAGCTGAAGAACGATCTGCTCGAGTCGCACCAGGACAAGGAGCAGACGATCGATCGGGCTTGGGGCCGATCGCTGGACGATGAGCAGCCTCAGCAGCAGCAGCAACCGGAGCAACAGCCACTGTCGGAGGACGAACCGATCGTTGTGCAGTCACGCTCGAAGGGAGACGACGAGGAAGGGGAGAGCGGTGCGGTGCGCGCCGTTTACGACGAGGAGCTGCCGAAGGAGCAGGAACCAGAGCAGGCCATGCAGCGCAGCGTCAACGATCCGGCCATTGCCGCCGCCAAGCCCTCCGGTATTGCGCTCGCCGGCCGGGGCGGTGTCGCCGCATCGGCCCCGACCGGGACGGCCGTCGTCGGTAAGAATGGTCTAGCTCTGGCTTCACCGTCGGCCACTTCCGTTGCAGGTAACTTCTTCGAGGAGGAGGAGGACGAGGAGAAGAAGAAGATGTAAGGCACGAGGTGCGAGCGGAAGCGGCGGATGTCCCCACGGATCGACCAAGCGGCGAGCGGGTCACCAAAAGTTCAAGTTCAGGATATTTCTGGTATACGAGGAAGCAGGAGCAGCAAGGCAACCCACCAAGGTTCCGGTTCTAGCGTCTAGCGATCACTTAGGCTTTTAGGGTAACACATGCACGGCCACTGCGTGGAGACGAAAATGCACATTTGACAAAAAAAGCGGACAAAAAACGTAACCCACCTCCGAGAGAGAGAGAGAGAGAGGGAGCTGCAGGGGACCTCTGATGAGCTGATCCGATCCGGAGGCCATACTGGGCAGGTGGAGTGAAGGATACTGGATAGTATCCAGCGCACAAAGACCTTTCCAAAACGAGAATCGATCGGCGACAGGGCTCACTTTCATAATCATCTTCATTCATCATCATCATCATCGAACTAGGATTGTGGACGGCACGCGGAAGGCAGGGCGCCGCTCTGCCAGTCGCCGTCGGCCACTAATCCAGTATCATTTTTGCATCCATTAAAAAATACGACAAGGAATAAAGAACGAAACGAAAAAACACATCCGGCCGGACTAGTTCTTTCAGATTTTAAGGGCCCAACACGGAACAACACGAGCAGATGACACGCTAAGCTTTATTTCCAGGGGTCCGCCTGTTCCGTCACATTTCTAGAACCGTTTGACGTAGTTGATGTCGACTCGCTGCGCCACGTAGTCCGCGTACAGTAGCTGCACGTCCGCGACATCGTAGTACAAAAAGAGCGGATAGTTCAGGATGATGGATTGGTAGATCATAGAGATGCCGGTCAGCAGGTCCGCGATGACGCTCGGGTCGATGATGCGATAGCTTAGCAGCGACTTGGCTCCACCGGCGAGTGGCAGCGTGCGGTTGGCTGATTCAATGCGCCCCAGTAGATCCTGGCGTAGGTCGTCCACGGTGACGGGTTCCGCCGGCACCAGCGCAGCCGCCATTAGCAGCAACACCACGTTACACGCTACGCACGCTGCTGGTCGGCTCATTCTTTCGTGCTGTACTCGTCGACAGGAAACCCTTCAGAGAGCTGTACGTCTACGTTCGATGACGGCTGCAATCGGACTGTAGCCTCGCCGTTGAATGGGGTTGGTAAACGTTAGTTTCTGATCCTCACGCTGGGTGATCTTCTGATCCCCACTGTGCCCCGAATACGAAATTTCCCCTCCGTTCTGGGGCGTGGCTTGGTGAAAGGAGCGAAATTTCGGGAACCTTTCACCAGAACCTGAGTTTTCGCTGAGCACACGATTCGGGTTTTGGACGACGATACCTTTCGTCGACACCTTGGTAGCCTGCAGGACATCAGTACGAATCCGTTCGAGGTCCGGAGCGCACCCAGCATCGAACGAAGTTCTGAGCACGATGCAGACGACTTTAGCCCTAGCCGTGGTCCTGTTGATGGTAGCGGTGGTCAGCAGTAGCCCGGCCTTATCAAAGCCGGGATTCGAGGACGTCTCGCGCCATTACGGAAGTGGATATGAGCACGGCCACAAGCTGAACGATGTGGAGCTGTACCTGAAGTTGCGCGACAAACTGGTCCAGGTGGCTACGAATGCGGTCGCGTTCAGTCAGCTGGCGTCGCTGAACGCGTTCAACGCCAATGCGTTCGGTAACCTGTCGCAGATGCCGGGCCATCTGAAACTGCACGTGCGCGAGGTGGAAAGGGTTCCGTTCCCCTAGAAGTAAGAGAAACCGGCCTGGAAATGTATCTGTTAGTGAAGACGAAGATGATGGATTAAAATAAATTGTACCAACGATCTAAACGCTTATAAAAACCTAGAACTGTGTTTCTAAAATTATTTCCACTGAATGGGAGCAGGTAAAGACCGCTCGGCGGTTGTAACCGGATTAAGTAAGTAAGTAAGAATGGGAGACTGTTAACAAAACGGCGGATATTATCAGATATGGGCAGATATGGTTATTTGAGATCACTGGTGCACCGGATGAAGATGACGGTAGGCGACTTTGCTCTGCCTTCCAGTGATTGACTTACAGTCACTGAATATTCAAATCATCAAAAACGTCACCTACCTAATTCAATCAGAAAATAAAGGTCTTCACCGTGTTTCTTGAGAACGTTAGCTTGGAAGACGACGAATTGGAGATTTCATGAGGAAACTTAATAGATTTCTGTTAGTTCCAGAGAGTGAGTAACCTCGTGTCAGTGGCTCAAAAATATAGATAACCATGTCAACGCGTTATGTCCGAAGGACTAAAATGCATTGTAAAGTGTAAATAAAATGCTTATATTACCATTATCCCGTAAGAAGCCTTTCGCCATTAATGCATAGAATACTATGAACGTGATGCAATGTTTGTTATTTAAAATGCGTGAATGTTCATAAAGATGCTTAAGGCCAAGAATTAAACTTGTTAGAAATGGCCCAGTTAGACCATGGCCCAGTTAGAATCGGGAACAATTGCATTAGCTCTATCTCTGGGTTGGTTTGACTAAGGAAATACATCAAGGTGTCAAATTGATGGTATTTTATTGTACTTTAAGAGAAAAATTTTAGAAATTTATTATGTCGGTCATCGGATGAAATCACGAACATTCTTTAGAATGCGAGCTATAATTTTCTGTACAATCTTCTGGTCCACCTCAGCGGCTAATTTGATCCAATTTCTCGCCATCTCTACAGCATCCCACATCACCTTTCCAGTATTTTTAAACTTCCTATTGATTGTTGCCCAATAATTTTCGATTGCGCGGAGTTAAGGGCAATTTGTTGAGTTCATCGTCGTGTTTGTGATGAAAACCTTGATTTCTGTCCACAGGTGCAAATTCCTTGTCATATCATTAATTTTTGCGCAAATTTATTGGCGAATACAAATTTGATCTTGGAGGGGACATCTCCCCGTGCCGTGGCCAGATAAAATTTTGGTCCAGGAAGCCGTCCAAAATCAAATTTCACGTATGTTTCGTCGTCCATACGCAAGCATCCTTTGTACCTCGTCATAACCTTCTCGTACAACTTTCTAGTGTGTGTTTTAATGACTAGATTTTGTGTAAGTGTCCTTTTTGTATGCTTACATGCAAGGAAAAAAACAGTAGCCTCTTCGTAGACAGATCTCCCGCGCAGTACTTTTGCTGATACCATATTTTTTTGCAATATCCCGAACCGAAAGACCAGGATTTGCTTCCATTGATCTTAAAGCCTTCCAGTTCAGCTGCCGATTGTATGTTCAACTACGACGTCTACTCTGAATCTTTCAATCTACGGTATTGGGTTCCCAGAAACGGTAAAGCACAGCATATATAGTTGATTTTGCAAATTTTTGTGTTTTTGAGATTTTTAAAGTAGACCACGTGGTGTTTTCGACGTGATTGTGCAGAATTAATTTTCCTCTTTAGAGTTCAATTAAGCATAACTTTCCATAAACTCCACGTACCTAAGATGAAACTTTCAGCACTGAAAGTTGAATGTTTACTGAAGATATGACTATCAACACTTTTGAAATCCGACCACCAGAGGCGCTGCTAGAAATCATGCAATTGTTCCCGATTCTAAGTGGGCCATGCTTTATGTCAGTTAGCGAGAATTAAATGTGAAAATAAGAACCAAGTGACTGGTGTAACGTCACGACACGCTACAAGAATCGTTTTAAAATATACACGAATAGTGGAATTAGAAATACTCACGCAGACTACTTCAAAATTGTCATCATTCCGACAGTGATAAAATTCTTTCAGAAAACCCATCTAAACAAAGTTACTGTTCTTAAGTCGTTTATTTTAATCTTCAGCAATGTGGTCAATGTTTCCCATACGGGGACACTCGTTTGCCGGTAAACTTCTGGATCGTTTCGAAGGCCGATTTGAACGCATCACCATTGCTAGCCGCGAGGCGTACCGGCTTGGGCGCGTCCGGGTGCGATGGGTGCTGGATGTCGTTGTCGTAGAACAGATCGATTGTTTTGTAGCCGGGCGGAATATGCCTCAAAGTTTCGCGGAGCTTCTTGATGCGTGCCAGAGCCAAGGAGTACTGCTGAATGAACGAGTCCGACGCATTGATGAGGAATCGGATGACGATTTCTGATCCTGCCGGTAGCCACGCGATACGGTTCGGGATGTTGACAATCTCGACGCGGTCGTGTCCGTGGTGGTGGTGGTGGTCCTCGGCGGTGCAGAGGCCCACAAGACCCAGTGCGATGATCGTGAGGACACAAAACTTCGGGGACCGCATCTTGGAACGAGCGCTAGAAGACTGATGGTCCTTTTCGGTGGAGGTTCACGTTTTGTTTCCTTCGCCCTGCGAGCCGGTGGGTACTTTCACCAGAAAACCACCCGAAAGGGCTTGGGGCCGAGCAGAGAACGAGGACAGTCGACGAAACGAGTGGTTTTGCAGTATTTAAATGCCTTCGGATTTTGGGAGGAGCTACGTCTTGTTATGTGATTATGAGAGCTAGGTTTTTGAATGCGTGAACTTTATTCCAAGTCTTGTATTCTTTTACAATTTCTATACTAAAACGTCAACAGTACGGCCATCGAATCGTCCAGCCTAGTTGTAGTATCCGATGTATTCCTTGGATCCATCCTCACGACGAGCGTTCACTTCCTCGACGAACGCGTTCGATTGCTCCTGGATCTCCTGGTACAGTCGTAGAACTTCCTCCGTCTTATGAAGTAGCTCATTGACCAACGGTATGGTTCGTCTGTTCGGTAGCTCGAGAGAGTCATCCAGGTTGCGCCATTCCAGGTTTCGCAGCTCTTCTACCGTCGCCAGCTGGGGGTTGGCCGGATCTCCAATGAGCAGCCTGGCGAAAAGGGGAACCTCGGGCACAGCGGGCTCTTCTTCCTCTTCGTCCTCCTCGGTGGGCTCCTCTACCGGGGGTTTCGCTTCCTCCACCTTCACCGGCTCCTCCACGGGGACCGTTTGCTGGAGAACTTGCGACGGGACCTGTAGCTCCTTCAAAAACATTCGGGTGGGCGTGACTATTTTCGAGCCACCGATCTTGCCCCACAAAGAACTGGCAGGGCCAGGAGTCGCGGTTACCACTGCGATCGTCAGACACACGAACAAGGCACGAAAATTCATCCTCAAACTGTATGGATCGAGAAGCTTCCGTCACGGAACACGGGACACGAACGATAGCGCGGATCGGAGCAGAATGAAGTAAAATTGCATCAAATAGCTTCTTATATGCATCGTCTCGCAGGACTCGGGGTCTTGCGGCAGGTTGGGCGTTCGTATTTTGGGGAACTGGGGTAACTTCGTGTCCACTTCCCTGTGTGCAGTTTCTGTCTGAAAAACATTCGAATTTCTGATCTATCGTTTCCATCGTTTTAAATCATTGGTGTTGCTTCGAGAACGATCCATCACTATCCTAGATCAAACCGATTGGTCTTGGTGTGGTCATCAAATATACTACCACGCAGAGGTGGATTAGTTTTCGTTCTTTCACGTTGTTTTCCTTCCTTCAAAGACCCATCCACAAGGGTGAATAATAATCAATAGCAAAATTTATTTTAAAACGATAGCATATATTTGTCGAACAACACTTTTAGGGTTCAGCATTGTGGTGATAGTGAACCACTCCGTACGCAGGAGCAATAGTTTGAAGCACCGTGTGCAGATCGTAGAGGAAAAGGTTCAAGCTGACGATGTCCTTAAAGTTGGCGAACCGTTCGACCACCTTGTCCATGCGCTCGTCGATTATTCTCGGGAAAGCGAGACTAGTGCCGACCAGGCACAGGGCCACCAGCAGGACGAAGATTCCTTTGCGATACATTTCGGCGGATTCTGAAACGAGGCACAGGCCAAGCAGAGATTATTAGACGTCTCGAGTCTCGCAGCGTCGCTCGATGCGTACCGGGTTGGTTGAGACGATTGGCAAGTGAAAAGCTTTCTCGCGATGTGATCGTCGTACCGAGACTAACCGAAATCTTCTGAGCGTGTTCTGTTTTAACGTGCCAGTACAGTGCCAGCTGGGGAAGCTGGACAGTCGAAGCTCGAAGCCTGCCAAAAGTTGCCGTGCAGCTGTTGGAAGTGAAAGGCAAAAGCAACCGAACCGAACGAGAAGATACAGTAACGCAGTTGAATCGAGCAACCGCGGCCCGAGCATGAGAAAATGAGGCAACGGTATTTTTCTCCAAAACGTGAGTGTGGGCAGCCGAATGTTGCTGAAATCGAATACCGATAAGTAGGACACACAACAAGAATGGAAATAATGATGATGCTGATGATAATGCAATGGAAACCGTAGAATGGTGGGTCCGTCGTGCCTGAGAAAGTCTCAGAACTTCTCGGCTTACAAGTGTTACAGGGTTTTGCAGTGAGTAAATCTAAAGTTCTCTTTTGAATTTTAGGTAAGTTTTAAAACAAAACCTTGTCGGTCACCAAGTCTGTTACAGAAACTTTGAACGTTAAGTTTCATTCGTCTTTTGCTGATACCAGTGTGAAAGTTTTTAATTAAGATTCGACTATATAAAACGGTTAGTTCTGGGAAATCGAGCCTCAAACTAGTCTCTTCAAATATTTAAAATAATTTCAATCATTGTTGGATGAAGTAGTTTTCCCCTTTTTCCATCCTATCATACACACATGGCAAACAGTTTTCTACAATTCTATCAGCTACAAATTACATCTATAAACTTTTTTACGTACTTAATTACTCATCCGGCTACTAATACTATAGAGCCAGTTTGGCCTGCAAAAAGTTTTTCTCCGTCGCTTTTCGTCGAGCGCCTTAATTGATAGATTTGATAGTTGAATTAGTTCTCCATTCATAAATAATTTATTTGTTGGAATCTTTTCAATTATGTCGGGTTTCTAAAGGTTTTCTTTTGTCGGCTACTGGTGGGTTTGGTGTAGGTAGAATGATGATTTGAACGATTGTTAACGAAGCGAGTTGATTATGAAGGTGCGAAGGAACGAGCGGAGGTAATCATTGCCATCATAACTAACAGTTCGTACAAGAATAGGTTAAAGCCGATGATATTTTTGGAATTTTTTGTAAAACTCTTCTCAAAACTCCATCAATTTTTTCGTCGATGGTTGACCTATCCATGCATCGCCCAAATTGAACAGCACGGCTGTGATATAGTTCAGATAGATTTGGCGATCTGGGAAAGTTCAGAATTTCGCAGAACCTAAAGGTACTGTTGGTCAATGAGATTTTGTTTCGAGAGCTCCGAAAACCCCCGTGAACCGAGAACCCCCACACGATCGGTTTATGTACTGATCGGTAATGGATTTACACAGGAACGATGTGTAAATAAAAATCCAGTTGCGGTCGGTTTTCATAGAGAAAGGTGGATGGTGAAAGAATATCTTTGCAAGAATTTCGTCGCGTGAAGACATGATCATTTCCTTTACCACATTTATCCCTTTCAAATCATTTGTGTACCTGAGAAAATATCTGAAGTACTTAAGCCCAACTCGGGACAATATGTTTGGAAAGAAGTGATCATTCTAATATTAAATTAAAATATCAATTGTATGACTTTCAGTCGAACGTAGTTCGGAGAATCACTTAGAGTAGTTTCAGTTGAATTTTGCAGCACGCATTTATGATTCGTTTTGTGGCTGCAAGACACTCGGGCTCACTACAAGAAACTCTTTCTATATAACAATATACTCACCTCGCACACAGGATCATTCCCAATCGTGCGATTCCACCAATCAGACCAACAGCGGAGTTTCGGAAGTCTCTTCCGAGTGTGCATATAAAGCGCATCACGGCGTGTAGCAACACCATTCATCCCCGAGACGGTCGGCACAATATTCTACGAACCCTCTACGCCTCTTCGACACGAATACACCGCAAGAAATGGTCCGTTCCATCCCGACGCTCCTGGCAGTGCTCCTGGTGGCCCATGTGGGCATCGAGCTAGTAACATCGGCCGACGCACCGTACCAGAAGGGGTTCGACCAGGTGAACGCCATCGTCAAATTTCCCGAGCCACCGTCGCCTCACGCCACGATGGAGTCCAAGCTGCACTACTGCGAGCAGGTCCTGGCCGAGCTCGAAATCCACCTACCCCGCAAGTCCCTGTTCCGCTGGCTGTTTGCTGATCGGGCCCGCCTGGCGTCCGGCTTCGAGAAAACGTTTCGGTTTTCGTACGACGCTTTCCCCTACCAGGACCTGGACAACTGAGGTTCGGGTTTGTCGAGCGAATTTTGTCAGTAAATAAAGTCATGGTTCCGCCCCAAAATGCTATGTGTTGTGTTGTTTTGGTAGTTTCACTGTCCGAGCGCGGTTGTCACTAGTCTGTTTATCGGGTTCTTGATCGCTTCGCCAATCGTGCTTCGCTTTCGTGCTTTCTTCGCAGTGAAAGGTTGGCCGGCGACCGTGCGAAGGTTTAATGCGCGGTCGAGGTCTCATTGGGAAGTATAAGTTCTTGAATCGTCTCGGAAGCAACAACACGTCCGAAAAGATGCGCCACTTCATCCCTGTTTTGCTGGTTTTCGTAGCCCTGTCGATGGTGCCGAGATCGCACGGTGGACAGATCCCCGAGGACTTGGACAAACGCATGGAGGAAATAAACAAATGGTTCGAGGTTCGCATTCCCATCTACCGGAAGGCGAACTACCTGCTGCAGAAGCTCGGCACGGAAGTGGCGAAGCTATCGGATCTCCACAACGGCATCGACTTCTACTACCAAGGAGTCTCGGATCTGCCGCACTTCTTGGACACGCCCCGGAGGGCATCTAAGCTGCGGATCGTGAAGGTGAACGGAACCGCCGTCGACCTGCAGCCGGTGGAGGAGGTGGTGAGAAAGGCGCTAGAGGGGCGCAACGTCAACCACATCCTGCAGTTCGCACCGGAGATCAAGACTGCCATCAGGAGCATAATGATGCCGAAGAAGTAGATTGCTTGTGATTTTGGACACCGGATTCGATCGATTGAATAAAAGGCCGAAAGCTGAACATAAACGATGTCGATTATGTTTGTTGAAAGAACTTCTCTATGGATCGGGATTAAAGAAATCCAATTTCTTTGCATTTGTTTGAAAGGAGCGGATTGGACTCTGAATCGGAAAGTTTTGCTTGCAATAAACGGTTCGTTTCAGCGTCCAATGTAACTGGAACTTTTTAAAACTTATTTGCCGATAAAGCCTCTTCTCAGGTTTTATGGTTAATGTAGCCTTCGCTGAGCATATTAAATTATGTATTGTATTTTGTAAGTACAACAAGTATCATCTAGTAATTCATTTTAATAAACATCCGATGGAGCTACGCAGGTTAGAACTGATTCAATAGTACTGACCATAAACGAATAATAAAGTCAAGTCAAGACTTCAAGTAAAATTATAGAATAAAATGGGTTGAAGAAGTGTTGCCATCGTCAAATATGAAATTCGTCATCTCGATTATTCGCGAAAACACCTTTCAAAACCAATTTGGCTTCAGTTTGACCACAAGCATTTTATTCACTCGAAAACAACGATAAACTTATTTCTAGCGTTATGCACAAACATTGTATAGTTTCGCAGTAGGTAGATGGCCGAGTACGCAATGTCGATCGAGAGGTCCATAAACTCCTCACTGTTGTCCTCCAACCGATCCATGTTGTTGAGGTGCTCTTCCGGAATCAGCGTTTCTGCTGCTGCGCGACCTTCCAGCGATTGCTTCTTCAGCGCCAAACGCTTGGCCATTTCGAACAGTTCCGAGTGCTCCGACACCGGAGCAAGCGACTCAATCTGCGAATCCTCCTGCAGGATGTCCAAGCTGTCCGCCAGCCTTTCGGCGGTTCGCACTTTAGTGATCGAATCCAGGCAACTACCAGACCGGAGCATGACCGCCAGCACCAGCAAAACCCCGACCGACTTCATTCTAGCGCTGAAAGGGAGAAGATTGACTAAAATCAGCTTTCTGTATGAGAAGTATCAAAGACCGATCCAAGGATCTCACGTCCGGACCGACCTGTAGCAGTATGTTGCAGTGGATGTGGATGAAAGTAGAATGAAAGAGGTTGGCTGCAATCTCCCCAGCTTTATGCTACGATCCTCACGCCGAAGGGAAAGGCTGACCAGTGGCTCCTCGTGGCCGATCGTTTGACTCATCTGAGCACGTGTACTTCGGGTGTTTTCGTGTGCTGGCGGCTCGAATTGTTGCATTTTCGGACGTTGCCCCATTCTCTGATCTTTTCGGTGTTCGTGGAGTGGTGGTGATCGGAAGTCTTTCACTCGATTACAACATCGCAGAATGGGGACTTGATTCGGACCGGCATTCTATTTTCGAAAGTATTTTCGCGCAGAGTGGTCGGTGTTTTTTGAGGAGAATCGTAGTTATGGTAAGAAATCGGGTACACAGTCGGGGTGGTTAGTTCTAATGGTGATCTGATTGTTGGGCGCATTTCCAGACTCTACTTTACGTCGCTATAGTTGGCGTTATCGGTGTGGTGGGAGGCATACCGTCCGACCAAATGACAACTGCGAGCGCCAATACTGTCACCAATACCACACCCATTGTCAGCACGATCACCACTTCATCTGTGACCCCGTCTACTTCTTCTGTCTCAGTTAGCTCCGAGACCCCTATTGAATCGAGGGCCAATATCGTACAAAATGGTACCGTGAAAAGTGTTACAACCGAAGGGACCCCAAAAACCAAGCCGTCATCCACGAGACAGATCAGTTTAAACGAGTTCCAGCAGTTGGTGGCAAAAGTCAACGATGAGATCAACATGCTACGCAACCAGTCGGCGAATCTTTCGCAAGCGTACGATCAACTAGTGCACGAGTACAATGATCGTACCTCGAAAACACCGATCGTTCTGTACGATGTAACGAACTGTACCAACAGAAGCTCCACTGAGCAGCAGGATACGCCTGGCAACTATAGTGAGAGAGGATCTGTAGGTGAAGGTACTGCAACAGACGTTTCCACGGTCCACACTGAAACAACACCATTACCGGTGACTACCTCATCGACATTAGAATCTGCGAATACTGAAAGCGACTTGTCCGGGCATAAGCCGAAACTCCAGCCGACATTGAACCGCGATAGGATTGAAACGGCTCCAAGTCCTGCTAACACACAAATTTATAAAAACAAGTACTACAACTACATCCATTACTTCATGTATCCTCCTAGCGATGAGCAGCTTGCACACCTGCCAGGCGCCAACATGCACCGAAAGGGAGGACACTTGACGAAAACGGTCGGTGGCCAAAGAGATAGTTCCTGGTTGATAGAGGATAAGTATGAGGATAACCTCAGTGCGGAAATATCAGGCCCAGAGTATGATTTAGCAGACGATTCCGCAGATAGGTGGGCTTTGGTACATCGTCCACATCCAGCGATTTGGCAATCGAATCCCAATAACGTACGAGATAACGTTCCTCAGTATCACCGACCTCCTCCTACACCGTCACCGGTTCAGCACGAAGCGTTGAGGTTGAGTGACTACACCACACTGGATGATTCTCGAATCAGACCAATCAATAGGCGGTATCAGACCAAGGTACAACAGGACGCTCCACCAGCCAACCAAGGACCACCGTCGGAAAGCCTTTCGAGGCCGAGGCCTCCTGCGGGCGAAGATAGTTCCGATAAACTGACGGCGTTTCTGCAGCGACTTAAGTTAAACCGAAACGGCTCCCGGCAACAACCCGTTGAGGTACGGCCCTCTATTCTAGCGCCAAAAAGGACCTCAACGCCGACAGTGGAAGAATTGTTGTCTGTTGAAAAGGAAGCGACTCCTGTGTCGATCCCTACCACAAGCAAACCCGTGCTCGGCGTGGCCCGCAATGGATGGGATGGATACGATTTCAAGTTTGTGCGAAAGACGATGGAAAACAAGAAGCGAACGTCCAGAATGATCGTGCGCGAACTGTGAAGTTTTTCCACATGGCTGGTGACTATTTGTCACGAACGAAACAGGGATTTATTTGTTAGCTTAAGAGAACGAAGCACACTTTACAGCAATAAAACTCATCTTTGAGCAGTAACTTGTTTCGATATGTAATACCAAGAACGAAAATTTTTGAAACAAAGTCTTTATTAAATTTATAAATGCCAACGGTTATTTCAGAATATGTGATTGAATTACGTGGGGTTTTCTCATTTACGGCTAGGTTCACCAATGCGCACAAATTCTCAATCGTTGGATGGGCTTTGAAGTGGACAGTCAGAATCCGCAAGATCGGCACTTTCGAGGTACTGCAAGACCAAGAAGTCATTGACCAATGAGATGTTTTCCTTCAAGACTGATTAGTTCTTTTACTAAGTTACCAGTTATCATGGCTTTTATCCCAGAAAATGGCCAGAAATGAATCCCCAGAACATTATGCCTGTAACCATTAATACGAATCAGCACTAAGAATAATTTGCATTCTTTTAACCTTTTTTATTGTAAATATGCTTAAGAAATTTACTATAAATGATGTGTAATATATTTAAAAATTCTCCAACCATTTGCTGTTTTCGATACAATATATCTACATTTTTTTTCTGAAACATTTTAAATAGTTATACCACAATTACTGTCATTGCGCTAAAAGTTTTATAGGCACTTCGATATATGAAATATGTTAGAGCAGTTTCAGTAAACTCTTTTTTAATAAGAAATCATGGAATCACTAGCATTGTACGATTAAAAAAACGGCTAACATTTGTTGAAAGCTCAAAGTTGCTTTCAAATTTAATTACACCATAAAAACAACCGAATGTCATTTCTTTCTTGATACATTTTCTTCTTGGCCGTAAGAACGCCACGAATGTGGCATCGAATTTCAAACCCATCTTCGCGGGGCTACTGTCCCATAAATAATTTTAAACGAATCTCATTGATTAGTGTTATGGGTCGTCTTTCACCACCCGTTCAGAAAGGGCATTTGTTTGTTAAATTTATTGTCCTTCAATTGGCTTCATTACCACTTTCCTTTCACCGTATTCGTTGCCGTCGTTGCTGAATGTTCTGGTGCACATCTCGAGGATTCCGATGCAATCAGGCGTCGAGTGATTGAATGATCCGTCTTCTGACCACAGTGTGTGCCGTAAGCCGTTAAACAGCGGGCATGCGGTTTTATTTCCACAAATAAACACTTCCCTTCACTTTAACCTCCATTTAGCAGGACCTTTCCCAAACCGGGTCCTGTGCGGTTCTAGCTGCGGCCCTCCGCATTTACGGTAATTACGATCCCATTTGAACTTGACTGCTTTCGAACACCGGGAAACTGGTTTTTAATGTTTTGTTTTTGTTTTCGTTAACTGAAGATTGTTTGCGCGGAGCGATTAAGTGAACCGTAAACCAGAAATGGAGGATGCCTTAAAATTTCCGAAAGAAAATACTTTGCATAAGAAACAAGAACAGGGCGATGTGAAAGGCACTGTTTCGTGACCGAGAATCAGCTTCTTGCCGCTCTTACTGTGATGCCAAAAAAGCATCGAACCCATAGAATGTTGCCCCAGTCTTAACTTGATCCTGACCAAAGCCATTCACTTCGGCGATTTTTCTTTGGAAAGTCGTCGGAGCAGGAAAGAATGTAGCAGCATGCCGATGCTTGGTTTGATGTGAGTAATAGCCGGAAACGCTCGTGAAATTAATTCGTTATGTCGTCTCGTTATATTGCGCTCTTTTCACAGATCGTAAACACTGAGGACCTCGGATGGCAGGATGCGTTGCGATGCAAGGCGATTACTTGGAAGTGAAAGGCTCGGGCCCCCTTCTGATAAGGCTGCAACAAAGGTCACATAACGGTGATTCTGACAGCTGCCTTGTTGTTTTATTTTGTTCGATTTCGATCTCTTTCATCGAGAGATGACCTGTTTTTTCGCATTATTCTCCTTTCTAAAATAAAAACAATCGCCGCCCACTAATTATCCAAATTTGTGTCATGTTTTCGATTGCACGCTCTCGCTGAAGATGCCTGGTTGTACTTTGGAGATTGTATTCGGATAACCAGTGGTCAAGTTAAACGCAATCCTGAGATAAACAGGCTTCAATCACCGAGACCACCCGAAACGTTTGATTTGAATGTACTCCAAAACATTGGTAGACACACTGACCAATAGAATTGGAACCACAGTTACACAAAATCATCCAAAAATTAGTCCTGTTATACAGTTTTTTACATAAAGGATTTATTTTGCCATTATGCGTACCGTTCAATTCGGATCTCAGAAGATAATTTTCAATAACTTTTTTCTGCAAATTTTGGTGTTGCCTTGGCCATAACTCAGCGAAAGGTATTTTTCAAGTGCTCAAAAATTGCAGGCTTGTCAGCAGAAACATTATATTTTGGGTGGCCCTACAAGAAAAAGTCCAACAAAGTCAAATCGAACGATTTTGGTGTCCAATTGACATAACCAAAACGACACCTTGCTGAAACCACATATTACGTTGGCTAAGAAGAACTCCATTATTTTTGTGTGAATTTCAAAACTTTATTTCAAATGTTTTCGATGGTCCGATTTGCTTCAATAAATTCAATTCAATTTGTTTCAATTGTTTTGTCGGAAAATTGGTCGTCATTGGGGAAAAACTGTCGCACTCTATTTTCACAATCCTTTCTTGATTTCAATTTCTCATCACTCTGGAATTTTGGCAATGGGCGAAAAAGGTGATAATCGCTTGGCGAAATACACAACAGAAACTTCCTGGCAGTGAGTCCTGGTTTGGCCACCGTTTGAGCGGCTTCACCACGCTTAGAACACGATTGTTTTCACACAGCATTGTCATATGTATCGAATTTCCCATCTGCAGTTCCCATTCGTTTAAGAAATTGGTCGATTTTATTCCGTTTGGCCAAAACATCACCGAAAGGAATTCGATGCATCACGTTTTTTGGCACCGAAACATCGACCTTCTTTGTGAATTCAGCTTTGCGCAAACGGCTTAAAACAGTTTGATGGTTAATCTTTTAGTCCTGGTCGATGCTCAAATTACTCAAAAAGCTGATCAACTTTGAATAATTCTGTGATTTTATCGATATTTTCGACGGCGGATCTGCCTGTGCGGGGTAACATCAAATATAAAATAATCAAATCAGTGAAACTAACATTTCTCGCAATTTGCTCTTACAGTATCGGCACCAAAAACACCATGCACAATTTCGTTGAATTTTCGCCTTTTTCAAAGAAAAATCGAATGTACAGAACTTTCTCTTTGTTGACTTGCATTGTTAACACCCTGTAGCTCACAAACGAATGGAACAAACTAAAAGCAATGAATGGATTTTTTTAGCGTAAAGTGTTAACTTTAAAACGAGCGTAAACTTGAAACTGTACGATTGATACTTCACTAGATATCGATCACTAAGACCATCTATCGAAAAAATAATGGATTTCTTTTTAACCAACTTAATATTTTATAATATCTGTTCATCGTTTTCGAAAACAAACAGTCACCTTTTCTGAATGTAACGGTCTCTCTGCAATCAATTAAGGGTTTTAAATGCTCCAGATGCGGAAATTTTGCTAGTTTAAGTAAATGTCAAGAAAAAATGTCCTTTGTCGCCATAAAAAATTATGCTACAAAATTATCGTTTTTGAATCTCTACCTTGGTAGCAAGTTCTTGAGAAATTTTAATAAGTTGTTTGCTTATTCAGTGATTCATTTTTTTAAAAAGGCAGACATTCAATTGGCATTCAATTGGCATTGGCAAAAGGTTGGCACTTGAATTTGTGCGTTGTTCAAATAGTTTTGACAATTTTGTATTTATTGGGGCTGTGTATATTCAATTTTTTGTGGCGTCATATTGCTATTCCTGTCACTCATTTCTGGTTTTAGCTCATCATCAATTTTTGTCTACTCCAAAAATTGGATGGCGTAAAATTTTTATCCAATTTTGTGTGTAAAACGAAATTAAGTGCGCGGATGCATTCGAAATAATGACTGAGGCGACGACGAGCCAAGCTGGGACGAATTTGAAGACTTTGCTTTCAGCAATGATTTTAACCTGTGATTTCAACACTATAGAATGGATAATGGATGAATGGATCACAGCATCATAACAAACCCATCATAACAAGTAATAAAGTTAAATCCAAATTCCGTAAGAGCGCTGCCAGATGGTCAGTATTAAGGGGATCCTCAATCTAGCCCATGGGTTAGTCATATTTCGAACTAACTACAACCGAAGGGTTCAATCCTACATTCAGAGTCAACTCTTTTTAAACGATAAAATGCAGGTTTCGCCCGGTCGCAAGTGAAAGTCGAAAGTGTTGAACTCCAGTAGTAAGTGTTATGGGAGGAAAAAACTCGCAACGGATCTGCTTGTCCCAAGTGCACCCCAACTTTAGTCGAGCACCGTCGTTGCCAGTGACACGAGCTCGTAGAGCAGTTCCGAGGACAAAATGATTGTGCCACAAATTCTATTCGTAGTTTCAAGTTTGCTGAGACCAGCATTCGTGGACTGTGCGGCTGTTGAAAGTGCAGTTTCGGGCACCAAGCAGCTCATCGTAATACACCCGGCGATCGACACACTGACTGGGTTGTGGAGTGCCTTCCAGGGAGAGACGACCACGAAAGGATCGTCGGCCGTCCAGCGAACGACGACTGCTCGTGGGCCGGAATGGACCGAAGTTCCGCCAGGCCACTACGAAGCGTTGCAGGAACTACTCGACAGTGTGATTCAGGCCAATCAACAGTTACGAGAGAAGAACGAACAGCACGATTAAAGAAGCAATTCTCGAACGAGACTTTATTGTGGATTCATTTAATGGTTTCCGAAACGTTCTCTACAATTTAACTCTGACGCGATGCACTCCGTAAGCATTTAATCCTATTCCTTGTCCTCGGCTAGTGTCTCTAGTGCTTCGGCTACGTCACTACTGTACGGTTCCTGGGGCTTGTCCACCTTACTGTTCTCTTCGGACACCTGCTCGTTCTGTTCCTGGAGCAGCCGACCGTATCGTCGACTTCCGGCAACCGGGAGATGCCGTGCGTAGTATTCTTCTTCGTCTAGCAACGAACTCGCTGGGTTGCTCGGTTCGACAGGTTCGGGGGTCGTGATTATCGGTGGCTCTGTTGGGCGACCTCTAATCGGTCCGTATCCGTGGTGTCCGTAGCCTGGGCCTGGGTAGTAACCGCCATAGTGTCCGTGGTCAACCGGCCGCTTAAGTCGCTCCTCGATTTCATCCAGCACATGGTTGGCCTCCTTCACGGCGTTCGTCAGCGAAGCCATCTTCTCCTCAGTGTTCTGCCGGTAACCGGCCAGTTCCTTGTCCCAGCAACCATGCCCGAAGTACTCATCCTCCTCGTCTTCCTCTATCTCGTCACCGTCCAGGTGATAGTGGATCTTGAGCAGTGCCTGACGGATGTCCCGCTGGGCCCGCAGCAGTTCACGGATGATGCGGCGTTTCTCCTCCGGTGGTAAGCTGTTCACGTCCTCGTAACCTTCTTTTTCTCCTCCTGGCCTAGCGCAGGCGACAAGACCACACAGTACCACAATCCCGATGAGCGGGAGACCGAACTTTACTACCAGCCCCATTGAACTAGACCTATGAGTTTTGTTTTTGTTGACAAAGGTTTAGAGAAAAAAGAAAGAATTAAATTTACTCGAAACATGGCCGCATCCCCATTTCAGGCCGGAGATGGGCGAAAAGCCCCACGAATGTCTCACCTCAGACGTTGCGGTGACAAGGAGTTCTGATCGAGCAATAAGCACAGTGCAACGAACTACATTCGTTTTTATATCGCAGCGGATTGATTTAGGTTGCTCCTCCCAATCGTAGCTCTTCGGGAAAAGTCGCGACTACTTTCACCAATCACCGGAGAAGTTCTTATTTATTTCTGTGCTTTCTCATATTTCTCGCTCGTCTTGTACTTTGTTACTTTTGTTTGTTCGGTTGACCATTTTCGAACAGATTTATGCGTTGTGAAAATATTTTCCAATATATGATTTTTTATGTTAATTTACTTGCTTTAGTTTTGATAAAACAGCTAACAGCTAATGTGGGAATCACAAAAGGACTCATACATTATTGAATTAAAATTACAATAATTGGAGATTTTTTTATCAATGTCCTAACCGACCATGTGAATCAAACATACAACCAACGTACGACCAACATGTAGTGAAGTCCTACTTATAACAATTTTATTGTAGTATTTATACATTTTTTATTACCTTTTACTTTAATCATTAGCAAAAATAATAGTCTTAGTCCTTTTTGACTTTTGCGTAGTTTGATATGGTTGACGATCACATACCTCTCTGTTCGTCTCTTGCAAGTGTTATTTAACTTAATGCTGTATCAGCTTAGTCCTGTGAAGTTTGTTCAGTGTGTTTCAGGCAGCATAGACATTATGGAACAACATTATACAAACACATGATGATGATAATAAATTAAACCTCTTACCCCTGCATAGGTTTGAGAAGGACGGATTTATCTATAGACAATCTTACCAATAATAACAAAATCAGCGATAGGTGGCATGGCCGCGTCCTCTCCAGAATCATGGCATCTTTCATACAACGATCGCCATCCCTTCACGTAAAAGGGAGGTCCACGCTCTGGAGTGCAGAAGGTTTCTGTTGCTCTATCTTTGTAGTTCACACATCCATTTACAAGACCTTATAATCATTTACATTTATATGTGTATTGCAACATAAAACACGATCAGCTGTAAGAATGTACGGTTTCTCAAAATGATAAAAAATGATGAGTTTATCACACACCAAATTTGTATCACAACCCGCAAATAATACAAGAAACCCAAACGTACTTCATTTGGTCCGATACATGCTTTTTATTTCGAATCAGTTTTCAAACATCTGTAGCAGTTTTTAAGTGAATCTTTCAAGTTATCCGTATGGAAAGGGTCATTTGATTTGAAATCCTGAATTATCCGATGAACAGGGCCACTAACTGGAAGGTTTATTCTAGACTGGTGGCGGTACGCTTAGCCTCCTTTTGCCGGCATTATGCTCACTGAGGGCCTGCTGTAGGCTCTCCAGGTCACCGTAGTTGTACCTTCCGTAGCCATGTCCTTCGTACTTGTCCTTCTTGCGGGGTAGCTTTTCCAGAAGGGCACGGAGTCTCTCCACCAATTTGTCCAGCTCGCTTTGAAAAATGTTTTCAAACTCGTAAACCTCTTGCGTCAGCTTTTTGTACGAATCCAGTGGGCGATGTGGGCGATGTCCGTAGTATTTTCCGGCAGCAGACTTGTCATCGCCGATCTGCGAACTGGTGGCTGCAGAAACTATCACGACACCTACCAGCAGCAGTACGGCAAATGCTGCCAAGCTGTTAGACTGTATGTAGACCATCGTAATCTGTGGAAAACATAGAAAAAAGGGAAAACATCGAAGAATGCGTATTGCGATCGATCGTTGCATGGAAGGATCAACTCGAACTGAACATACCTTACAGAGCAGTTGTTTGTGCATCAATAACCCTTCCGCAACGAAATGTGATTATTTTTATACGGAATCTTTCTCCTGGGCGCTTAAGTTTACTCCTCCTTCAAAAAAAGGATTGAAATACTTTCACCAATCGGGTTTTGCGGAGCACTTCGGCAAGGTGTGGTGCTTTCTCCTACCGAAAAAGTCTTATTGTGTGCGTAAAAATATTACTGATCAGCACATAGCACATACATATCGTATTTCTTGCCGATTTGTTAAGCTTTATACATAATGTTTTCTTTCTCAATGTGGATGAACAGAAATGATTTTTCCAAAAACAAGATGTAAGAACTTTCCCAAGCACTCCATGTCATGCAACATTTTTATTTCGATTTTGTTTGGAAAAAATCGGTATCGGTTTTTTGTTTTATACTCTTAAACAATTGGTTGATCTATTCCATAAAAGGGACGTCTTGAAGTTTTAATTGAACCACAAGCAGTTTTGTGTAACTCACCTTTCTAAAACATACCTTTGTTCAAAATGGAAGTCCACCGAATGAAAGAATGTTACATACAAACAAATATTGATGTTTTTTTTAATGATAATTTTATTCAATGTCAACAGTTATTCTGTACAGGTAGCTTAGTTTCGAGTTATAAACATTTTCTCTTAGCTTTATGGTGTATTATCCTTTCAGTAGAATCGACGTCGATAGAACTGATGCTCGTGGTCCATGTCTGCAAAACGATCGTAGAGCCGTTGAAGGTGCTCGATAAAGTTGGCAAACTCCACAATGTGTTTGTCCAGCATCGCGTTTCTCGTGCGAGCTTCCTGTTTGTAGTCGATCCGATCGTCAAGCATCAAGAACTTCGTCTCAATGACGGTAAAGCTGAGTAAGGCCAAAATGACGCTGAAGTGAGTTATAGCTCTGTTCATCTCGGACGTCTTCTTTGGTCGAAGTTTTTAAGAATACTGGTTTTCGAGAATGCCAAGAACACTTCATTTATGGTGAAAGTACTGTGTGGGAAAGGAGAACGAGATCCCGTAATTATGTTTACCCATTACAGTGTCGTTGTGCAGGCTTTCGCCTAAGTGCTAAAGAGTTTCTGCACCAAAGAACGATCGTTACCCTGGCGGAGTTTTGGAGCGGACGATCTGAACGGTCTTTGTTCTGGAATTACATTCACTTTTTGACTTCGAAAACCAGTTCGAGAATCTTCGTTTGCGTTCTTTCTTTGCCAAATTCTTCGGATGGATCTTACGTTGCATCGAAACGGGTGACCACATCCTGTCGATCCTGTCAGAAGCATTCCATACGTGGCACGGTAGAGATCGTTCGTTAGCCACACAAATTCCTGTGTTTATAAAGTGTGCTACCGTGGTGCTAGTGAAATGAATTCAATTCTTCGGACTAATATTTGGCTGCTGGTGTGTGCCTTGCGTTTATGTTGCGGTGAGGGAATAGAAAAGGTATCCTATTTACTACAGTACGGTCCCGGGGTGCATACCGTTTTCGAGGAGCAAAACTCGTCCGATAAACGTGTGGCGACCGAAAAGGATGGATCATTACAGGTTCCACCGATACTTCTCCGTCCGCTAGCCGGAACTTCTGCGTTGGATCAGCCTTTAAATGCCTCATCGAGCGGCTCGATCGGGAGTGGCTCATCGATTGAACAGGGTGTGATTGGAGTGCAAGCAGATCGACCAGAGATTATGACGGAAGGACCAGCCTCGTCTCAGACCGCTGCGGTCACGCAATTTAACAGCAATGTCAACAACATTGAGACACTTGCCGTGAACGGTGAGATAGTTGACACAACCCCGATTGTGGCTTTAGAGACATCTGATCGAATGCCTACGACCAGTGACCGCGTAAACAGTCACGACACGCACTCAGATTCACCGGCCGATGCCACGCCGTCGACCCCTGAAGGGTGTGGCACACGGATATCGGTTCTGCAAAAGCCCCAGACTCTGCCGCCACCGCCGGTGCTGCCGAGCTTCGGATCTACTCTGCGCACCGACGTGATGGTGAGCCTCAAACCGAAAGAGCTGCGCACCCTGATGAGCACTTACATCGCCCTGATCGAGACCTACAAGAGTTTTAATCAGCAGCAAAAACGCAACATCGTGCAGCTGGAAGAGGAGCTGAAACGGCACGAATGGTTACGGGGAAGACATTTGAAAATAATAAAGCAATAACCATTGTGTCACTGGTTTTCTTTTCCATTGTGCATCGTTTATTGCGGTGTCCGAATATTAGATCTGTTTCACGCGCCTGCAAGGTATGCAAACGTATTTATCAGAGTCTAAATGTACCCATTTTTGAGTCGATATATTTTTATTGTTAAAGAATGCTTCAAACAAAGCGTTTTCAACATCTAGATTCAACTCTGAATGCTTGGTTATGTATTTGAAAATATTTTACAAACCTGCTTAACTGTTAAATATTTAGAATTATTTACCGCTATTACCTAATAACACTTTAATTTTACTTAGATCGTGTGGCTTAGAAAAATCCTATCATCACGACAATACACACTCTTATGGATGGCACAGACTGTGAGCTCTTCCGCATGGCTCCAGCGGCTTCAAACCAGTTTCTCTTATTTGCATTCTTTATTGATTGAATATCGACAAAATCAACAGTTTGATTAAGTTTGCTCATGTTCGAAAGCATTTTGTTTCGCACAAGATTCGATTGATGCGGAAAAGCCGAACTCTCAATCAGGAGTTCAATCAATGAACAGTTTAAATCGCTCCCCTTTCTTGGGAGAGAGAGATCATAGCCTGTTTCGAATCATGGATGGAATCCGTGGGTCCGGATATGTTCCCGAAATAGTTCTCGTTCGATGTATCGATGTTGATGCCATAAAATTCTACAAAACCAGAATTTATCACATTCCAAATCGATAGAATAGATATGTGTGATAGAAAGTTAACCAAATATTCCGAAACGAATGAACGGTGATTGAACTTTATATTTGTTTTGTTCGTTAAATTTGAAGAAACATTATAAGTAGACAAAACTATTATAATTAAAACAAGAAAAAATATTTCATTTGATTAATGAAGCACAATTAGTGTTTCACAAATACAATAAACTATATTCGTAGTGTGCTTTTGGTTTTAGTGATCTGCCCAAAGCACTTGTGAAAGTTTCATTGAAACCCTTCAGGGACATCGCTGCATCGGTGAAGGTATATCTTCGAACACGTTTTTGATCCGAAGGAACTTAGTTATCGATCGTTTCATAAGTAGTATTAGTTGCTGTATATCATCAATGGCCACTTTAAACACGAACAGCAAAATCCGCACGCAAAAAATCGCAAATCACAGAGCTTAGTAACAGGATTTTTTCTTCCGGGAAGAGAAACCGGACCTACTGCTCTCAAATAGAACTGGCCAATCGTTTTTGGGGGGTGTGTACGTAGTTATGTAACTTGTGTGAAACGAAGGTCTTCGTTTATGATGTCACCAATATTGGGTACGTTTGGCGCGAATGGTAACGGAAACCTCAGAGGTCCGTTTCGTTTTCACCCGTACAAACTGGTATCTATCTGCCGGATACGAATATTCGTAGAAATTCTCTGTTTCACCAACCGCCGAGACAAATGTAATCTGTGCAAAATTAGCATAACTTCTTCGGCTCTTCACAGCGGTGGCATCACGTGTCTACACGCGGAGTCTGACCATTGGCTTAGGTTTCTCTCAACAATCGGATGCTCCACCATCTGCGCGGCCTCAAACAGGTTTCCAGGGCGTCGACGTGGAGTCTGTTCTCCAGCAGGGTGCTCCACGCTTCCTAATCACGAGCATTGTGCTATCGACGGTGGTGGGGTCCTTGCCGGTTCGGTTTGAGAACGATAAAAAACTTTCAAAAAGCCCAACATCGTGACAGATCGCAGTCAGTTGTGGCGCGAGCGCAGAGCTTGTCCAATCGTTCGGCGAAGTGACAATAGCATTAGATAGGCTGATCTCCTGGCGAGTGTTCAACAGTAGAACAGTTCCGTGTGGCCGGTTAGCAATGGTGCGTGGTGTTACTGTGTTGTGTCTTCTCGCCGTCGGTCTAGCACCGAGCGATGCGACTTTCGACAAGCTGTTCATGAAGAAAACGGTTGTCCAACACGGGCCACCACCACCACCGCCAATGGCTTATGCTCAACCGCTTCCGGCGCCAGTATATGCTCAACCTCCACCGGCGCCAGTTTATGCTGATCCTGCGCAGCCACCATGTGCAGCTCCACCGCAGCCTGTCTATTCAGCCCCTCCGCCACCAGTCTATTCAGATCCTCCGGCACCAGTCTATGCTGCGCCACCGCCACCGGTCTATGCTGCACCACCGCAACAAGTCTACGGTGCTAAACCACCGTCAGCCCATACTGACTATAAGTCAATGCTTTTTGATAAACTGTTCAAGAAAAAAATGTTTGGCTTTTAGGAAGACTCATAGAAAAACGGTAAGTTCATTATTTCCATCCAAAAAATTAGACAGAAAAAAATGCAGATCAGTCCGTTTTTATCTATCTAATACAGTACGGATTACCTAATAGACGTCTTTCCGTTTCCAGCTCAATTCTCATTTCATTCCGCATCAGATGAACGTTCAACGTGCAATCTATTGACATGACGGCAGATACGTTACAGATACATCTTGGTTCTACAGCTTCAGTCGAGACTCCAGTTCTCGTGCTGTGGAGGAATGTGCCACGTTTCGTGTCTCCGAAAATATAGACTAAGTGAAGAATGTACTCCTGTGTCAATCGAAATGTTAGTCAATAAAACATTTTGTTCAAATACACAACTACTCAACATGTTTGATTTTTATTACGTTATGTATTATCCTTGCTATCAGAACCTTTAAAATCCGATTCTGTATTGGTTGCACAAATTATTTACCAGCAGCTATCTAACGGAGCTCAACGCATGAGGTGGCCTATTTCGTGAAGCTTGAGTTGGGATTGATCGATGTCGGCGATCATAGTTATGTTTCGCACAAATGACAAATGCTCCGCTATTATTGGCAATGTTTGCCATGCGATTACTATTCTTCGACCGTTAGCCACGTAGAAGGATTACAATATGTCGACGCATAAATTAGCATCTACTTTTTTTGTGAATCAACTTGTGCGGTCGATGATGCAAGACTCTGTTGCTAGATTTATCCCTTATATGATTCAGTTAAGTGAATTTATGTTTAAAAATAAAAAGTTGAATCTCAGCATCTATAAAACCAATGCCAAAAAATTGTTCTTTCCTAAACCGATCGAACCAACGGATGGAGCATCTGCTAGGTTTCTTCTATCGCCGAGCATTCATTCACTCGTTCACTCATTCATCAAGGGTGTGATAGGCATAAGTTGCTTGTCAAACAGACCATATTGATAAGTCCATGATCACGCCCTGTAGGCTCGCGGTCACTGGTCAGTGATGGTGGGAAATTTGAGTAACTTTTGCACCTTGAACCAATGTCGATCAATACGACAGACTAGCCTAGGCCCACGTTACGAAACAGAAACGTGATTTGCATTGGCTATTTACCACGCTTTTTAAACAGTCGTATGTTGGCCGGTCATGCATCTTCACCTGTAAAGGATTGGTCCATGGTTACTCTGGCCATATTGACCAATCGAGAGACCACAACTCCTTCCAAAGCAAACATCACATAATCCTATATTGGTGAGCTATAGGCGATAAATGTGAGTCAGTTCGTTTGCCTGAAGATACCGATCCACAGCTGTGACATTGACATTGACCAGTGCTAGTGTTTTCTCTTGAGATGCTCGAAAGTTAACGGGTTAGTGTGATATTGCAGTGTTGAAATAGTAGCTTCCGAGCGCAGCATAGGGTCAACCAGTTTTCAAATTGAATTTTCATCAGGGTCAAAACGGGTAGATGAGAACAAGTGAACTAAATTGAAGAATGTGTCTGTTAGTGTATTATTTTAGTAAGTAAATATTTTGAAGCAAAGTTATGAAACTACAGAAAAAAGGTATTGTTGGCTGCATATAAAAATTAAACATAAATATATATAAAAAGAGTGTAATTGTCTAATACAGCCACAGTAGATTATATTCTTATTGTCTTGAACTTTCTTTTCATGATTGTGTGATAGAAGCTTTTCCTTTCAACACAAAAATGCTTAAGATTATTTGCGATGAAGTTATTTTCTAACAAATCGCTGCGATCGTAGAAAGCTTTACGAAAGCTTCAAAAAGCTTCCAGTGGCGTTACACGGCGTTACGTATGATTTTTTGTGTATGTAATGAAGAAATGTAAATAGTTTACGATTTGTGAATCGAATCAAACGAGTTTGCCATTCGGATGTAAATTTATTCCAACACTTCATTAATCCAATAAAGTGGATCAGACTTGGAAACATTATTCGAAGCTAACGGCAGCCATTAACTCCCAATCACCATGCTATCAGGAGCTCAACATAACTGACTGCTGTTTGTTGTCGTAATTTTGCAACTCAGTTTGACAAAATTTGAAACATCACCAAAGAATTGCGTCCATCTGTTTATGCCAGGCCAATGCATGCATTTCTTTCCGCAGCAAATTACTCTCAGCATCCGAAACGGCACTCATTCATATTTCATAACATCCGGCGTTTACTAGTTAACCCAATCACATCGAGCATGAATTATTTATCACACGGCTTCACTGTGACGTTGGACCAAATTTTTAATGGGTCAGCGGCATGTTAAGCTTACTCTCTTGACCACGAAAAATTGAACTGGTAGACAAAAGAATCGTTACACCCTAATTAGCACATTTTCGCATGCTTCTCGGTGGCGGCGACGTACAGGTGACACGGTGGCCAAGGCCAACACCCACGGATTGCTGCCGAAGACCTACATTCCAGGAGAAATACCCAAAGGGGGAGGCGGATATGAATGACGGTTACATTTTTTTGTTGTGTCTTGTATGATATATTTTATTTCTCGTTTTATCACTTATCCCACTAACAGTCACTTCCAGCAAGAGCTCAAAACGCTCTCGAAGCTAAAGGATCACTGAGGAGTCGTCCTAGAGCAAGGCCCAGGCCTGTGCCGCCACCATGTCCCAGTCGATGGCCACCTTTCCGAGCTGCTCCTTCCGTCGCTTTTTGCGCTTCTTGCGGCGAATCACTTTGCTCTTGTGCAGATACGGATGCCTCACCGGATCGTCCACCTCGACGGAGACGGTTTTGATCGGTGAGCACACGAACGGTTCCGGTGCCAGGGGGACGGCTTTGAGTGCGGCCGAAGGAATCGCTACCGGTGGATCCTTTGCCCCGACGATCGTGCTATCGCTCAGACCGAACAGCCACTGGAAGCGTGTCCAGAAGTACCGGAACGTCGACAGGATACCGTTGATAAGATCCGGCACGCTGATCTCGACCAGTGGGAACATGAACCGCCCACTGGGCGCTAGGACATTGGCCAACGACACCGGCTGCTTGTCCGACGACACGGTCCCAAGGGCAGCCAGCAGCACCGTACAGCCGAAGAACAACCACCGCATGCTGGCTCCTGGCATCAGCTGCGCCACGCTTTTTCGGATTGACGACAAACTTTTCCTTTCGTTCCAAGGTCCGGTTCGAACCGAAATTCATTCCATCGAACACTCGTCACCACCGAAAAGCAGACACCGGCCGAAAAGACACCACGGAGCGGGTTTCACAAACACACTGCCGCCGGCCGGACTTGTTTGTCGAGTTTCACCGGCAAACTGTCGCATCGCGGATTTGTTTGGCTTTCTTGTGCATTTCCTTCGAGTCGATTGTCGTTTTTTTTGGTTTGGTGGAAGCTCTATCACTAGCCGGCCGAACTGTGGTTCAATAAACTCGTTTTGGGTCTTAGGATGCGGCACTGCCGGGATTGTGGAATGTGTCACTCTCTGCAAACTAATATCGGAAACTTTGGGAATGGGATGAATTTCAGGAAACGGTGGTGGTCACCGAAATTCACATCCGAATCGGATCGCGCGAACCACTCGACTGACAGGGCCGGCTGCCCGCGGAACTAGCCGAGGCCGAGGCCGCGCTCGATTCGCTCTGGAACGTCCGATTTGACCACGTTTCTCCCACCTGGCTGGTCAGTTGGACCTGGATCGGGGCTTCTGTTTTGGGCAATGTTTTTTTTGTTTTTCCATTTCTACGCCAAGAACCCCGCAGCGTGTTGGGGCCCTCCTCCCGTTCCGGAATTGGACTTTCGTGTGCGGTTGGTCGGCGATGGTAATGAGGAGCCACTGAGTGTAGTTTCTTTCCGATGAATAGTTTATGACCATCACACGGTGCATGTTTTCGCTTGGCCCTTATTATTATTATTGCCCTATTATATTGGCTCGGCTATGAATTTTTGCCACGTAAGCCGTATGCATGAATAGTGAAACGTATCTGATCTGATTAGTTCGGATCATTTTTTTACCTGCCATGATCCGTTGACAGATGTTTATGGAGACACTACGGTAAGCTAACAACTTTTATAAATGCTAAAAATATCAAAATATATCATGCTACTAAATGTGTCAAATCGTGGGCTTCAAAGTAAATCCATAAATAGTTTGCATGTCTGCCAAAGGTTAAAATATTCAGCTACGAAGCTGTTCGATAAGTCGAAGCTATGCAAAATTTCTCCACTATCCACAACTCTGCTGGAGGCTGTCCGTTCGCTGAATTGCGGATGCGAAATGACGGAAGCAAAAAAAACCTGTAAATAAGACACGCTCCCGGAAGGAATATCCGCTTTCTGGAATAGTATTTGAATGTTGTGAAGCGCGCGACGAAAGTAAGAACCATCATCCGGTCCAATCCGCTTGACATCCCGCGGGAACGTGTCACCCGTTTTGATAGGAAGTCAACAAGGACGTTAACAGGTAATGATTGGAACGTGCAAAAATGGTCACAGTTGTCGCACTGTCTGTCGAGATGTGTTTATCATTCCAGAGCCGTACTCGGACTCCGTTGCCAATTTCACATTCCGCTTACTTTCTACGGTCCCCATATTCTCTTCGGTGTAAGAAAATTCGCTTTAACCAGCATTCCTCTGACGGTATGTTGGCCACCGGAGAGCATATTTCACGATCACTTCCATGAAACGACGCCCCCCCCCGCGCGACGTAATGGTAAACAGCGTTTGAGGCCGCATCGTTTTATGTGCCGACCATGTTTACCCCTTTCCCTTTCGCTACATCAGCTGCCCGTTCCTCTTTCGGACGGTGGCCGCCGAAAGCCGCCAATAAGCCTGCCCAGGGAGGGTGTTGTTAATTGTAAAACAAGATACCCAAATTAGACTCGTTTTATAGCGCAGGCCCTACGAGGCTACTGCGTGGCTCAGCAAGTGCCCATTATCAGCGCGCGCGATCCGGAAGCGATCGATTTTTCGTATCAACCCGGGGGCGCTGGAAGACTGTAATCTTGATCCGATCACCGATCGGTCGAGCCCTAGCCATCCCGTGCCGCCCGCTGGTGGAGCAATTAAACACGAGGTAAAGCTCTAAATTGCCGTATTCCGGTGCGTGCCGTAGAAGCATCCCTTTGCGGCACGAAATTGATCTCATCAGTCGGTGGCGGGCGGTGTTTTAATGTTCGGCAGCCAATCCATTTTTCCACTGCGCAATCCACGCGTGTCAGCGCTTCCGCGTGAAGACAGGCCATCCGAGGGGCAATATGAACCCTTGGTTACAGAGCCATGTTCGGACTTTTTCGGTGTCCTTCACACGTGCCGGTTCATTGACACGGGAAAATATTATGGAAAGTTTTCGCACGAAAAGCCGATCATCATTTCAGCAAAGATTATCACACTTTTCGTGCCATTAGATTTCGTTTCCCCACCACTATCTTAAATGAGTATTTGCATGACCAATAATGGTTGTTATCAGCTCATTTTGCCATCAAATTTATTTGAATAATATCTATGATGGGATAATATCTACAATGTTACTCAGCCAACTACCGCAACATATTTTCACATTTATTTGCGTACTCCTTACTATAATAACAACCAAATCACTCATTTAAACAATTGTTGAATTTATTTTTAGGGACTCTTTATAGTAGGTAATGTAAACTGTAGGAGGCATTTTTCAAACCGATCGAATCGTTACAGCCGTAAGATGGCGATGGGATGTGCCGGCTGTCCCACAAAATCAGCCATCCAGCGGCACTCGGTTACGCTGTTCCCATTTCAATGCGTCCATTCTCCTTCGAGCAGGCAGATCTGAGGCGCCTATCGAACCCACATAACTGATAAGCCGAATCCACGCGCAGATTAATTTCTCCCGCTAGGCGGTCGAAAGCTTAGCAAATTTAATTCGATCATCAACCTGGTAAGAAGTTTACGCTTCCGAAGGCGTCCAAACTGCAGGTCCCGCTCCAGTCAGGAAATTACTGGCCGTGCGCGCGTGTTCCAGAAACAACTCCGCCGAAACCTGTGCTCCACTAGCACATTTCTTATGCTTCATCAATGAACGTTTGGTCGGTAACCGTTGTAATTGGTCCGTGTTCTGTTGCGGTTTGACTTATTTCTTACACCCTCGGATTCACCTAAAAGTGAGCGGATCGTTAAGCACCCGGGGGCCGGGAGATGGAAATTTATGCTACTCTTCCATTCTGTCCCGTTCTCCGCGATCATAAGCCGATCGAGCCCCGATGGAAATGGAAGCAAGGGAAGATAAACATAGCCGCTGGGGGGGCCAACATAATAGCCCAGTTGCAAGTGTAGCAGCGCTCTGCCCATCGAAAGGTGTCGGATCGAAAGCGCTCGGGTTCGCTCGCTAGTGATGTAGAATAATTGCTGGAAAACGTTCGATAAATGGTGAGCCGGTCCATAACGTGGTGTTATGAGTGTAAAATGGCGCCAGATGCGATGGGTAGAAATATCAATCGCTATCGTTAGTATTCCACACACCTTTTCAACGAACCGTTGCGTCTGCTCACCTTGTGTGCCCGATTTCACAGTTCACACAAAAATGTTATACGGAGGTTGGGTTTTTAGAATTATTACAGAAACAGTATTTTGAATCTTCCGCACCGGTGGTATTACATATTCCCACAGCTGCAAGAATGCTCGTACAAGGATATAAAATAAGTATTTCTATCAATAAGTAAGATAAGTTGAACAACGGGGCATTTCTTGGTTGTACCGCATCAAACCCCTAGGGTGAATTGATTCCCAACGGTACTACCCATTCTTTATGCGAAGGGACCGCTCAGTTCTTCTACCCTACCCTCTTACATGTAACATTAATGAGCCATAGTCTTTCACGATGCGGGCAGCAAGACCGATAATTAATTACTTCTGGAAAGCACAAGCACACAAGGAATACTGTTTTCTTAAAGTTATTATGTTACGTGATGGAGGTCATAAATAACAAACTTAGAAAGTAGTATACAAGTATTCCACCTTCTTTTGGGAGAGTGTTAGTTTCTGTCATGTTTCGTTTAGGGCCTTGAATCGAATTATCAAACATATTGAGTTCCGTAGTCGACTTCCGACAGTTGACCATGAAAAGTTCTTTCCTCAATTTCAATGGAACAGAAACATCCGATGAAAAGAATTAAACAAATTGAATTCCGATTGCTTGTTTTGATTGCTGGTTGAACATTAGCAAGCATTCCCACGTTATTCGTACATTCGCAAGAATAAAAGAAAGTTGTTTTTTCGGTTGCTTTAAAATTAATATAGTCTATCGATACTTTATTTGGTATAATAAATAAATATGTTTCCTGTCACTCTTAGGCACGGTGTAATCAGCAAAATAACTAGAGTTCAATTGAGAGCGAATTGCTTCCTCAACATTTTAAACCCGCGCCAGACAGACCGAGCCAAAGTGCGTTAGCTTTTGTGTGCTTCTCTTTGGATCGCGATTCGTGTAATGTTTAGGTCGAGTTTTTTGTAGTTTTGAGCACCGGAACTCATTTGTCTGCCGACGAAATTTCACTTATCCGTCTGCGGCGCCTTACTGTGAGCCATTATTGGCGATCGAATGAAATCTGCGGCAGCATCGAATTCTGTAAATTGCGTATCGCACTTGCTTTTCACTTTGAGCAACCGTGGCCAAACACTTTCTCGGCCGGGCACACCGGGGAACCGCGTGGTGAAATGGAGCCGATTCACTACTTTGGTGATGCTGTGCGGATTGCCGCCATTCGGGCGTTTGATGCGAAATTCACCACAAACCGAACGAATCGAACGAGAAGAGATCATCGTAATCGCCGTCGTCGTAGGCTTTCTTGCGGCGCCCCGTTCGCTTCCGCGGCGGTTTGGGGGCTATCGTTCGATGAGGCTGTCGTTGGGTCTGATCTGCTCGCCGCCGTAGCGCCGTGGGCCCATCGATCGGGTACTTCCAGTAAACGACCTGCGTGGTACCCATCAGCGAGGTGACCAGCTTCCGGAGATCGCGCCCAATGCTACCGAACTGGCGCTTGATGTCGTGGAAGAGTGTTGGATACCTGATTCTGATGATGCCTCGCTGCTCTTGCTGTTGATCACCTCCCAGCCCTACGGAACTTGCTGGATGGCAGCGCGTTTCGACGATCAACAGGAGCAGTAGTAGCAGTAGAAGGCTGGTCAGTTCCGCGGTACGTAATCGTTTCATTTTCACTTGTAGAACGGTTTGTTCCTGTTGGGTTCACTTTCATCACTCAGTTCATCACTGACCGGTTGAGCTGTTCCGCGCTTGACGTGTATCCGCCACCGACTAAACCGATTCGTCCGCCGGGCGCTAGCTTTATACCGGAAATTGCGCCGGTGGACGGAACACAGAGTGTACGCAAGTGCTGAATGGGTTTGAAAATGACATACCACCAACACCACCATCACCATCGATCAATGGCTCGAGCTCACACCATGCTCGTAAATTTCTCTTTCAGCATCTCTCTGATCCCCCTGGCGGAGTGACCACCCGACCAGGGGGAGTAATGGGCAAGTTTTGTAAAGGTAGGGGGTCTTTGCCGAAATTTCGGTCACTTAAGCAAGCAAAGAGCACCGAATTTCGACCCCCCGAAAAACATGTTGGTTAAATAATTAGAGAAAAGCGCTCTTTAAATCTGGCGGCCGTCTGGAGCCCAGTGGAGGCCGAAACCTCATCAGCGAACGCCCAGCTTGGAGCCGTGCCGTGTCATTGAAATTGACCGAGCTGACCACGCACATAGCCCTTATGGTGGGAGCCGCTGAGAAAATTTCGTCCAGCATTTTTCCTATTGTTCTCACTGGGCGGCCGGCGGACGCTATCGCGGGCCACAAGCACGCATCGTGATGCACTAGAAAGAGGGCGACTTTTTTGTCTGCAGCTTCACACCGATTCCGGATGCTCCGGAAGCGTCGCGGCATGGCGCGAAAGGTGAGAAAGATCAGACGAAAAGTGAAAATGCCCGCCCAACAACTCCACACAACAACGCCCATGTGCGCCATGGCCATGGGCAGGGGCTTTCGGGGGCATAATTTCGACGGAAATGAATGAATGGGTTATGTTCGCTTAAGTGGTTCGGACGCAACGATCGCGAGCGACAGTGTTTTGTCATTGGGAAGATATGCATTTTCTCAGGAACACTGAGAAAATGCGCAAGCGTCGTTTTGGGACCACCGACGGTACATTGGAAGAGAATTTTTTAAAACCACACTCGGATTACTGTAAAATTCGCCGAAAAAGTGTTTAAACGGATTGGGGAATGATTTTTACACTTCACTGCTATTTTATTATTGAAACGCAGCGATTGTCTACCATTTCGGAAGCATATGAGACTTCAATTTTGCAATAATAATCACCCAAAATAGTAAACAGAATCTTGCATAGTTGGGTTTCTTTAAAAATATTTTCATACGATGTTAAGAACTTTTAATAGGAGAATAAAGCATTTGTGATGTATGAAAATCCTTCGTAAAACTCGGTGCAATTCGTTCAGCAATTCTCGTAGTCGTTTTACTTATCACCTTGCGACTTCTGGCTAGAGGACTGGCATCCGAATCAAAGAATGATATGAATACGATCCCAAAGAGAAAAAACAGAACTCCAGCTTATTCGGGAAATGAAAATATCATTAAAGGAAATTAAAGTATCATGGGATTAAAGTGGACAACGTAGAATTAGCAAAAAGAGTAGATATGTTTTCCGTTATAATCACATTCCGAACAACGTATAAATGTGCATTGAACAGGAACAAACTGAAACAAAAGAGACTAAGAGTTATCTAAGCTTTTGAGATTACAGGTGCGAAACATAACAAGATCCAAGATGTGACAGTGTTTTTCCATCTCTGATCGTTTAATCTGTCTTGTTTGATATCCAAAGTTGCCTCACATGTTCGGTGTTCGATTCGAGAAACATGCGATCCTCAACACGTACGAATGATAAATCATGAGCAGACGTTGCCGTTCGCTCCGTTCGTCCATCGAAACAGGGACGGGTTAGTCGATCCAACGACATCTGATGAACGTATGATCATAACTCAGTCAGTATTAATTGCTTCCACCACGATGGCTCAACATAATATGATGGCCTTCCCTCGTCGATAGCTACCGCCCGAAATCTTAACCAGAATCCCGACCGCGACCGCGGCGAGACAGCGCCATTCAACCCGTTTGTTGTGCATGATTTAGTTTCATTCAGACCGCAACCGATCTCCGATCCTGTGGCAGGGATATTAAGCTCGAGCTTGGCTCATTAATAATGATTTAAACGATGGCAAGAGTAGAAAGACGGCGCCGGCTGTCTTTTGTTGAGTTTGGGATGAAAAGATGAGAACGAGGGCAAGATAAATTCGCCACTTCCAAATGTTTGGTTCATTAGAAACGTTGCTAATGCAGTTCTGTAAACTTTTTGCATAACTTGATTGGATTAAGATAATCATTAGCATTAAGAAAATCAAAACATTGACGAAATGTTAATTTGGTCATTTTGTTAATTGACGGTGATGTAGACTAACTGGTTGGCTGGTGGCTAAAAATGCATCTATCATTGTCTATCATGATCGTTTCTGTATAATGTCCATAATTTGTTAAACAAACCGGAATTGCTTCCTAAACTCAACAAGCAGAGATTGATGTTTCATCCATTTATTTCATGCGCTTCTTGTTTTCGTTCGTGGCTGTTGGACTGGAAGGTTGTGGAGTTTCATTAGGAGATCTCGTTTTGGGACTATTTCGGGCCGGGATCTGGTGTTGTTCTGCGGCTGCGACTATGCACTTGTTAGCATTCCTCGATTTCGTTGCAGTCGTCGATCTCCGACTGGATTGAAGAAAGCATCGCTTACGCCTTGGCGGCCAGTCTCTGCTTCGGAGAGACTTGTGCATCGTGCACCGCGTCGACGAGCGTTTCTCCGCTCAGAACGGCTTTGAGTGAAACTCTTTCATCGGTCACCGGCAACGATGTCTTCGGTACGTTGGGCTGCTTGGTCTCCACTGCCACCGAAGCCTGCGGACTCGGAACATCAGCACCACTCTGTTCCGTTGCATCTCGCGCACGCTTGGCGGCCGTTTCTGCCACCAACTGTACGGGATAGTCGAAGCTATAGAAGAATCCTTTCGGTTCGCCCGTCACAACGTCATTCTCGTGATCACTCTGGCGTTTAACTACAGCTCGGACGGCTTCGACGACGACTGCTTCATCGCCGAGCACACCGTCGATGGTGCCACTAGCTCCGGACTCCGGCGAAATGTGGTCCGAGTACGGTAGGCTCGGATACCGGATGAGGCTCTGGTGTTGGTTCGAAAGAGCCGGCATAACTTCACCATCCTCATCGTCGTCCACCACATTGCTCTGCACACCGGGGAACGGCCCATCGTCGGACATCACGTCTGGATTCGCACGCGCCAGGCTGGCCGCTTCCTCCCAGGCTCGCATGTGGGCTAGACGAGCTTCGCGAACTTCGGCCGTCTCCTGGACCGGCTGCGGAAGCTCCACCTGGCGGTTATCCACCTGATGGAACCCGAGTCCGTCGGACCAGTAATGCACGACTACGTCCTCGCCGAGTGGGTTGATGTACTGGTACGAGCCGCGCACTTCTCCGTTCGCGTTGCGAGCCTCCAGGCGGGCCTGGTTGTGGTCACTGTAGCCAAACATCGCCCTGCCAAGTCCATCCTAGGCGCAAGAAATGGAAACGGATTACAGCCAAAATTACCAGTAAGGTCACCCCGTTCGCACCGTAATCCAAACTGGGCCCTGGCACAAATCTTGATTGGAACGGATTACTGGCATGGGGCCAGTAATCTGGAGCATCGGAACCTGACAGACACTCCATCTTCGTCGCCAATCGTAGACACTAAGACGGCTCTATGCGTCCACATTAAGTAACAACAAGTTGTCCCTCGGGGACCATGGAAGACGGGTGCAGACTTACCTGTCCGTGGAACTGTTTCGCTTCGTACTCCTCCTCGACGTAGTCCTCCGGGTGCTCGATGATGCGCCCATTGTGGTAGAAGGTGGCAGCGGACGGGTCCTGCGATTTGCGCGTGTAACCCAGCGGATGTTCGCCCAGCTTCGGTGCGTAGCTCAGGTCCAGACTCTGCTGGGTGATGTGCTGCTGTGCCTCCTCCGGGCTAATGTTGACGAGCTGGATTCGTCGCGCCAGCAGTAACGGTGCCATCAGCTGTGAAGAACCAGGCACAATGTAGCGAGAACGTTAATTCCGATCAGCGATTTGTAATTCAATCAGCCGGGCATCGCCACGCGAAAGACAATGATCCGCATTAGCATGGAATGGGTTTTTGTGGGCTGGCGACCCGGGCTGACATCCCATAAAAAGGGGACAGGAAAGTGACGGGAGCAGGCGACAGACGACAGAATGGGAAAAAATTCCCCCCACAGAAATGGGACGGAATAATTCGCTCAAACCGATTCTTATCTCGCGCGTCCGTTGGCCGTACCTACTGGCGTCACTGGCGTTGTAACTTGGCTTGGCTTGGTGGATTTTATTTCCCAACTCGCCGGCTCTTTTTTGAGCCATTGCCAGCAATTGGGCAGTGGCCAGTGGCGTGGCCAGCAGCGTCGTAATAAAACCCCCCCGGGAACACACACATTTCTGCTAACGATATTCAGCAACAGTAGCTGTAACTTTGGCATTGGCAGCGAGGCGCCGCATTTCGGTTTTTCTCACCCCTTGGCTCCTTGATCTGGCCCCGACAGGATACGGACGAAGTAATCGCAAAAAAAAGCAGGGAGATAAACATCAACCGTATCGTTCGGCATTGAAAATTATATATCGTCCCGCATTGTAACGTGCTCTACTTTTTCTGGCGTTATGCTGTCAGTTGCAGTTGGACGCAGCAACAGAACTGGAGAAAGGATGAGTCAACAGCGCCGGCGCTATGGCAACAAATCATGCCATTACGTAAAAATGATCGATGGCCTGCGGTATGATGTGAGAAGCTGTTTTTAAATTTCAAATACTCTTCTTATCGACCAATCGTATTTTCGACGTCCTTGACGAGAGATTTGTTCGACAAGATCCAAGTGTTCCATCTGGGGTCGACTTTGATCGTCGAGTTTCACAGTGCAGTTGTCTTTCATTACAGAATGCTCAACAATGGCCTCCAACTGGCATTCCATAGCTGCCATTTCGACGGATGAATGAAATCTTTTCCCTTTTTTTTATCGTAAACCTTCCAGAATTACCTGGCACCCGGGGACGTGCGGCAATTTAGGCCGGGACTGTTTGGCGAGATTTATGCGACACCATTCAGGTGTGCCGAGGTGCATTTGAATGCAGCGTTCGCGATCTGGATTTCGACTTGGCACGGCGTTCGATGCCATCTCGAGGGAGCTTTCGGTTTTCTTACCTTTCGTTCCTTTCGTTCCATAAAAGCGAACACGATGCGCCGTGTGACACGTGCGTGCTGGCGGCGTGACAACAATGCATAAGTGGCCAATTAATGCTCGGGACCCTTAAAAGCGTCTGCCGATGCGATCAGGGAGGCGAATTTGTCATACTTCGAAATTACCATAATCCGGATTGATGGCTGATGGATGAATATTGGCCGTTGGAGGTAACCCCAACAGCTCTGAATAACATCGAGAATTAACATGGAGCGGAAATGTCGAAACCACTCGTCATCAACCAAATATGTTTTCAAAAAATTTACGATCAATTCTAAAGCAAAACAACTTCCCGAAGCCGTTCTAAATTACGTTGTTAGTCGCTGTGTTGTTCAAAGTGGAGTGGCCTCATCCAAAGTCCAAAGTGATTAACACCTGGATTCTTGGTAACATATTGTGTAGATTTGCTCTAAACACATTCCTAATCCGTTCGTCACCGTTGCCCAATAAAACATAACTTAAGTATTCTGCTCTTCTCATGAAATACCTCATCGGGCTAGAGGGCCTGATAGTGGGAAAGATTAGTGAACCGCTTTCCGTCACAATAGGATGCCTTCCTGGCCCGGCCTAACGACGTTGTAGGGTAATGGGCCATTCACCGCTGATGGGTATTCCCGGTTCCGGGGCCCACTGGCCGGACGCGGCTCAATCATTTATTGCGCCCACTGCTGACTCACTGATCTCTCATTTTGGGCTACCCAGCCCTACTAATGCTTCATTAATATTTCATGCGATTCTCGTTTGGCACCGGGCCAAGACGGGTCCATTTTATTTACCATTTCGTAAGATGTATCACCCCGCGGCGGACCGAGGACCGGACGAGGTCTTGGATTATTACGCGCGCTTCCGGAGCGCCTGAAACCGATCCAGTCACGAGTCCCGTTCGGGTTGCTCCACCGGCCGGCCGGCGCTATTTTCGCAAGTTGTCGTCATCCCCATCCCCCCCCCCCCCCCCCTCGGTGGCCTTGATTTTGTTTGTCTGCTCCCATCGTGTTTATTGGCAGAAAATATTGCCCGTATCATCCGGAGTCCGCCGGTGCTAGTTCTTGGTAAATATGAGGCCGACAAATTTCCTCGGTTTTTATTTGAGGACCCGGCGAACGGTGAGGTTCAAAATCCAATACTCGACTCAACATAATCATTTCTAATGATGTTTACCGTGAAGTCCGTCGAGTTGAAGAGACGGTAAATACCGAAAGTCCATCGATGTGGAATTAAGGGTGGCCAATGAGTGACCAATAGAGTCGTCATCGTGGCCACGTTCTATGTATATCTATTTCTCGTGAACCGTGGGCGATGAGCTATATGAAAACCATTCGGGAAACCATCGGTCACGGCCGACGCCCATTATGTTGGCCGATCGGGAACTCTCCGCATGGCAAGGTCACTGAACCACGCTTCTGTAAGAATGCAGATGAGCAGGGAACTTCTTCTCAGGCGGGACTGGTTCGTAGTTGGTGTGAGGACATCATGCAAGACATCCATTTCCGCACCAGTTTGGGAGGGACGGGCGAGAACAGGTTGCCAGCGTCCCGGGCTATCCCGCTGTGGTAGCCTTGAACCTACGCAGCGTTAACACAATTTTCGTCCTCGGACTGCCCCGCACGAAGAATTAGCATTTTTCCTACGTGTCCGGCAGCGGAATGAGTGCCGCGGCGTCTAATGTGCCGCAATTTATAGGACAAACGAACGATAGCCACACACATCGATCGGCCGCACTGAATCGCAAAGAAGAGGAATCAGGAACCAAAAACGGCCAAAGAATTTCTGGACGCCGGTCCAGAGCAGAGCGAACCTGTTCTTGGGGATCTCGCGAGGGGTCTTTGGTCTCGCGGTCGCGAAGTGTTTATTTGCTGTTCGGCCTCGGGTTACCGTCACCGTGACATTTAGAAACTATTTAGACCGGCTCACCTCAGGATCGGTCTCAGGTTCTGGGTGTGTAGAATGTGGATAAATAAAACCGCACACCACACAGCCAACAAATCGGCTCACGGTAATGGACACGCTTTTTTATTTCCCATTTCAAACAAACGGTTTTGGGGAAACGTTGGCCACTCCCGAGGCAGCTGGAAGGCTGGAAGGCCGTTTGGCTCAGTTTTTTGGGCGAAGAATGTTCGGTAAAGGTTAGCGACTTGCAGCGACGGAGTGCAAGTTCTGCCAGCTCCCAGTTTTGGGAGATTTGCTGCATCGGCCCCGCGTCTGAGACGACGGTTTCAGCTACCTCGTCCTGCTCGGATATCTTACGGCTTATGATATTCGATATCGTATATCGAAGTCATTAAAAACCGCACCGTGAAGGCGATAAAAAGTGGACTTAGTTGCTGGTTGTTGGCTTCGGGACCGATGGGGTGCATTTTATCGTACCAAGATTATAAAGTATTCCGGTTAATTCTTTGGATCCTTCTTCTAACGTGCGCTCAACTGGAATACAATGACACGAAACACGCTAAGCCATGCTGAATATTTATCAACCCATCGACACTCCAATTACATTCCAGGGCGCCGCGCCAGATCGCGGGATCGATTCGTGCCGAGAATATTTATTCCCACTGTCAACGCCGAAATCGAAATACTCCGTTGCGTGCCTTCCAGTTTCCTGGATTCAAGGTCACCTCCGGCACGCACGGCGCTTCTCAAAACTCAAAGTCACCCCATTCCGGCCAATGGGCGCTTTATCAACGACAACTAAATTAGGGTGTTTTCTTTTCCGATTTCCGCTGGTGCTTGTCCCGGCAACGTACCGAGATGATGGTCACAACGTGTATCGCCCGTCCCATCGCTGCTGCGGTTCGGTACCACAAACTACCAGGAACTACCAGGAAATCGGCGAAAGCTTTTAAGCTAATTAAGCCCACGGGGGGGGGGCTTATCACGCAGTTCCGAGTGCGGCTTCTCTACTGATGGAGGTGAGTCCTTTCGGAGTCTTTGCAACGGTGTCCACTAGTGTCACTTTTCACCAACCGACTCTACAACTAACTACACTGGGCAATAAAGTTCCACAAGCCTGGGCGGCACCACACCGGTAATCGAAGGATTCGAATTTGCGCACCCAATGAGTCCACCAAAAAATAGAAACACCAAATTTGCACCCCGTAAGTCACGTAAGACGCCGATCGAAGCTCGCGTTCCCGCGACCACGAAAACAATAACCACCGATCGCCGCGTGTGACAGCTTTTTATATGGCCATCATCATCATCGTCATCGCCATCATCGTCTTCGCTTCGGCAGACTTGTTTAGCTTGCCGCGGTCCTATTCCTTCGCGCTAATGCGAAGCAAGGAACGCGCAACACGCAAAACACAAACAACGCACGTGAAGAGGTCTCCTCTTCCTCGGGAAAGAGAGAAGCTCGTCGACGCATAAGATTGTTCTGTCACGTCACTCCTCCTTACGGCGGCCCCGTTCTTGTCTTGGGCCAGGTTCTTGTTCTTCGCGTGCTGGTGCTCCACTTACCACGGCACGTTCCCGGCACTCGTTAGCAACAGAACCCGGGCTAACCTTTTGGCCGTGTCACCGAAGCCCGGATAAGCGACCATCGCTTCTTCTGTTGGTTCCAGGTGAGTGCAGGTTTTAAGGAGACAGTGAGCCCAACAGCTGTTCTCTGCCGCGACGCGACACAGATAGTAAGGAAGCCTTCCTTTAGGGATGCCATTCAATTAGACCCACCTCGGTCGGCTCGATGGGGTCGCAGTTGTAGTCAGGAATAATTGCTACATGCTTGCAATAAATTGCCTATTTGAAGTCCTTGCGCTTTGCCCTTTTGCGTTGGGTTGGGACAATTGATAAGGCAGAATTGATGGTGGAAACAAACATGTTGTCGTTGCATGTTGCCCGGTAGGGTGTCCAGTTGGTAGACTTGCCTAGCCAGTACTCCGATTGTGCGAATCGAACACGTTCGAATTAACCCCATATTTGTGTTAAGGCGAGTACCGGGATGCGGTTCATTTAATCAGCATGTTTTTGTAAGGAGACCAATCTTATCATACGATTTAAAGTTTCTGAATGGGCTTGGGCAAAATGCTTGAAGCCGTCACGGTTTTCAGCTTTCACACCTTTCGCATGGCATCGAATTTCACGCTTCGCTCTCGGACACTAACCGATTGGCAACCAATCTGGCGATCCTTCGAATTTGGCAAAATGTCGACCAAACATTCTCTGGCCGCCAGTCTGATTTGTGGTCAATGGTCAATGAACTTTCCAAACGATCCGTTTGGGGCGGGAGAAAAAGACGGCCATCGTGATAAGTCATGTGTACCAAATTTCGATATGATTGATGAGCCCGCGGCCCGGCCATTGCATAAATTATGAATCAAGCGCCCGGAATGACAATCTTGCTCGCACCGGGAAGGAAGGATCGTGGCGGATTTGATAGCTTTAATCTTTCATTAATACAAGCGTTTTGCGGTGGAAGAACACAATTTATTTCCATGACGCGATACAATTTATGCAGATTGTAGCAGGATTGACATCGAAGGTTATCGACATATTTTTTGGTTCGTCCAAAATATTTTGATGTCAAAATATTTAACAAAACAGAGCACCACTTTGCAACGGTAGATCGAACCGATCATTCGTCGGATAGTTGAGCAAATAAATGTCCCCGAAACATCCGCCCGGCGTTTGCGTTCTTCGCGGTCGAGTCCCGAAAACCAGAACCGAAAACAGATTCGCCGTGCATCGGAACTGCTCATGAATATTCAACATGCGCCGGCTCACCATCTTCAGGCTGTCTTCATTCGCTCCGCTCCGTGTTCGATTTTTACTGCTGATGAGTGATGAAATCGGCTACCGCATGGCCGCAGGGTGTCACTTTTGGACGGGTAATTCACCGCCTAATGAGTCACGGCGGAACGCATCGGCACGTCAATCAATGTGTCAGCCCGCTCCGATTGAGTTGAAGTCATTTTGGCGCAGGATTTTTATTTTTTGCTTTGTCCCGAGTTTTTTGAAAAGGAGGTAGAGAATTCAGATAATTCAAAAAATGATCACTGAAAAAGTGAAAAACTGAATATCTCAAGCAGCAACGCTTTAATATAGTTGTAAGCCGAAGTTCCCGATTCGTGAAGCTTTCAGTCTTCGCTTCGTTTCGTTTGGCCAAATTCCGCAGCGCCATGAGTGTACAGGCTCAAGTAAAAACCATCAAGACCTTTGCGTCTGCGTATCTCAAAATAACCTTTATTGGATCAATTAATTTTAAATTTTAATTGGTTAGAAAAAATCGAACTATTCCAACCAGATTGCCGGAATATTAACTATTATAGACGTCACTTTGTAAAGCCATTTAAAAAAAGAGATCCTTTTACTAATCATTGGCCAAAATGGCGGGCCAATGATCGCACCCGATCGCGCCGCTCGATATTGCGTTCGTTCCCGTGCCAAAAGTTGCGCAAGAAAGGTTATCTGCTGCTGGCGATCGAACGAAAACAGGCTTGGCAAGTGATATTTTAAGATCAAGTCATGCCTGCCTTCTTCGCGGACAGGGCCGGCGGATCCTCCGGACCGTTCCTTGGACCAGAACAAACTGCTTAGGTAATTTTGCCTTTGCGTTTGCTTCGCTTTTCAACCCGGGGCCCAACATGGTGGTGCGTGAATTGTGGGCCGATTCGATGCTCACCCCTTGCGATGCGTTCGAATTCCTTCGGGATCTTATCGTTCCGCCCATGAGAGCGCTTCGGAGGCTGACTCCCCGTGTGCGATCGGGGCACCAGCATCACCACTCGGCTGTAATGAAGTGCTTGCTGAATAAAATCAATTTTTATGGGTTGTTATTAGTTTCTTGTCCTTTAGCGTGGCGCGTACTGTCGGGTTCGTCTGGATCTCGCACCTGAAGCTGTTTGTTCTGCGCTGGCTGGCTGGAGATCGCACTCTGCCACACGCTCCGTTTGCCCAGACGCGGCGTCCTTGAGCCGAGCGATGCTTCTGCGGCGACGGCAGACGAACCGTGGCCCCGAACCTTCAAGGTTGCTGCCGGCCGGCCGGGCGAGGTTGTCGGCACACGGTATAAGTGAGCAATTTATCGAACTCTCATCGGCCCACGGGTGAGAATTACGGTGGCTACAATCGGTGGCTGAAGAGCCGGTGCAGTGGTCGTAGGTAGGTAGCACCACGGGTATACAACATGCTAATGCTTCCATCCAGCTTCCCCTATGGCAAGTTCACGGTCTGTCAGCGCCCGCAAAGTGCACGCATCTCGTCCACGGACCGCGTACTATTAATTAATTAACTGCAATCCGTCATCATGCCGGTGCCGGTTGTCACATCGAGCGTAATGGGATCGTATTAGTAGCGGCGATTGTCAGGTACCATTCGGTGGCCCAACCGTCTGACAAGTTGTTTCCATTATGGATGACACTTGTCTGCGGGAGCTATCCTGTCGGAACGGACGCAAGATCAACTCAACTGTTCGTTTTTTTTTACGTTTGCGACAGTGCGATGACGTAACAACGAATTAATAAGTATTGGCTCGCTATCCAACGTCTTTGAGATAAATAAATGTTTTCGGAATAGATGCTTCATCGTCATCATTAATATCGGGCGATGTTGTGTTCTTATGTTGAGGGGTTTCAAACATTTCAACACACAAAACTACAATGTGCAAAAATTCACGCGGATTGATTAGGTAATTTTGGAGAAAAAGCGGAACCGACAGACAGACAAGAAAACGAGGTGCGTTTGCTTTAAAATCGAAAGAGGACCGGTTTCAGCGACATTTGTAATAGGGCACCAGGTAGTACCGCGGAGGTAGCCCAATGCGTGATACGGCCAAACAATATTTTTTGCGATATTTAAGTATTGTGGCTTGCCAAATGTTTCGGTGAAATTTTCCGGTCCAGCAATGCAAGCCATTGGTGCTACCTACTAGTCGCACCTGTTCCTCAGGTATTTTTGCGGCTCCAAAAAACCGAACTGGAATGGCTAAGAAGTGACGCAACACCTTTGTGTAAGGTCGAGAAGAAAAGCGCGAGTAGTGTTTTCCCAAATGTTTTCCCTGAAGTTTGCGACGGAAACTTGTTTTTCTTCGTGCATTGCTACAGGTCTTACCTTACTTTTCTCTCCAATTTCTTTCGATGGCCAACCTCTTTCCAATTCCAGTGGAAATAAAGAAAATTCTAACGCCTCGTCCACAGTATGAGTTTTCTCTACAGGTTTTTTGCTATGCTAGCGTCCACATTAGCAGCGTTTAGGTGAAAAATTCCGTGTGCTTCTGCCAGTGAAATGACAGTTCGTTTGATTTTGCTTTGATTTTTCAGTTTCCTTTCCTTCTCCTTCTATTGCCATCTTTGTCAAAATCTGATCCGCTGTCGAAAAACTAGCCATATTTTTGGAAAGCAATAAAAATTTGCCGAAGTTTGCCGTAAACTGTCAAATTGAAAAAAAAATACCCCCGAAACGAGAAAATATCCCGTAAACATAAGGCTAAGAAGAAACACTACATTAAACAACCCTATCACACAGCTGGCCTCCACCAGACAGCGGCTCGTAAAGATGATCTCAACGCGGTGGAGTGCAGGTTGGTGGCTGTACTTACTGCTCGATTGAAATCAGCATTTAATAAATATCTTCTTGTTGATCTCTTTTCACCGGCTGGCGGTAAAGTGATCGGTCGAGCCCCAAAAGTCGACCCATATTCCAGCTACTTTTTGCACGCAGTAGTACGTCTTGATAGCCTCAGGAAAGCTTTTCCGGCTACCGAATGATCAGAAGGCGGCAGGATATCTGTTTACATCGAGTAGATACTCGTTTCCATCGTTGCCTATTAATTGCCACCGATGCTAAAGAACTTCATTACGATGCAAACCATGTTCTAGCATTAGGAACCCATTAAGCAAACACATCCCAATGGAGTGGTCTCCCAGGAGTCTCCACCAACCATCAATCTACGTCGTCGGACCGTATCTTCACGGAGCCATATCTTCAATCGGACCCGGGGCTCCGAGATCATAGGGGCCACTGTACGTCCAGGACCACCACAGGAACGTGATTGTGCGCTTTTATGCGTTCCAACATCTCAATCCGTACCGACTGTGAGAAGCAACTGTGCCCGTTTCTTCGCAATCGTAATCGCAATCCGATTCGTAGGAACCGGGGATGGGATTTTGCTGGAAAGTCTCGCCTCAGCGTCTTGGCCACAACTATGTTTTTCGCCACTTGCCCCTTGCCTGATAGCAGCTACCTTGTGTGGATGCGGAAGCAAATAAATTTCAATTCAATGCAGGTCAGTATGAAATATTGCAATCATAAAAGTGGATTTATGTAACGTCATGGGTTTGTCGTGGCCGATGCCGCGGTGGCGACCGTGTGGTTTGGGCTCGAGAGCCCCCTCCGCCAAAGCTTACCATCGGTGGCTTAAAAGCTTTTCCTAGCGCATGGTCGTCGTTGCCGGGGGTTGAACTATCCCACCTCGCCGTGCCGGTGGTCATGAGAAAGTTCACGGTCAATGTTGTGCCAACGGCGACAAAGCCGGTCCTGAGGACTCGGCAGCTCGCTGCAGAGGTGCCGGGGCTGAAGTTCTTCAACCGGTCCGTTGCAGTATCGGACTGCACGCCTCAGACAATGCGGTAAACGCCTCGTTTACGCTTTTCAATTACGCGCATCAATTTTTCCCGAACCCATCATTTCCAAGCTGATGTGTGTTCGCACCATCATTAGCGATTGGTAACGGTCGCCGGTGGTTAAACGGGTTTTTGCCACAGAAACCCTTTTGCATAGGTTCGGTCATCCTTTTGAAAATAATGAAACATACGAGCAAGCGATTTGGTTTCTTATTATATGAGTATTTTTTGAATTTAGACGACATTTACACGACTTCAGTTCTATTTTTTAACACTTCGCCCATCCTTTCCAATAAAACTTTTTCTGTTTCATCGAAAGCCATTCGTCGTCCCATTTTTCTACAGTTTTACATTGGCAGAATCGCATATTGAACCAAAACGATGATAATCTGACAGCCCCAGGTCTGATTTGGCTTGGCAGTGGATGGGTCAGCTTCACCAGGTAAAGACCATATTTTCTAGCGCTTGGAGTTCTCGACATAAATCCATTTTTCGTCGCCAGCAACGCAGGAACGACTTCCTTCGGTGCCATTCAAACAAATGGTTTTGCGATGCTCCAGTTGCCTTTCGCTCAATTTTCGTGACTTTTGAACGATGGCAGCAGCATTCTGCTCTTGTGTTTTTTGGGATGCATCCAACAAAGCGTAAAACGTTAACTTGCATGAAGGTGAATCGAGGATATCTCCTTTAAAGGTAGGTGGCTTCGCAACGCTTGTTCCTTTAATCGATCCCTCCTGAGGGCCGATGTTGGAAGCAAATGGTCGAGAACCTCATTAAAGCATCGATTCTCGGCACGAGTTTCGGGTGGAACACGATGCCGCCAATTTTCCAGCTAGCCCCAAGCCCCAGCGATAGATCCCTACGCTTCCGTAATCACTAGCAGTTCCATTCCATTGGCTCACTCGGGTTTCGTAAGAGAACTCGCCGCGTCACAGGAGCCGCCAAGTGATGCGGTGAGAATGGTTGCCCCAAAGAAAAGCTGCTCCATTACACCCTCGAAAAGGAAACTAATCCAGGAAAGACCAGGAACGGGCGGCGGCCAAGCGAAATCGAGGGGATGTTCCGTGTCTATTAAATTTATGACTTTTCTTCCGGTTCCGTCGTTTTTTTCCACTACTCATTGGCACACCAACCATGGGCACAGTTAGTCCTGCTGGTTGCTGCTGGTGCCGTGTGCAGTTCGCTTTCACTCATTGGCCGGATCCTGTGCTGGGGCCGGTGGGCGACATGTGTTTCTTCCTTCGCACGTAGCCGGGTCGTTTTATGGCCGCGGTTTCTCAGAAGTGTCTCGTTCCGTTCGACGATCCGGGCGTGGGCTTAGCGGGAGACGAACGTTCCACGAGCGATAAGCCAGAAGCTTGAACAAATAAATTACCCAAAACATCTTAGATTAATCAACTTTGGCGATCAATCTGCGCCGAAAAGGCATCGTTAATGGAATGTGCGGAACGCGATATTGATTTGGTCGGTCGGTCGGTGGCCGAAAAAAGTGTTGAAACTTTCCGTAACCTTTTCCCGAGACGCCCTTGGGACGGCCGACAGTGATTTACGGTCAATTTTACTGGCGGCACGTAATAAAACGATGGTCGATAGCACCCAAATTTGAGACAAAAAGGAGGTTTTAAATTTTTTCATTTCCATCGACCCCCTGCTTCAGATCCGTGAGTTGGCCGGTGAAATCGGGCGAAGAAAGGTCCTTCGGTGACACATTAAAATGGAGTACCGACCTTCGCCGTGCCCGGGGCGATGGCTTGCGGAAGTAGCGGAGTTTTACTGCGATGGAGAAAATATTGATTCGCGTGCCGGGCGAGGTTGAAACATTGTGCCAACGGAGCGCGAACCTCTCCGTACGTTGTTTATCTTCGGACCGTTGTGCCAATTTTTGCGACTGCGAAGACGACGCCATTCGCACGACCCGACCGGAATACATAAGAAGCGAGTCGATCATAAAAGTTCACACCATCGGGCGGCGAAGGCAAATTAAAATCAACAACGTGAAAGAAAATAACCCGACAACCCTTAGCAGCGTGCGCCGCTCGGTAAGGCTCAGCGTTCCAGTTCCAGGCCCTGGAGCGTGATGAAGATACACTGTTTTTACGATGTTTGCAATTAGTCACCGAGTGAGCGTGCCTATTGTTCATCGCACAAGGAACTGCAGCAAAGTGGCCTGGACTTGCCAGAACGACCGGCCGCGTAGAACGTGTCAGAAAATGGAGAGTGAGAGAAAAACTGGTAAACATGCTAGCCCGTGGTCGGTAAACATATAAATATCCGTTCGCCGTGCCGTGCTCCGCAAGCGTAACATGGTCAAACTTCAACTTGTCACTGAACGGACCCCTAACGAGCGCCGAGAGTCTTGTCACACGTTCACGGCATATGACAGGCGGGCAAGAGTTGAACGAGAGCGGCCGCAGGCTTAGATACGCAAGGACCGCAAGGTCCACAGAGACACAAGACCGGGAGTCGGTCGGAGTTTTACGCAACACAGGAAACAGGTCGTCCCGGGGTAGAATGCTTGCAGCCTCTCGAGAAGCAGAATACATGAATCGATTATCATTGGGAAGTATCACTTGCCGCTTAAGACGAATTGGCGAGAGACAAAATGACGTACAGCGAACGGATAGGATGGAAGTGGACGGGTGGACAACGAATCCGACGAAAGCACCGTTAAAGGAAATCATTGAGATCAGCCATTTCCCACGTCTATCAAATGTCAATCAACACGGCGACTGGCTCTCGTCTGACATTCTATTATGACTGCAACGTGCTGCCAGTTCATTTGCCATGCCCGTAGAGTCTACTGTACGATTGATGGCTTGTTAATTGACCAAAATTGAGGATTATCTGCTACGAACCTAACACGCTGTTCGCAGGTATTACTTAGCATCTTGAGTTTAGTGACAAGCAGAGCGATTTTAATATGTTAATTGACGTGCAAACAACTTATGAATTGATTAATTGATTTTGTCGGTTCATTCAATTTGATGGAAAAAGTCTGTAAAAAGCAAAAGGTAAACCACGGCATACGGCAAAAGCATAAATAGCTGTGTCGCACGTGTGCCCCTAAATGTAGGCAATCTGCTGTACAAAATTTCAAACAGCGGTCGCCAGTACGCCTATAGTTATGCAATGGCAAGCCATAAACCCAAAACGGCCAACGGACTAAATGCAGAACATAACACAAAGCAGAACCGTCTTCTTACCGTTTGTAGCCCACGATTCACGGTCGTGGCTGAAAAACAGAAAATAGAAAAGTGTCAATTATCCTCCCCTTGAATAGGCCTTCACGGGCGAGCGGTCCAATGGAACAGCGAACGGCGTTCATCTCACGGCACGTGCGGAGGTGACAAAGCGTGTGTGAAACGGATCCGGAAACATTTCCACCACTGAAAAGGAAGTCCTCGAGCACCGGACGGCTCAACCGGTCGATGCGCCGTTCCGACGACGGCACGCCAATCGACGATTGGGTTTCAAATGCTACACAAAAGTACTGCAGATCGGGGAAAAAATGTCCACAAATAGTGCATTTTGTGCAACGGGGCTTCGTAGCACATGTGTGTGGGTTTGGGCATGAAAAGCTTCATGGCTGGCGAACAACCAGCCAAACCGGGAGCCTTTCAAACTGTTTTCGCCCCGCGGGAAAACGCGAACACAAAGCCCGAACCCCGAAGCAATAAAATCGCTCACAAAGCAAGTGGAGCGAACATATTTGTGGGGAAAATATGGTAGAGAAAAAGGACAAAACCAAAGCCACACTCTTTACGATCGCGGCCCAGTGTGCGACGTGCCCTTCAACCTTTGAGGCTGCAAACGTACCTTAGCCGGTCGGCCCTGGGTGTAGTGGCTTCGCTTCAGCACGGCCACGAAGTGAATGAAAATCCGGCTTACACAACAGCAGCGTCCTTCGTCCTTTCACCGTGTGCCCCTCTTCTCCTGCACGTGTGCGCGCGTGTGTGTGCGTGGGTGATTATTCTACCTTTTCGTACGCATCCACCGGGCTGGGGGCCAGGCCACCAAGAAACAGGAACCATTCAAGCACCCAACCTACCCCCCGATGCTGGAAGGTCCTTCCAGCGGAGAGGGCTTTGTTTGTACATGCGCCGTGCGAGTCGACGGCCGAAGCTGGAGCCTTCCTAGCTGCTGAGTGCCCGGGTGGCCCGCTGGGACAGGACTCGCTGCTGCTGCTACTCACTGGAAGGGCCCGTCGGTGGCCCCAGTGCAGGCTGCTGGTTGGCGTGCCGTGGGGCTGAGTTGTGCTCGGGATTTCAGCGCGGCAGGACACAGCGCGTGCAGCTCGACGTTCTACGGGGCCTTCAGCCGCAGCTTCAGCAGCAGAAGCTGCTCAGAGCTGTGATGCTCCACGGGTACGGTTCAAAACAGCAACGCAAAAGCTCATCAGCAAAGTGGCGAAGGAAGTCGCTCCGGTCTCGGGTAGGTCACGAAGCTCGGTCGGTGAGTGTGAAAGATGTGCATCGTTGTTGGCTCCTTTTTCGTGTCCTAAAACTCACGCGTAGGGACTCGCAAGGTGCAGCGTTCCCAATCGATACCAGGTGAACGCCAGGTTCGTGCAATAAAACATCCTGCTTCTCAGCGGAAAGAAAAGCTGGGAAAAGTGGGTGAAGGAAAATCCCGCCGATCGACCGAAACCGAAACATGTGTTTGTTCTTGCGTGCGTGAGGCATCCAGTTCCTAAATTAAGTCGGCCGAAGAAATGGTGGTCCCGAAACTGTCGAGCCGAGAGACACAGCGTCACCACCATCCGTCGGTTCGGTTCCGTTCAGTGCGCTCAGTGATGCTGTCACTGCCAACGGAAGTGGTTCTGTTATCTGGTGCTACCAAGCGCGCGTTTACGCGACGGCGAGTCGAACACATAAAGATCGTCGGGCGTCTGATTTCGTAATAAAATTTCCTTCACGCTACCATTTTCATTCGTTCGTTCGATGTGTACAGCCGGCAGCCTCGTGTGAATCTCTCGAACAAAGCTCATAATGCGGTGGATTAACCACGCCGCACTGCGCGTTACTCCACGCAGACTTTATGGACCACTTGTTACCGTGTCGGGGTTCCACTAACTCGCCAGTGAGCTCGCCCGTTGCGACAGCATCCCCCAAAGCAGACACCGACACCAACGGAAAGTCGGTGGAAGTCGTTTCGATCGAACCGAAACAGAGGAAACAAATTAAAGCCCGGAAAGCCACCGCATTGGCAACATTTGTTGCATATGAGCTTCTCGTGGGGCTGTAGCGTGTGAATCGAAATCCGCAGCATATAAAAAAATAGGAGAAAGAAACGAGAAAAATTCAGTCTGGGACAAATGGCACGGTGAACACTCGGGTTTCGAATTGATGGATGTGATAGTAATACAGTGATAAATCTGTTTGGTTCGCGAAAGAGTGAGTTAACGGCACGTTTGACGATCTTCGGTCGACTTTGAAGGAAGCAAAGGTCAGAACGGCACGCCACCACGTTCGGCAATCAATCACGCAGAACAACAATTGAAAACGTGTTCTACTGAAACGCTCCTTTCTTAATTCTTTCCCTCTATTGCGTCGATCGAGACGAATTAACACACCCGAAGGGAAACGATCGGGCCCTGACAGTGCTTGTGATCGCCATTAAAACCCGGCGGTGAGTAAGAATCACAAGAAAAGTAATAAAGTGTACAGCACACTCGACACTTCGGAAAACAGGCGTGCGTCGGGTGATAAAAATAAATCGCTTTTACGATCGTCAGCCACCGTGCGTCTCCATTGTGAGTGATTCTTGCGGGAAATCTGCTCCCTCCCGCCAGTCTGTGTCAGTAAACATCAACAAACGCGCATTCCGGTGAAGGTGAATTTAAATAAATTTCGTTGTGTTTTGTTTTGCCACGGTCCGTTCGGTTCGGTCGATTGTACAGTGTTTTTAGTGCCGAAGTCCACCCGGTGTCCCGGGGGTCGTTCGCGTAAAGCGATTAGTATCCCGAGTTTAGTTTAGCCAAAATTGCACGCAAACTTATCATGGCCTTACAGAAGAAATTCTCCAACAACGATATGGAGCTGATATCCATCAGCAAAACTAATAACGCGGCGGCGGGCGGAAGTGGGCCGCCCAGTGCGACCGACGCGAACGGAAATGGAATTCCGGGCATCATGAGTTCCGGATGCGGTGGCAGTAACAACAACAGCGTGAAAATGCCCTCGAAGAAGATCCAGTTCAGCAATCCCGAGTTCAGCATCACGCCCATCGAAACCCTGCCCGGAAGTACCGTCCGGCCAGCGCCGAGCCGTCGAAGGTAAGGGTTCGCTTGGGTTCCGGTCACGGTTAGGGACCGGCACTCTCGACGAGCCGATAATTACATGCAAAACAGCAATTGAGCTTCGATTACTTCGAGCTGTGAGCGGTCTTGGGCATCTCTCGGCGGTGATACTTCAGCGTTACTTACAATTCCCGTGCGACTTGTCGGTTTATGGCACCGAATGAGCAGACGCTTTCATATTTTAGTTTGTATCCGAAGCTCAAAGTGGTGATTAAGATTATTTGCATATCAGTTCAGGGTGTTTAAATTAAAGTTTTTGGAAAACAACTTACAGCAACAGTCAGATACATCCTGTGAAGATCTTTCGATAGTATTGTGATAATAATACGGACCCATCATAATGTTATTAAATCAAATGATGTCTTGTTGTGGCCAAGGTTGTGCTTCGCGGTTGCATTACGAACCCTATTGTAAAACAAATAGTTCCCTCCCCAAATTACCAACGGGATTGTGAATTATCCACCCAACTTCTTAAGCTAGCAGTTCTGAATCAATATCTGGCTACCATTAGATTAGCCTTTCTATAAAACAAGACGATCATGGTGATCTCATGATCTTAGTTTGTTGTACGACAAACATAAAATAGCGTCATCTTGTGGTTGGTCTTTAAACTACCGATTACTTGTCTTTTAAAACGCCAAAAATAATTCTGCAAATTGTGAACATTTAGTAAAACCTTTTCCGTTTACGAAATGGGACGCTATACGCTTGCAAAAATTTGTAAAATATTGAAAACTTATTTCCACAGTGGAGAGTCTTCCACTCAAACTGTACAAAATTTAAAAAGCTCATTTTGCCCATTTCCTCCTTGCTTGTTATGTTAATAAGCAGATTTGTCGTATTTGAGGGTCGAAAAACTTCGGTAATTTTGCGGGTTTTTCGATGAAATTGATTTTGGAAAAAATATTTTTGAACTACATTTGGTTTGGTTTGGTTGGTTTCAGGGTGGCGTTTTGCAACATTTGCGCCCCAACTTCCCAATCGAAATAGTAGATGGACCCTATATTTGTGTAATAGAAGATCGTACATATAGCTTAAAAATTAAGTTACAGGTCCATATCATTGCGATAGTTAATTCCATTTCGGTTCTGTTGAGGTTAAATTTGACAGCATGCTGAGGACCTTAACCAATATAAATGGGTCGTGTAGCACTCTTGGAGTACCTTACGAAGAGTACTACCTAATAGTAACTTAAACATATTCTTGTTGACAGTCAAATATTCGCTCATAAGGCAATCATAAAAACAGTCTTAAAAATAGTTTATGATAAGTTGTGCCTTCCAAACCGTTGGCCACGTACCGAGCGGTACCGCAGGCAGAAAAGACTGAAACATAGTAAACGAAACCGGTCATCACGGCGTGCACTAAAAACATTTCAGCATTGGGCGGGTGCTGTTGCGCTTCCCGTAGCGAACCGGCAGCAAAATCTGCAACTTGCTGCTTCCAACAAGACCGAGACATGTCGCGGTTTCCGCCCGTGTTACGCTGAGCAGAGAGACACCTCGTAAAAGCAGCGACCGGGCAAACTAGTACGTCGCCCATGTTGACATAGGGTGCACTAATTCGCCCAACACCCTTCGGTCTTCGGAGCGCCGGACTGGGGTATAAAATGTAAATAACGTCGGCGTTTTTTTTTCTGTTTCACTCTTTACGAGTTTCGTGCAAAGTTCCGCGTTCCCTGGAAGACGGTGTGACAATTTCAGCTTTCGCGGCCACCAGGAGCTATCCGACGCTGATCTACGCCCCGTCGGGTGCTTGCCATGGTGTTGAGAAGTTCACCCTTATCCAGGTCACGACGCCACGAAATGAAACTTCCAACCAATATGGTGGCTCTTGGGGCGAGCCAAGGAGAGTGTTCTTCGCTGCGAGCGCTGCTACCGTGGGCCGTGGAGCGTTTTGCAGTTGGTGCATTTTATGAACAGGACACGACCATAAATTGGTCCAACGTTCGCTTGGTGCCCTTTCCCGTGCTCCTGCCGTTAAAGCACAGACAAGACCTTTGTTCGACCGTTGAAATGTTACTTTCTTCATTACATTGCACACAGCACCACAACACGCGTTCTCGGCGTTCCTGGGTTCCCCCCTGGTGACCTAATTTCTCGTTCCCCGATTGGCCCCAATCTTTATCGTGAGCCGCCACAGAAGGCAACGCCAGCAGGATTCAGGAGTCAGCCGGAACGGGATGCCAAGTCGCCCCCGGTGGACTCGTGCGGGACCCGTCCGATGGAATTGTGTTAGATATCAATCTGATATTGTACCAGGGAAAGTTGAAGCAACGGAACCGAAGCTGGACGGAATGGTAGGAATTCTTCGTCTCCTGGTGATTGGGTGATAAATATTCAGTGAGGCGCATGTTATGTCGGCCACGCTCCTCAGCACCGAAGTGGAAACGATTGTAGCGTATAGTAGAAGGGTTTGGAAGCGAAAATTTAATGCCGACGATAAGCGAAACGAAGCAACAATACTTTTGCCGGAAGAACCGCTTCCAATCTTCTGATTGATTCGCATTGGAATGGAGAATGGGTCTTTTGTGCTGCAACGGACCGATATTTTATTCTTGCTCACGTGACTGGTCGTTGTCGAGGTCCTTGAAATTGTATCCTTTTACAGTTACTATAAAACTCAAAACGCTCATAAGTGCGACTCATAAACAATAAGCACTTACCGTACGGTTTAAAAACTAATGTAATTCACCATTGAATGTGCACTAATGCCATTATTATGAACTCGTAAACAGTAAGCAGGCTTCTAAAGTTGTGCTCGTCGGATGATTAATGGCCCCGTGTCTGGGCTCAGCGTGGCACGAGCAGGGCAGTAATTTTACTTTTATGTCCGCCGCGCTGATAGCCAGCGGAGGCAACAGGTCCCCTACACCTACAGCGCAACATAAAACTTTTGGTTAAAAACGGCCTCACAGGCAGGGGCATGAAATTTAACACGCTTCTTTGCGTGTACATTTTCCACCACAACCGGAACTGGAAGCACCAGTAATGGTCCGTAAAGAGACGCTTTCAAAGTGTGATTATTCTTGTGAAAAAAATATCCCTTCAACAATTTGTTTCGCTCGCTGCGGCTAAAGTTATTTGAAGAAAAATATAGAACCACTCACGTGCCACTCCATAATGCGCGTTCCGCATCGGCGAATTCTCCAGAAACTTCTTCGGCGGCGAAAGGACGCAGCGATGACCAAACTCTAGGCGCCGCATTGGCCGCCGCATACTTCATCGGCAGCGAGAACCTTTATCGGGGTATATCCTATTCCCGAATCCGAGTCTGCCGGTTTTATCTCCTAGAACAATGTTAAAATCAACACCGTTTAAAAGTTATGCACAGGATCGGCGCAAAAAACAAGGCCTTTTCTACAAATACGCCAACTGATACGGGTTAAGCCGCAGGCAGGATACGAGGTGCGTTTGACACGAGAAAAGATATTTTATGGCCAGTTTCGCTGGGGCGGGGGAAACTGGAGGTTGTTGTTATATTTTTCCGGAAGGCTATCCCGTTTCCCGTTGGTTCGGGGTCGGTGCGGGAAAAAAAGAAATGCCTTTTCGGGCTGAGAAAAGTTTTAGCCAAATGAATTGGAGTTTTCTTTTTTCCAAGCCACCCATTTTGCTCGGGGACGGAAGAAAAAACATTCAAGGTTAGGCCCGCAGTGGGTTAGTCGGGAGAGTCGGCGATTGGATTGGTCGGTCCGAATGAAGCGGCCGGTTGTACCATCGGGCAAAATATGGGAAAACTTTGGCGCAAAACTTTCGCTCCGGACACTTCGGTTCGTTCATTGTTTATGGTGCCACTTAGTGAATGCGTGAGGGTTTTTCTTTGTTTAAAGTTTCATAGATCGTCGTTCGGGTTTTTCGGTCGGGTTGTAAAGCAATATTCGGCGAAGATGTACGACTCGAATTGTAGCTTTGCCCAATCGTTAGATTAAAAACATTCTTACAAACTTACGAATATTTGAACAACATTTTTAAATCGACAACCTCCGACCGATCAGGACCTAAAAGTGCACCATTTAAAAAGTAGAGTTGTCATCGGTGCGCTTGTACATGAATAACTGTAATGATAAACAGCCACAGTAATTGCACCGCAGAAACAGGCTAGTACCATGAATCCTCTTCCAATTAAGATGGACGACCGATAGCTAATTCGTACCCCGGCCAATGATGGCCATACATTAGTTTTCCCACCTACGATGGGCTGTAAGCCACTGGTATTTTAGTTTGATGAACTGCTCGATAGAGCCCCATTGCGCCCTGTTGCCAACGTGGAGACCCATTACAATCCTCGCCCCGAACGGTGCTGCTCACGTTAGGTTTGCCCAGATCGGAGTGTCACAAAACGGAAGATACCAGACAGACCCCAAGGACTCCGAGGATTCCGAGGACTCCATCGGTAACCATTCGTCCGGCTTAAGAATGACTGAACGGAGGCTGCCCCACTGGGAAGCTAATGGATCGTTGGTCATCGTCGTCGGTCAGCGCAACGACCGTAACCAAGGAACCATGCAGTGCGCAAGGAAGCCGAAGCAACAGCGGCCAAAAGTTGTGCCTCAAAACGATGTTGTTTTCGGTGAGCAAAGATTATAAAACGGAAAGCAAGAGGAAATTAATAGCGGGCTTAATGGTACGATTGATGCCGGAGCAATCCTGTTTACTGTCCTCTCGGGCGAAAGCCTCCCGGGGAAGACTTAAGGGAAACTTAAGAGCAATTTGAGCTAAATGAAAAATGTCGACCGTAGCGGTTACGTCACGGAGAAACGTTGCTGGCCGTCCAAGAAAGGGAAGTTGGACTATTAACAGTTGCTGGAAAGTGAAAGAAAAGGGCGTCGTTGTGCATCCTCATTATCGTAACTGGACAAAGTTAGCAGATAATGGTAGGGAATAGGTTAAAAATGAATTACATAAAACCTGCAGAAGTTAAACGGCATAGATATGAGATACAGTTGAACTTGAGTTCCTTATTACATTCACCTACGATAATGCCACTTCTGCAGCACATTATTACACGATCGCTTTTGTAACACAAAAATCTCGATTGGGCAATTTTTGTTGATTTTGTCCCTCGAGCTGTGCGGCCGTGATTCGTTTCGTGCAGCGCACCGAGGGATGAGAGTTAACAACCTTCCTAATCTGAAAGTAATTTATGGTAATGATCATACCACGAATTTTTGCCGCACCAACCTTCGGGGTGCGGGATTCACGGCCACGGCCCGAAACCGTTAGTAATTTCCCGGTGAGCGTGAAAGTCGGACGGTTCCGAACCGTGATGTCGAAAATAAGTCATAAATCAAACAGATAAGAACGGCTTAGCGTTTGGGTTTTTCTCTTTTTAATTTCGAAGAGTCGAATGATGGCAATCGTATGCGCCGTGTCGTACTTGTCGCACCACGCCCGGTGCCGAGCACTGCGTGATGTTGGCACGGCAATCAGTCACGCACGCGGTCCGTTAGCCTTCCGGAAGGATTAGGAGGCTCTCGTTTTGCGGCCAGCGCACAGCGGTAGTGGACGAACTCATGCTTACTTTATGAGCCACCGTGAACAAATGTGCATAGTGGATGAGGATGGACGGTTGAAATCAATATTTGATCTTGCGTCCCGACGACCCATTGACCATAGGGCCATATCTCCTATCACCTGTCGTCGAGAGCGTCAGTTTGTCTGTGATATTAATCTTTTCTACTTTCAACGGCTAAAAATGGGAGCCACTTTGAACTCTCAAGGATGTTTTCGGCCTCCTAGCATGGGTCAGAATTTCTAGGATCCGTTGGCAGTGGCAAGGCTCATACTTTATTCCCTAGAGGAGGCTGGCGATGATTTAATCGGATCCATAAATTTTCTCGTAACGTTAAGCTTTCGGACCGATGAGGCACTCTCGGTGAAATGGTACCTTACGGCCGATAGGAGGCGATAGTTACAGAGGACCTACGGGTCGGTCTCGAACACCTTCTCAGTTCAGTTTGAGCATGAAAACCCATCGTCTGGGTTGCTTGGCCCGACGACAACTATATTCCAATCTGAGGATCTTTTAAAAGGAAAACAATTTTGCATTCGGTAATGCCCATGCAAATTTCATTTCTAAAGTAGTTTTCCCAGACAACCATAGAACATAGCCATACGGTTGCAGCGGCTTGCATTGAGACGTTGGGATCAGTTTGGACCAGTGAAAAATCGGCTGCAATTAATTTGCATGTGCAACTTGGGAATTTAATTATGTCTCATATTTGATTCAGTGATCAGGCGAGGTGTCATATCAGCAACTGAAAACCTTAGGAAACTTTTCTAGGCTATACCGAATGGTGATGATGTCCGAATTTATAACAATAACCTTATTGATGCAAAAGTATATATAATATGTGCCTTAAAACTGTGAAACATTCTTGTAATTAAACGGTTACCTAGCATAATGCTATACATTTATCAGACAGTTTCGGTGATAACTACAACGCCAGAACTCATGTACGCGATTTCGAAGACTGACTATTTCAATTACAGTTCATCAAAATAAATGAGTTATGATTTTGAAATATAATTTTTTTTACCTTATTCGTTACGTAGATTCCGAGAATTGGTCTGTCAAATCTAAAACGAATCTGGAACGCCTGATCTTTTGTAAAATGAGTATAGCTTGTTAGGACGCCTAGGACGTTAAGACAGACATATGAATATGAATTTGGATGAAGAATTCAGCCAATCAACAGCCAAATCTTTGTATATTTACACGCATAAGTGAAAAATACTTTATCCGCATTTCGATATCTGCAGATGACTATCCAATGACAAGCCATAACTATGATTGATAGCTGAGCAGTTGTCACGCCGATTCTATTATGTGTAGCAATTAATTCGTGCGCTTGTACAATAGATAGCATTACTCACTAAATATAACAATTTTTTTTTGTGAAATATTAGTTTGATAGCTTTTGATCATTGCGCATCTAACGCAGTATAGATTGTTTGGTCATAGTGTAAACAACAGCTGATTTGAGCATTTGACAATGTCATGTTTTGTTCCTGATAAAGTGTTTTTGTGGGGAGTACTTTTTCATTCGTCCGTCACTGGCGATGAAAAGGGGAGTTATAACAAACATTCTAAACCAAAAAAGGCCTGGATAGAGCTTGGTGAACCAGGTCCATCGAAATCAAAGCGAAATTTTCACTGCGCAACGGTTATGCTGTGCATATGGGTGGGATATAAAAGGTGTGGTGTACTTTGAGCTTTTAAAACCTAATGAAATTATTGGAGGACAATACCATCGACATCAATTAATGCATTTGCAGCAAAGCTTTGGCCATAAAACAACGAGAATGGGATAAAAGACATGATAAGCTGATTTTTCAACATGACAAAACTCGACCCCACATCGCAAAACCGGCCAAACCTATCTCGAAAATGTCGGATGGGAACTGTTTATGAATTATTATGAAAATATTGAAAAATAGGGTCTCTGAGGGGATCGCTACTAAAGATAAGAAGTTCCATCGACTCGGAATCGAGGAACTACCTAAAAGATGGCAGAAAGTAGTAGCTGACGACGGACAATACTTCCATTAAGGTAGTCATACCTTTTGTAATTAGTTCACAAATGTCGAAAAAACGCACGAATTAATTGCTAAACCTAATATTTAAATACCAACATTTTAGAAAATAACTAAATTATCTACTTATCAACTCTACACCGATTAAACTATTAAAATTATTTTTTCATCATCATTTCGCAGGGAGGAAGCGATGGTGATGGCAAACCTGCGGAAACGGGTAGCCGCATGCGATCTGAACAAGAACGTGCGCAAACCACCGCCGGGCAGCACGGCCGCGGGCAATCTGGACGACATCAGCATCAACGACACGGGCCAAACGCAGGACGCTCTCGACAATCGCCCCTTGCTGCCGAAATCGACGCCAACCGAGCAACGCAAGAACGAGCGGTCGAAGGCCGGCGGCAGCAGTGAGCAGGGTGCTGCCGGAGGTGTCGAGGACTCACCGAAGGTGAAGATCGTCATGGACAAGGAGTTCATCTTCGAGTGCCTGTGCTGGCACAACGAGTACCGGATGCGGCACGGAGCGCCAGCTTTGACCGTTTCCGCCGAGCTGTGCGAGTTGGCCAAACTGTGGGCCAACCATCTGGCGAGCACGAACGAGCTGTACTATCAGAGCGGCACCAACTACGGCCAGAACATCTTCTGTTGCCCGGCCAACAGCTTGCTCACCGATCTGTCCGGTAAGTATCCCGGGGTTGCCGCGGAAAACAAAGGTCTCGACTTCCAATTCCGTTCCGTTCGATGAAACAGGTCAGGAGGTGGCCACGTACTGGTACAGCACGAACCGGCGGTACGACTACTTCAAAGAGTCCCACCTACTGCACACCAACGTGAACACGGGACACTTCTCGCAGATGGTGTGGCGAGGCAGCCGCTACTTCGGTGTCAGCAAGTCGATCTCCAAGACCGGCAAGCTGTTCGTCGTGGCGTACTACTACCCATCCGGCAACGTGATGGGCGAGTTCCAGCAGAACGTACTGCCACCGATTGTGGCCAACGAGGAGCAGGCCCAGGGCCACCTGTCACGTCCGCCGTCCACCAAGGACCTGGAGAACCTGAGCGCTTCCCACTGAGTAAATAAGAAACGGTGTTCCATAATGTAACAGATAACGCACTTCCTTCGGAGCAAAAGACTAGCCGAGTGGATGAAGTCGGTGGCGCGCGCGGGGCTGACTGGCTGTGGAGGAACGCAACAGGAGCACGATTTCGGTCCGGTCTGTTCGCCCAGCGTTCCCGTAGCGCAGAGTCCTTGCTTTGGCCCGGCGAGCCACCGACGACGAACCGGAAATATGGCGATGGGATAGTCGCTTCTCTTCCAGCCTACAACAAAACAAAACTCTATCAGCAACTTCCAGTAACGCGTTTAGGTTCTAAAGAGCGTTTCCAGCTCATGGCCCGCACCTTGCGCTGTTCCGCCAGGGACCCTGATCCCCAGAGAGAGAGACAGAGTGAGAGAAAGTAAGAGAAATAATCGGAGATTACAAACACCAGATTTTGCACACTTTCGGCGGAATATTCGTGTTTGCAAAAGACACCAATTGAATCAAGCGCCATCTACCGGTTAAGTGATTTTATAAGCCATTTTGAGTATTTGATTCAATTTTGGGAAATCAATATACAAACATTCGTTTGAATCTTGCGTCAATGGGTGAAACGTAAGAGTCTCCAAGTTCTTTTTTTACGGTCTATGAAGGACAAATTTAACCAAAATCGATAGACAGAGGGCATTTTGTAGCCGACGCCAAATTGGCGAGGAGAGAAGATCTCACATCTGATAGGAGCGCAAATTGCATTACAGTTCACCGTTCGCGGTTCCCGCCAGTGTACAGAAATTTGGAGCACACAAAGTTAGGTAAAAAACAGAGCTTATCGATGTTATCGCGACCGGCACAGGGTGGGGGTACAGCTACGCCAACTACTAGAAGTGTTTTTCTGTGTAGTCTTTCAAATGGATGTGACCGCTTTTCCCATGCTTACCGAGAACGTCTAGAGATGTTATCCCTTAGGTGACGGTGTACCAGGAGTGGTGAACGACAGGTCCTCTTGTCAGTTGATCCTCTCTCACCGGCGGCACCACCCTGTGCGGCCGTGCGAATTACATAAAATGCTTACGCATTTACGCTTCCAACGTGCATTACAATTACGAGAAAAAGATTGGACACCGTTTTGAATCCCAAACAAACCCAGATCAGAAGCAGAAGAGAGAAGAAGAAGGAGCCACAGAGAGAGAGAGAGAGAGAGAGAGAGAGAGAGAGAGAGAGAGAAATAGTGAATCAAACAAACCAGTATAGCCAGCAAAAGACGTGGAGAGCTCGCAGGTTGGTTGGCAATGTGTACATTTTTTCACGTATATCTGAGTGCACGAGTTACAGAGTGAGACCGCGAGTTTGTAGATTGTGTGAGAGAGAGCGGGACGGTGACAAAACGTACCCGCAGCATAGATTTATAAGCCTATCAATTAATCAAACGGCAACGAAGTGGTGGCCACTAACGCTTCTGCAGAACAACGACTACGAAATTAGGCGGATGAAGTTTAGCGTTTAGATTTACGATAGCCCAAAAATGAACACAATGTTCGTTTTGTCAGAGCCTACTAACGGTATTTCGCCAATCCCGTTCGGCCGAACGTCAAAATTCCGTCGGTCGTCCTTACGTCACGAACAACAAAACAAACGTCACAGATTTATTCGGATTGTCCGCAAGCGGGGTATTTTTGGCATGCCAATCTGTCGCCCTTGCCCAAAGGTTGTTGTCGCATTGGCCTTACGTTCTTCTTTTCGGGCGGTTTTATTTTCCTTTCCCAACCTAAAGCTAATCGTGACAGCTTCGTGAAGAAAATCGCAATGAACGGCTGGCCTGTTGGCGTACCCTCGAATCAAGGTGTCATTAATTATTCGTGTAATTAACATAAATTCATCGTAAGCAGCAACGACGGGGGTTGTAATGAAATCAAAATTCGTTCGCAATGGTTCGCTCTCGCCCACCGGAGCAGATGGAAATCGAGGTTTTCGGAAGATTTTCGCACCTTCCACCATGCGCCTCCACCTGGGAAACGCCCGGTCATTGCGTACCTGTGAACGTCAGGACCACCATGGCAGGAGAACGTCTGCGAAAGCGCTCTGCAGCAAATGGAAAGTAATTTTGAATTTTGGGAGGTAATTAATATTTTCCCCTGTAGTGCTCCCGGTCCAAGGAGCACCCAGAACCGGGGCGGTCGTTTGCCTTTTGCCGCCAAGAAATTGTCGGCACCACACCAAGAAGCAGTCCGCGTCCGAAGCCGACGGAACGGACCCACCAGGGCGTTAACCATGATGAAGGTCTCGGATCCCAAGCGAAGCACCTTTGGTCCCTTTTGCAGGTCCATGGCGTGACAATCGGTGTTCTTCGGTAGTTGGGGCCACAGCACACCGGAATGTGTTGATCCACATTTCAACACTTGGCCGATGATAAATGGTGTGTCGAAGACTGGTGGTCGTCTCGCGGGGTCTCCGAAAGGGTTTCTGGTGGTTTCTTTAATGTATGCCCATATTGCTTCGTTATCCTTAATTGCATAGCATGTTGGAGGAGTACCGTTTCACTACCAGTGAGCCAGTGCTTCCTCCGATGGCCTTAAGATCTTTCTGCAAAGCCTTGGCCTTAGAGTTTTCTTTTAATTGACTTCCCGCAGCAAATATTACAACGGGAGCAATAAATTAGAGGCCCAAGGCGGGCCATCGCAAACAAGATAAATTATTCACCCAACACACACACACGGGTGCGCGTTCGCCGTTCGTCCTGATTGACACGTGTCCCCCCACAACCTTTTCGGCCCGAGAATCGATTTTTGCCGGCGACCGAAAATGGAAACCGTTTCTAAATTAGAGCCGACCGTCGGGCACACTCAATCAATCTGTGATACAGACGTTCCTCCGGCCGGTGCTGTATGCTTAAAACTAAATTGAATTCATTTGCCGGCTTAGATTCAACATAAACTCTGCGGGATCGCAACAAAAAAATAACGGTCGCTGCATAATAGAAATTCGTAAACTCGGTCAGCAGTGAAAAACGCCCGAAGGTATGCAATTTATTTCACTCACGTTTCACGCTAATATTTGGCACAGCACGTCGCGGAAACCCCCCGGGGGACCGGGAAGCGAACGAGATGCCTCTAAATCCGGCTCCAGGATCATGCTAATTCGCTTTCCGGTGGTGAAAATCGAATCGAACCGAGTGGAGGTACAGGAAAACCTAGTTTCCCTAGTGCCAGAGCCGAAATAGGGGCACCAGGTGCTAAACCGGAACCTTCTCGATGCGTGGCCAATAGGAAGGCCGAATTGATTTTGCATAAAACCACCCGGGTCCGGTGAAGGGTGTCGAAAGATAGTTTTTCTATTGGTTTTAATCCTCAACCAAACCCCATTCGCTTCTTTGGTCAGCGTTCGGAAGTTGGGAAGCATTTCACGCAGCACCGCACCGATGACCGTGACACGGTCTATATGCACACTCTGCCGGATGCCCGTCGGATCGTTATGCGCGTCGGTGATGCAGAAACGAGCGGTCCTTACTTGAGACCCTTTGCACTAACCCGAGCCGGAGCTTAAACGCTGGCAAAGTGCGCCAGAGAAACGTGTGGCCCACTATAAAGTTTTATTCGTCCGCAATTCGCCACACGAAGCTGGAACCGTTGGACGGGTACCAAGTTTCCTTCCGGCGATGCGGGACCACGATGACAATGGGTTGCAGTGTCCGGAGCGAGCGGCTCGCTGACGGCAATTGCGATCCTCCCCGAGGCGACATGGCTGATACGGTTCCACCAAACCTTGTCCTTGTCACGGGCTGGCCACGCGCCGGTCTGGCAACAGTTGCCAGACCATTTGCGAAAGATGGAGACGGAAAAGGGCACACCCTATTTTGGTCCTTTCTTTTGCAATGGGGCAAACGGGAGAAATTTTCGATTAATTGCTTTCCAGTCCAGAGCGCTCATTTGTAGCATTGTGGCTCGCTGCGGTCGACAGTGCGTCCATCTATAGGCAAGACAATCACGGTCGGTCTGTGGTTCTGGCTAGGTCCGTGACATGTTCGGTCGTGTGGAATCCTGCGCTGTGGAAATAATTATGTATTGTTCCGTACAAACGGACCCGATAACACTATTCAGGTGGCGGGCCCAAATGGGATCGAAACGCATTGAATTATCGCCAAGCGCCAGCAACATGCGCCACAATTCGCTACGTCGGCGTGTTAACACTAATTGAAAATATTGTTGAACCAATAACATGGGCCACCTTCTACCAGCGGTTGTACACGGCCTTCCCAAACGGGGCAGAAGTAACAAACGGCGAAAAATGGGCACCGATCGGTGCGCTCCAATTAACCCACACTAATTTTGGATCCAATTTACGCGTAAGCCGTAATGACTATTCGAGCAACAAAAAATAATTCGAGCAAACAAAAAAGCCGTTCACCCTTTTCGTGCAGAGTCGAAACAATCGATTGTCCGTTATTTTGTTATAGCCGCCGTTTAGGCACGGAAACAGTGAAACCACCAAAACACTGCACCGGGAACACAATCAAACTTGCGTTATACTCATGAAAATTGGAAACAATAAACTTTGGCTATAAACATTCAATTTGCACCGAATGGCCGGCGGAGTTCGCGAACTCTTTGCGTACGTACGGAGCACCGTGCGCCTCCATTTAACCGGCGCGAAGCGGAAGATTATTTAATCATCTGTACGCTCCGTGGTTCGGCTTTCCCGGTGGACAGTGCGTGGCTATCTACCACGAGCGCTGTGTCCGGAATGGTGAAATAATAATTTCGTCCCGCGCCAACCACACAGCCCCACTAGCCCCACAGCTTCCTTTCATCTGAGGATTGTAACGCAAATTGAATTAAACACTTTCAAGCCGCTTCTAGCTCTGCAAAGATGCGGCGTTCGGTTATGGGGTTGGTTTCGTAACGCGAAATGCGCGAAGAAAGTTGGCCGTCCGTTTGGCTCGTACTGCGGCCACTTCTTGTGCCACTTGTCGGGATGGTTGTGGTTGCGGTAAGGCTGCCTGCCTGCCGCTGCCGCTCGTTTGGGTTTGGCCATAAAAAGGGAAAATAATTTTAACGCTCCGCCAAGGCACGTTGTTTGGATTGAATTTGTGCTAAAACCCCTAACCAGGTTCCGTGTTCCGGTGGACAAGTTTTACAGCGCAGATAGTGGCTTCTTTCCCCTTTTGCGGGCTTGTCAGTGTCAAGCCCGCACAAAATTAAAGGAGATCGAACGAAACATTTCGTAAAGATCCACATCTTTTGTTTTACTCTTGTGTGAAATCCCTCATTGCCAATTTAATGAATATTTTTAAACAATGTCGAAAACTTTCGTCAAAACATTATAATATTTATAATAATTTTGAAGGATTTAAGTATACAGCAAAAATTTATTTTACAGCTCCAACGGTTAAATCTTACCCTGCGAGTAAGGATTAAGCAAATCGATACCTTTTTTCGGGGGAAATAAATCCCTCGTTGATATGGTACGTTTCCAGCCATTTCGCTAATGGAGCCTGATTTGCGGCGGAAGCTCGCCACCCAAAAACCGCGCAACCAGATCGGATGCCACTGGGGTGGAACTAATTTTTCAACATCCATTTTCCGATCCGTTGACAGCGTGGCGATTGGCAGTCCCCGTGGCAATGCACAAATTGTTACAAATTGTCGCCGCACCCCCCGGGGCCATTGTACCAACCACTGGGCTGGCTTCTTGTGTTTCTGAAATCATGCCACAGAAAGAGACGGCCTCAAAAAAAAAGCCCAACAATATTCCACGGCGCGGTGACAAAGCTGCGAAGCGGCGGTCAGCCGAGGACGAGATACGAATAGCTGATTAGAGGACCGCTCGGGTCGCAACCAAAACCCGGATTTCCGGTTCATCGGTCGGTACATGTCGGTTTTGTGGTCTGTAACCTGATCACCTTCTGCAGTGACTTCAGTGACTTCTCGGCACCAACAGAAAGGCAGCCGGCGGCGTGTGATTCGTCGGCTGAAAGCGAAAGCCACTTGCTTGAATCTCGACTGGAGCGGCAAAAGTAGTGCGCGCTGGACATCACAAAATATTCGATATCCTCCGGGCCAATGGGTCCGTTCACGGACCCCTTGGAACGATATGGCACTGTTACGGTTCGGGATGGAAAAGAAAGACTTGTTGAATTTTTTATGCTTCTCATGGCGATGCGATATGAATCTTGAGCAAGGCGGTGCGCGCGACCACCATATCGATGAGCACGCCGATAACGTGTCGCGCTCGATATGAGAAATGTTTTTCCCGTTTTCATTCGCATTCGTAATGGAAACGCAAAAGGTGGTTTGCGTTTTGCTTCTCATGCTGTGGTCCGAGACCACCGAATGATGGGGATAAAAAAATGGATCGTTTTTAAATTAACCATTTCCGAGCGACGCCAAGCGATTGAAGGGCTCGATTGGTGTGCGAAGTTTCCGCTGCGAAGGATGTTTTAAGTTTTTTCTTTCCCTTTTATGATTATCGATTTGAAATTGTTTTTATGTGCCCTCTTTTATGGTATTATTATGTTCAAGAGAGTTCCAGATGTGTACGTGTGTGTCAGAAACACAGGGACGGGGAATCGGCAATGAGCTCATCTATATTCTATCGGGTAATCGTAACAATCACACACATCATTGGTATGCTGGGAGAAAAAAACACTTCAAAGCTTCTGAACCGCCTAAAATTCTCTTCCAACTCCGGCTGATAGGTCATTAAAATCGTCCCATTCCACGAAATGTGGAATGGTCCGTTACCGATGGCCGCCAAAGAAAGGCTGCCCTTGATCGAAACCGCCAAATTCCAATTCCACTTTAAACCTCTGACAATCACCAGATACCAGAGAAGAAAACAAAAACGAAATCAAAGCAAGGCTTGACTACTTCAAATGGTCACTTTTGATAAAAACTGTTCGAAGAAAGTAACTAACCGTCATCGCGCTTTTTCTATCGGCCTCTTAGTAACACAGGTTGCGAAACTCAATCAATTATTCTCTTCCGAATTCTTGCGAACTTTCGAGCTTGTCTATAACACAGTCTCTCCACAGTCCAGTGCATCATACGACACTTAGAATATTGCTACACAAAACAACACAGTTCTTGGCCAGTAGGCGGGACACAATATTTCACCTCTAGTCGTTAGTATCAAAACGAACGCTTATGTTCCATAAGAACGCTTACATAACGCCAGTGGCGTTGGCGACACTGGCGCTGTTTTGGTCGCTTCCGTATCCGCTCAGCATAGGACTACGAGCGAAAAAGTGATACAGCTGTACAGTTGCCGTGCAATATCATCAATCATAAACAGCAATCGCACTAATCGGATAGTTTTTCTTAGGACATAAATAAGGAGGCAGGCACCCGAAGGAGTCCGAAGTGAAGCCGCAAAATTCCTCTACGATGCCTTACACATGCCTGCGACGACACAGAGCGTAGTAGCAGTAGCTGAACGGTAAACAATTTGATAGACCCATAGACCGTAAGATGTGCAATGCAACTGAAAACAAACCTGTAGATAAGCGGCAGGCAAAAGAAGCGTCTAAATCGTTGTTGATACAGTTGAAACAAGTTCCGTACCGGGTAGTAGGTGCATGTTAGTCCACGAGGCAGAGGACCCACAGACTCCGCAGGGCTGCTGACGATGCTGGCGGTGATGATAGTCGTACATTTTTGATGCTAGTGAAGAGAGCGTAAGCAAATTTTTATGATTATTACGTTATCTCTATCAGGTAGGCATGTTAATAGCGTAGAGCATCTCACTCACCATTTGTTATCGACGTTACGAGCAGGACGCTTGCGAGGCTACCGGTAGCGAGCGTGTTTTTATGCCAGTTTTATAAAGTTATTCGTTGACACCTAATTCGAAACGGAAATCGGCGGCAGTAACTGCTATCGTGTGCTTAGGCTTGAGTGTTCCGCGTTTGAGCGGCGCCATTCGACGGCAGGCTGTTGTTGTTGCGGCACACCATGTACCATGAGTTTCTTCGTGTTAAAACCCCTATTGTGATAGTTGTACGATGTGTGTTACGCTTGTTTGAGTGTCACGTAAACTGCTAGCAATAGTACACGCAATAGTTGGCCGTGAACGTTAATCTAAACAATCAAAAAATTAAAGCAACGCAACTGACGCTAGCATCGAGCAAAGGTGTACATAAGCATTCAAGCAAAGATGCAGCAAAACCACATGTATACATGAATGATTAACATCGAACACGTAGCACTGTTGTTATGATAATAACTCGTGAGCGTAAAACTGGAGAATGAAGAAAATAATTCATCCATGGTGAGTGAGGGATCAGCGGGAGAAGTCATGGCGCATGAAATCCTTAAAATATATATATAAAGTAAGCAAACCATTTATGATCAACCTTCGAACGATAGATACGCTTATCGAAAGCAATGAATGAACTACAGCGAACGTACGCAGGGCGAACGAAACAAAACCCATCCATCAATGATTACTGAGCATAACCACAGAGAACAATTGAAAAAACAGCAAAACCCAATGCTATTGATAAATAATAAGTAGGTCGCAGAGAGCCAGCCAGCACAACGGATCGAAACGAATAGACCTACTGCCAATTCCTAAATGGCAAATGCAAAAACAACCAAACAACCGTCAGTCCCGAAAGAGTGAGAATCTTCCATCAACAATCGATCGCGGGATGGGAATTGATAATGACGGCGGCATTATATAGCGTGAACAAATGTTAAACACATAAATAAAAGACATTATTTCGTTAAAAAGTGTTTCTCATGTCTCGTTTTACAAACACCGGCCCGATACGCATCGTTCCGGCGGCCGCAATGCACGATCGGAATGCCACTTTGGGGTGAGTAGTAAGCGGCATGGCCGGACATACATAATTCACCATTAAATTTATGATGCGGTTTTTTACCCTGCAAACTGCAACCACACCAATCAACCCGGGAGGGGGCACCATTTCAGGCTTCATACGCCCGTTAAGGAATGCAACCTTTCGGCATGGCGGCAACTGCATGCATTCCGAGTGATAGCACGGAAGGTGTCCGCAGTTTAAGGGCGCTACTAAAGTGTTCGAGAATGCGGCAAAATGAGACCTCAACACGGCGAGGAATGGCACGCCACGGCTCGACACGTGCAGAACCTTTCCTCGCTAAGACCGAAAGTGCTGGTCTCTCCGAGACCGGGTAGGGCCCGTTCCGGTTTTTTGTTTAAACAGTATTTATTTCTATTTCGTGACAATTGTTAATTGCTTCTGTTTAAAATTCCACACGCCGACTTCCTCCTGGTGTGCCCGAGCGAAACGGCCGCGGGTACCATCGCGCGGTTCCCACACCACCGTTTTAACATAGATTACAAAGTGAAGTTTCATGTGCCACTCGCTTGACGCTTGACGCAGACCCCAGGACCTGGGGCTGGAAGTTCGAACTAAACGGGTCCTTGAAATGCCGCACGAAGGTGAACCACTTCCGCGGGTTGAAAGAGACTTCTAGGACGGGTCGTCCCAGAAGGTTCACGACACCCACGGCATAGTAGAGCGCGAACGGGCCTGAAAATATTTCCCCGGAAAACCGGGCGGGCGGGCGTGTTCCTTTTAACGTCTCAATACTCACCACAGGCCGCTTCGCGTATCGGGCCGCACAATCAAACGCCTTAATGTGGAAAGCGAGTCCCCTGTCAGCGGAACGATCCTGCTGTCTTGATTCTGGTCAAAAATTTAAGGAATGCCAAGTTCAAACACTTCCAGGTCCGGGGCCGCGTGCAGGGTCGGTTGAGAGGTCAGCCAAGGGCAACACCACGTGCTTCGAGTCACGAAACTTTGTCGAGCTGGCGGTTGGGGTTGTTGGAACAAACCATTCAGTAGGAACCAGTCACCAGTCGCCCGTTTTTGGGCTTGCATTTGTGTTCCATTATTTTTTTGGTTCGAAGCATGGAAAATGCTGGTCTTCGCGTACGTTCGGGGCGATCGAAACGTTGCGGAACACATAAGAACTAGGGTTGGTGCCAAAAATGGAAGAGATTCCCAGCAGTGCACCCCGTAAGCCCGGACCCGGAAGGACAGACAGATTTATGTTTTGCCACACTCGCACCACGGGCCCGTGGCACGCTGCTTTCGCCACCGTCACCGGGCGACGATGTGCAAGGACTTCCTGGCGCCATCCATCTTCCTGCATGTGCAGTACCCGTGTGCTCGGTCGGTGCGGTTGAGATTAATAAAAGCGGAGAGTAGCGGCGTTTGGCGGAGTTTGTGGCCACCCCTCGAAGTGCACTGTAGATGATGGCTTCCAGCACATTGCCGTTGAAATTGAACGACTTCATAATACTTTCTCGACCTAGCCTTTCTCTTGTGATAATTAACTTAACGGTGGCCAACTTTCATTTCATTTCGCATAAATTGACCTCAAAACTCCCTGTGGCAATCAATTTGGGGCTTTATGTATCATCAACGCCAAAAGTCGTTTAAGTTCCACTGGCAATTGCTACGAAAATCAAGCGTTTGATGACGCATAGTACCTCAAAGCAATGGTCCTTTGGTCGACAGCGTGTGCGAAGCTAGTCGTTCGCACGAAATAAACTCAACTCCGCAAGCTCGCAAACTCCCAAGAAGCACGAAATGTGCCAATTCAAAGGTCAATAAATTCGAATAAACTCGACTTTTGCGCTTTACAGAACTCTGCGCGAGCTCTGGACTCATTACAACACTCCCTGTGCTCCCTACCGGATAAAGTGTCCCACAACCCCGCAGCCCACAATGGAAAACCGATTAATACGATGTGAACCGCAACGCATTCGTTGGAAGGTCCTTTGCTATTTGCATACCTGGGGGAATGTTGCTACTTGCGGGTGTGTCGACTCAAGTGTGCACCCGACTGGGGCCATTGGAACGCGATCACCGGTAACCATGCAACGTCGGCGATGAAACTCAAGACTTCAAGGGTGCTTTCCCGGTCGCGACGGGAAAGCTGTTTACAGTCCATTTATTATTCATTCAGTTGGAATGCAAGTGCGCCGCTGCAACGAAAAGGCTATTGCCAATAGGAAAACAGTAGCAGTCTTTGCGCCATACTTACGTGGAGTGTTCCAGTGCTCCGTTGCCATTTGTAGATCTTTCACAGTTGATTCATTTCGAAACCGGCGAGGGCTGTTGTGAGCGTTGCTGCAATGCCATCGGGTGGCGCATTTCTACTGCGATTCATCGTTCCCCTGACCATGTTGGTGATCTACCTTGGAGAAGCGCAAGCATTACCGGCGCAGGAGAACACTACCCCGTTGATAGTGCTCGTTACTATCCCGACGGCACAACAGACCACTACGTACTCCCCGATGGCGGACGTCGGAAGTTTGGCGCAGGGTGCCGCTGGATTCGTCGGGCAAGTGTGGAACACTGGCACACGGTTCGGAGGAGAGCTTTCGCGCCGTATCTTTGGATCTTTGGCAGTGAGAAAATAAATTTCAGAGCTAAGCTGCAAACCAATTCAAGCCTTATTCCTTTGATTTGTTGGAAATCCTGTAAAATTACGTGCAAAAGGTATCCTTGTTAATCTTAATCAGTAAATGAAACTATGATGTTTTTCAACCATTATCGGAGCACGACCATCTCACGGCAGTCTTGATGAAGGTAATGATGGCAAGAGGATAACACGGAATGTGACTCACAACACTGCTGACACTTGTTGATTTTGTTTGGTTTGATTAGTTCGATAAACAGTGGGATAACTAAAATAAATATTAAATAATGTGCACGATTTGTTAAATATTTGAACCATGTTGGTCCAGTGGTCACAGATCACAGATTATAAAACTCGATCGTATGCTAATGGAACTATTCAGACAGGCGTAGTGGTACGCGTTCAATAGCATAACCATGAAGTGCTTTATCGTTTTGCTCGGATTGAGCCTGTTGGCGATGGGATTGGTTGAAGGAGTTCCAGCAGCCAGAGGAATGGCACAAGGTTCCTACGGTGGTGTATCATTAGATGACGATGACGAGTTTTCCCAAGACCGGTACGACCCGAACGACGATGACAAACCGAAGGGAACGTTGGAAGAAAATATTCGGGATTCAATGAGAGAAGTTTCCTCCGGCATCAGAGACCACATACGAGGCATACACCTTCCCATCTAGTCGACGAGAATAATGAATAAATAGACCTAACGATTCGGTTTCGAAGTGCACTATGTCCAAAGCGTCATCTCTATCAATCAACCCTTGTTTGTTTGCATTGTTGTACTTTGAGCAAAGATTAAATAAAGTTGTTCGCAAACCAAGAATCTCTTTGAGAGTTTGATCGATTGATTGAGAAACATGCAATAAGGCCCGTTCCGACATAAGTATGTCCTTTGGGAGGCACCTGTTGATTTGTAATCTTGGCTACTAATGTATTTGTTATGGGTTTGCTGATGCAAATCAAGGGTGAATAAAGACGGAGTAGAATGTTGCATAAAAAGCGTGCCTTTGCATATGCTAATGTCTGCAAATTATTCATCATTTAAAATTCAATCATGTTGTCCATTAAGATCTTGCGTGCTGTAAAACCATATAAAAACTCCTCAGGTCCAGATGAACGAGCTACTTACAACCAATTTGATCGCATTATCGAAATGAAGTACTTCATGGTATTGCTCGTCGTGACGCTCGTGGCGATTGCGTACAGCCAGGCAGAGGAGAAAACGGACGAAGCAGATTTCATTGACTGGGGAGAAGATACCGAGGAAGTAGCCAAGGACCCGAATGGCCAACCGATCAGAAGGAAAATGCCAACCGAAGAGTCCACCCTTCGCAGAAAGAAATAACCGGTGTAGCCTGCCGTGAATGATCAAAAGGATTACAATAAACGGAACCCCTGCAATTTCACTCCCAAGATTTCGTTTATTTTTGTGCGTGCGTACTGTTGACTCGTTGTAGACATTTCTGTCAATCAATTTAACATCACTTAGGATTTGTCTTTTGAAACAATTGACCATAGACAACAATACAATCTAACGCCAAACATTTGAAAGCCGAGGCGTCTTGAGCAACTACCATATTCTTTATTTGATTTACTTTCTAGTAGTCAAAGGTGAATCAATAAAGGGCGGGCTCTGATCTGATGAAAGATCGATATTTGCTGTACGCTACTATTAACCAACAGTCATCCGCTGGATTGTCTTTTGTAATCCGCACCGTTCTATTGTAAAATCGTATAAAAGCGAACCAGATGAAGTCTGATAATTTAGTTACAATAGAATACCTTAAGAAATGAAGGATTGCGAAGCATTGTTTGTTCTGATGTTGTTGGTGATTGCTTGCGGCGAGGCCGCCAGTGTACCGAAGAAGACAGCTGAACAAGAGACCACAACGGCTGCCGGCGAAGAGGGAAACGATGCAAGCACTCCGTCGCCTCTTCAGCTGATCATGCTGGCTTTGGTTGCCGAGTTCAAGAAAATGATGGATCCAAACGGAAACCCGAACGCAACGGGTTTTAACATGGATGCAGGATATAAGCCAATCGCGGCTGAACCCTTCTGATTGCGCTTTCCATTGCAACAATCTTCGAAAAGGTGTAATATACAGATAAGTTTGATAAACAGGATGGCAGACTAACACAAGCACGTCAAGGAGTTACCGAAACAATGGTCGAAGTTCAACATTTTCCAATAAAGCTGCAAAAAGGCTGTTATTCTTAAAACATTTTGTTGAAAGGAAAACTGAAAAGAATACTTTTAAATATTATGAAAGAAATCCAATAAATGAAATAGTTTCAAATTGTATTCCCGATTCCCCTCAGGGCGGGTTTGGCGCGAGACCACACACACAAACCGTTACAGAGAGCAACAGCAATTAACATTGTCTCTGGTGCAGGACAAGACCGCTCATTGGTTGTTGCCGGACAAGAAGAAGATTATTGAATACGGTATTATGAGGAAATAACTCCTGGACATTTGTATACTATGTGTAAACCCGTCGCATGATTTTGGATATGTTTAAGAACGTCAAGTTAAAACAACATAAAACACAAGAAATCTTTTCTAATATTTGTGCATGTCGATAAGCATCATAAGCAAGTCGCTCGAGCCTGTGAGTCGATGGTTAAACAAAAGTAAACCGACTGTTTATAAACAAATTCCATATAGAAACAATTTCCTAGTCTACTCTAATATTTGCATAAATGAGCAGTTTTCATATCTGGTTAATCTCCGGTAAGCTTTGATTAAGCCAGTTGTGCCTTAAGCGCAATATTGAGTCACAGTAAAGTTGTCTGTGGGATCAATGGTAAAAATGGATGAGGATAGAGTGACTACGGAAGAACCAACGACAACAACAAAATCGTCTCTTGATGTAGTCATGGAGAAATCTCAGGCTATATTGAACAGGGAGCTACAAAAAATGCAGACCAAAAGAATAGGGAAGAAAAGAATAAGGAAAGTGCAGGACATGTTACGGTTTGGACGATAGTAATAATGGGCAAAGCTAATTCTGTATGAACTATAAAGGTTGTTTTCTCTTTATGCAATAAATGAAATCCAAAATTTAAAAAATAGAAGAATCTTCCATTTTTAATTGAAATTTCACCATCACGCTAGAATAGCGTGAACAACTCTGTTCAGATCATGTGATGTGATGTGTGATGAGGTGATCAAGTTTCGATTGAACAGAATGTTCAATATGGAGGGTAATGTCTAGAACACAAGGCCACCTGCAGGAACAACGCAACCAGTTTTGACGTCGCATTTAAGTTTCAGATGCTATAGCTCATTGATACATTCACACGCATCAGTTGTGTGAAGAAACGGACATTGTAGGACAAATGCTGAATGTCCATTACACGACAGATGCACCCAACACTTGATTATGTGATTGATCAGGCGTTAAGTAAAGGTGAATAAATTGTAGGTGTACTCCCTCCAGTAATGAAGAACATCTTAGCGCATGCTAATATTTGTGCACTTGAGCAATTTAGAACTCCGCTTACTGCAGCTCGTGTAGCCCGCTTGGTGGACAGAGCTAAGTCGTATAAAAGCTAAGCAGTGGTGCATGCATGACTTAGTGACAAAAAAGTTGTCTACGAAGTCGAAATGAGGCTCTTAACAGTCCTGCTAGTGGTGGTCTTGTTGGCGATTGCGTACGGAGTTGACACAGACATGGTCAATACGGAATCAACCGACAAGATAGAAGACGAAACAACAACTCAATCCCCTCTTCAAAAAATTCTGAAAGAAGTCATGGAAGCACTTAAACAAAAATTAGCTGAAACGAAACCGAATTCTAAGGATTAGAAAGGGAATGCAGAAAGAAGCCAACACCATTTATGGGTTTATCAAGTGATGCAGGTTACATCCTGATGACATGAGTATTCGGATGAGTTGTTTCTGTCATCGATCAAATAAACACCAAGAATCGCTGTATGCACTTAATACTTTAGGATTTTGTTTCTTTTTTTGATTTCTTCTTTCATAATTTTAGTACTCCAATGCAGAGTTATGCAGGACAATAAAACTAGACATAAACGCACTCTTGCAATACGCCTGAAAATTCATCATAAATTCATTTCAACCAATTATATGCCCACTATCTAGGGGATGCGTAATCCGCGTTGAAACATATTATGCGAGAGAGCACTTTACACAAGAGAACACACTTTTTAGGAGAATATTGGTTTGAACATGATTGATAATGATGACGATGAACGATGTTCCACTAGAACAACTAAATGTCGGCTTATCGATAAAATCAAATCTTGGTGTATAACACAGGGTGAAATAATAAATACATTTTCAATACATTCTATCACTATCCGTTTCCGGCGTTCAACGCATGCGACACGATATGCAAATCTGCACCCGTTTCGGCGGTGAAGTGTGCACTCATACGCCGAAAATACTGAACGATCGATACTGAACGAAAGGAAGTTAATACTAAGCTCAGCACCGACCATTGTTCTTCGACAGGGACTGTTGACTTTTCTCTACCTCTACCTTTGTGATAATTGAGTTTAAAAGTGACACCTTGAGAGGATAATTGAGCCAATTTTCCGAAAGTACATTTGATTTTTAAAAAACAATACGAATACGGTCGATATACGCTTTAAAATGACGTTTCGATAATATTTCCCCAACTACAAGAAATTTCGCTGGAAAGATAATGTAGTCGAAATCGAATCGCAAGAGATCGTACGGGCTACTACCGCGCTAGTCATCGTGTTAGTATGTTGAATACGGCGAAACTTAAACGCCCCCTTGGACAACGCTGAGATCAGGTCGCATCCTGCTAGAATCAGTACCGGACAGAACGAAACCAGTCGATTAATTAGGGATGAAGGTTATGTTTTGCGAATAGAAAACACTAACTTGGCATCACGGAATTTCCTGGCTCTAGAATGAGTACAAATCATAAGTAACAAACGCACGAATCATCACACTTGTAGACAGTAGCGCCATTTAAAACTAACGTCACCCATTTGCTAACTCAGTACTGAAACACAAGTCCACACTTGAATACTTACTCTATGCTGCCCTCGCGGGTCGCAACTATACACTAATGAATCGACTAAGTTTGCCGCCAGCGCCTACTGCTAGTCCTGCAACCATTAATCTATTGCCGTAGCTACCAGCTCTCGTCACTCGCTTACTTAGATTTGCATTTGCTCTCGGGACCAAGACTTCCCGTCTAAAGCGTTTGCATAACCAATCCAGAAACGAAACGAAGAAAATCGCTTGCAGCAGCGCGAGCGGGTCACTAATTGATCTAACGAAAATGGCAGCATGTAATTACATCATTGTTCCGTCCGTTATTCTCCTTCGCACCGTTTGCAGTGTGTGTGCTTTCGTAGCTAAAATTGCATTGTTTCACAAAACGTTACTGTATAGAGAATCGAAAAAAATGTTGCACATTTAACCGGGCACCGGCCATGAACGAGTAGAAATTTTTCCTTCTGACACTTTTCGTTCTGGGATACTCTCTTCTGGGGTCTAGTGAAAACAATCGTTGATACTAAACAATCAAACGTCTTTGCACTTCTTTACCTAGCATGGAGGAGACGGTTTCACGGGCTGATGTGTTTAATCGAATCTCTCCTTTATCTTAAACCTATCGTCATGCACGTGGTTGCTCCCTTTTCCGTTTCTCGTCATACCTGCCCGTTCAGCTTCGCGCTTCGCTCATTTTTCTAACACTTATCTTGTTTGTTTACTTTTCTAAGAATAGGCAGTATCCTATATCAAACACGTTTCTGATTCCTTTCTACTCAAAATGGAATTTTGTCGAAATTGACAAGGTTTTAGCACTGTTTTAAAGCGTAGATGTTTGTCTCTTTCTTTACTTCAATGCTCAAAGCTTTTGAATGGCTTCCGTGCTTTTGCGCCATGCAACTCAATCATATGACAACGTGTTTTGTGGTAAACTTTCTTACAGAACCTTATCTAAGAAATCTAGTTTTCCGCTCTTCGCGATGGGGTAAAACCAACGGGCATAAAAATAATTTGGTAGAAAACTGACAAAATTAAGAGTGCACATAAAAACAAAGCAATTGATACTTTGTGATAGGCGATATCACTACAAAACTACATCAATGTCCAGAATGGTATTTTTTTACAATTAGGTTGATAACAATTCGAAGCCACCTAAAAGCACACTTGTTTAATAAAATAGACCCGTTGAACTAGTGGCATGAATGGAAATCGCCATCGATGACGAATCGAATCTTCATCGAAGTTCAATAAAAGCTGTAAATCAGTAAAAATTACAAATGTCATTGTACATAGTAATTCGACATAGTCAAAATACTCAAAAAAAGACCAGTGTTAGAATATCATTTGTTCCAAAACGGTACTGTCAGCGACATTCGTACGTTACAAAGCATTCAGGATGTAACCAAAACTTTGTGGAAATCGCAAACTTACTGTAGCAATACTGTTACGATTTTCAGTAGCACGCATCAAAAACCATTGAAGAAATTCAAGAACGATGCGACATCCAGAAGGAAAAGGAGTGTGTGTAACTATATAAATAAATTTGTAACTGAGTTTAAGCAGTACTTTGAACTCAACCAAAAATGCATTTCTCCGCTTGGAGAGAATTCTCCCGTTGACAGTTTGTTCGTTATGCTCGTAACACACAGCGGATATAAAAGCATACCTTCGCTCACTCATTTTTGTCAGCCACGATTCGTAGCACTGAGGTAAAATATCCAACCAACCCTGAAAGGCCTGAGCAAATGGTGCACGCTATGACCAGAGTACCAACCATTTTCGAGCGCTCGACTATAGATATTGCCCAATTATTGACAACTCTACAGTAGCTTCCTGTATTCATTTTTGTATGTTCTATTGTAAGCCGTTATCGATTACCCAATCACTTTGCCTTCATTATCATCGATGAGTTTCAAGACAACTGTGACGCTCGTTGACTGTATGTTCCCGGTTGTGCTGCTGGAAATAATAAATTGATTTTGCTGTATTTCAGCAATATCAACCTACACCTTATTCTAATGACGTCCTTCACGCCCTTTTTTCGCGCTGTAATTGAGCAAAAATTTACCAATAATTTGCTTTATTGATACAGCAGCTTCCAATGGGGATCGCACATAAAACGCGTAGCGAATAGGCGCTACCTAAAAGCTTCAATATCAATTTCTACTACCAATTGAGTGCACAAGATGTGAGGAGCCCAGGTTAACGGTACGCCGCAAGAGTATTGAATGATCACACATGATCGACTAAAGGATAGTTCGAATAATTGCGACGCCAGCAGCGTTTGTATGTCATGACGGGATGTGTCATCAGACACGATGTGATAAAACCTCAGTTACAAAGTTATATTGCAAGAGACTACGAAACGAGTTGTCGTAGAGAATTGAGTATCGTAAGATATTTTCACCCCGCCATGTTTTCTCTCTCTGTCTATCTCTTTTCCCTCCTTCTATCTCTCTATCTCTTTTTCCCCCCTTCTTTCTCTCTGTCACTTTTACACACAGCTTTTGAGTTAACCCACAGAAATTCAAACGCAGAGACCTAATTGGAAAGAGATCTCTTAGTACTATTTACACATCACCACCATAACAAGATATTCTAAGATCGCTTCTCATGTTCGAGAAAACTGTGCCCAGTTCCTTACCAACCAGTCACCACCAGCCACGGCTTCACCAAGGGCATATGTAGGAGTAGGGGCCAGCCCGGTGAAAAAGTTGTATCACATTCCACAGCATCATTCGCCCACATCGACCGGCCGTGCTCTACTTGGCTACAATCGTGGCCGAGCTTTCGACTATCTCACCGCCATTGCTGCCAGCTTCCAGGTGGTACTGGTGGTGTTGGGAATGATGGCTCCCACCGCTCCCTCGTTGGCCCAAACCCACAGCACTCTCGTCGCCCAAAAGTAGCTTCGTGTCCGTGGTGGACGGTGCTCCTGTAGCGGCTGGTGTTGCTGCTTTTGCTGGCGCAATGGCCGCTGGAAGAACGGTAACGCTCGAGGTGGGCGTTGGTTGTTTGGTCGGTGTCGACGGTTCCTTCTTGTCGCCGGACTTGTTGCGTCGGAAAAAGTTCAATCCACTCTTTTTACTGCTTGGCTTTGGAGGTGCTGTGGCCACTATCACCGCTGCTCCCACCTTTGTCGGTTCACCGGCCTCGATTGCAGGCGAACTAGCACCAGACTCGCCGACACCTCCTCCATTAACCGTCACTGCCGCTGTTCCTTTCTCCGAAGGGCTATTGGTTGAACTGTTGGAGGCACCGTGTCCTCCGCCAGCAGTTGCAGCACTATTGGTGTTATTATTGACAACGCTGTTACCCGCATTGGTACTACTGGCGCTGCTACTGCTTTTCGAAGAGCGAAACATCGGAAAGAAGGTATGACCGGAAGAGCTCTTCGGTTCCTTGGCTGGTGTTACTGGCATCGGGGCTGCCGTTGGTGACGTGAGTGTCTGTGGCACTGTTGCGGAAGAGATCTGTGCGGAAGCACAGCCTACGGTCGCTTCCGTTGGCAGTGATAGTCCGTTGGTCTTAGCTCCAGAAGATGCAATGGTCAGTCCTTCTGTTTCCCTCGCCAAATCCTCGTCTCTACTGAGACTGGGAAACAAGACGGTGGCCCCAGTGGCCACCGGAGGTCTGCTGGTTGTAACACTGTTTGCGCCGCCATCGACGCTGTCCAGGTTGGAGAAAGATATCGCTGAGTTCGGTTCAATACTGGTCACAGAGGGGTTGGAGTTGTTAATTGCACTTTGTTGTGAATGCTGCAAAAGTAGCGCAGAGTGATGGTTCGTGATATTGCTGTTAGGCTGGTGCTGCGCTGTTGATGATAACGATGGGAAGCGGTTCTGTTGCTGTTGTTCGTTCAGGAGGTAATCGTTAGGCTGGTATTGTGGAAAGTGTTGTTGCTGTTGTTGCTGCTGTTGCTGCATGGTGTGATCGTAACTGGGTGCACTGTCAGGACCGAATTCCGTGTATACAACGAGATTTTCCGGTGGACCGTTGTCAGAGCGACACTTATCACGGCACGCCTGAACAGCACTCCACACATCCTTCAGTTCGCCTGACAAATCACGATCCTTGAGGATTTCGGGTTTCCTAAAACCGAGAGGAAGAAAACATTTATCATTTGAGAACAGTTTCATCTGGCAATTGGTGGCGGTTGACATTCGAGCGATCCACCAACCTTGAAAGATGTAGCGAAGGATTCATCGCTTCCACAAACTCGCACATCAGATCGACCAGATTCATGCGTTCCTGGAAAGAAACAAAAGGAGAAGACGGACATGTCGTAAAAGTCACACTGCGAAAATTGAATCGCCTGCTTACCGGTGTGTCGGGACACTTTCGACCAGCCTTTTTAAGCACTTCGGGACTGGCCATCACAGCATAGACTAGAGGTGGCACCTTGGGACTGCCAGGAGGAATCTAAAAATTGTGCGAAACACGAGAGGATTGATTAACAGTGGTTGAAATACTTTATTCTAAAACTAAAAAAAATCTCTTCCTTCACTAGCTGCGCGTCTCACGTTTTCTCTTTTATAAACTAAATGTGGCCGCGCACCACGGAAGACTTTCTTTTCCTGCATAAGCCTCGAGCTTTCATCTATCACACTTTATTTCCCTGCGGCTTGGAACCACCATCAGCCCCCGGGGCTCATCGTCATAAGCATCGTACCGCATTAAATTTCACTTTCATTTCCCCGCGCAATGAGCCACACGATTAATGCTCTCCTCCGCGCTGTGGTCACACCTTATGCGACATACAAACGGTACGGGCCCGCCTTCGGTTCGCCTTCTAGTCGTCGTTCCAAATTCGAGCTCATAACGTCACATTTGTCTCATCTTCCGAGGGCTGACGATGGGTTTTGTCTACATTTTTGTTCAGTTTATTTGCCACTTCCCGGTGCGGCGGTGCGCTGGCAGACGCCGCATTATCGCAGTTACTTTCTGCCCGGTATTTATTCAATTTTCGTTTTCAACTTTTCCCCTCTCATGCCCCATGCCTCATGATGCACTTCGAGTTTCAACGAGTTGTTAATTTAGCGGTCAATTGTGTGAGGAAGCCGCCTCAGGCGTTGCCGCTGCGGTTTGTTTTGCCTACTTTTACTCATAAGCATAATTGCGGGCCACGCTTTTACTCCCACACGAAAGTTTGGCGTTCGATGTTGCCGACTTTGTACTTATCCCTGGTTCGACTAGTTTGTCTTTCGTTACGAGTTTTGTTCGATGAGCGATCCGAAGTGTCGATCAGACATTTTCGATTAAAACGTTTCATAATTGAACCACCGCAAAACTAATCGATTATCCGTGAACACTCCATCCCGCTGTATCAATGAAAACTGTGAAGAAAACTAAGAGATGGACTTGACGAGCAACCAACACTTTATATAACTTCGTTTTCGCCGCTCAATTTTTGGACGGAAGTGTAGGGACTGATGAAATGAATCGCACATAATCTTCTTTCAACGATGGAAAATCGTACCCATAGACTCGTGCAGTAGAAAAAAGAAACACACTCCACTGGATCGTGGCATATTCCGCTTTTCATTATGATCGCAATAAAACCCTTGCCAAAGCATCAAGTAACGGGTTCCGCCGTCAAAGAGGATCCCAAGGTATGTGAATTAATAACTTTTGCATAGTTAATCTCAAAAAAACTTTAGCTAATGATGAGAAATGCATGTAAGAATTGGCAATAAACGGCTTTGCTACGTGTAAATAAATTAGAAGTAGTAGAAATGTTGAAACAAGCATTTATTAAATAAAAAGATTGTTGAAACAAACGACACAAAGGAGAACAAAATTGGTTTGTACGAGTAGTGAGGAGCATTTGTCAGAGGCAGTACCAAAGTAACCCGGGATGCTGCGTTGTGATTTTCAATGACTTAATGCTCGGCAAGCTCTGAGAAGAACGTCATTTGTTTCAATTTAAATAAAAATTCCCGTTACTCTAGAACCGGGTGAACAGGGTGTCCTTTCACGAACAACGCCCGTGACACGAAACCATTATCTCTGCTCTGTGCTAAAAGCAATTTAATTTACAAAAAGGAAAAGAAAAACCCATCAGAACCCTCAGGCCTCATAAGAGGGTACCATAAAACGTTGCGTCCATCAACCGGCCCCAGACACAATGAGCACAATACACACAGGATCATTTCTACATTTCCATTGGGTGCGTTCTTTGTGTGTTCGCCCGCCCCAAGGTGGCCCATCGTGAGTGCATTCTACAGCACCATAAATCAATATCAAACTCCACTCGCCATATCTTTCTCTTGGCCCGTCCTTTGGTTGCCTCACCTTGCCCACTTTCATTCCGCCGTACAACGGGATCGGAGCGTCCGGGTTGTCCGGATTGGCGATCCGCGTCCAGCTGAGCACGTTGATGAACACTTCCTTCCCGTCCAGCGTCTTCTCCTTGATGCACATGTGAGGCTGGGGTGGATTTTTGAACGTACGCGAAGCCCGCGACCGCCGATGGGGAAAGCTGTTCGGAATGCCATCGATGGTCAAGTCCTGTTGTTGCTGTTGCTGTTGCGACTGTCCAGCGCTACCCGGGACTCCCGGAAAGTGCGAATAATCCGTAGCATGACTGCTCGGTTCGTGCTGGTGATAATCGTGCTTCGGGGAGTTCTGTCTGATTGAGGCACCGAATTCCGGTGCCACATTCATCGTTGCTGGCAAACACCAACAGGACGCACAAACACGCACACACACAAAGTTATTTCCTAGCAGAACTGCCCACGCAAGGCAGTGGTTTTCGGGGGCTTCTGAGCCGCGTACACGGACCGCTGCTTTATCGATAAAGCTTTCTAGCGCATAAGCAAGCACAGAACCGCACTCCGGATACACTCTGACGGACACACAACACGCCTTAATCACCGATCATCGCATCGCCTTATTGCGTGTCTTTTTCACGTTCCGTCAGGACGAGGATTTGTTGTGCACCAAACCGCGGGCAAGTTTACGGCGACTGGCGGAACAAGGGACAAAGAACCAGAAGAGAGCAGCAGGAAGAACCGCACATTACGAGCACAGATATCGAGAGTCGACAGCAACCCCCGCAGACGCACGTCTGGTCTACACTTCCCTTTTTTGTTCCGCCAGCAAACAAGATGCTCGAGAAGTCTCAATCGGTAGACGGCGCGAAGAACGGCTCCATGGTTCCGCGGCTTCTTACGGTACTTCTTGCACCCGATTTCCGGTCTACTATGCTGCCTTGCTGCCGATGTGTTGGAAACGGGTGAGTCTGGCGATAGCAGTCCTCCACACAACTAACCGCAGGAAGCGCCGAGAATGCAATAAAAATGCATTTTTCATCGACACAAGGCGCACACGGCGACGATGGATGCTCGCGTCGAGAAAATGTCCACCCGTTCAGCGTGGTGGGGTAACGCTCATGACGATGACGATGACGATAATGATGATGCTTGCTTCGTCCAGTCGCGACTACGAAGAAACCAGATGATTGCGATTGTTATTGGTCGGGACCCGGTGCACACACAGACAGCGGGTGGTTGCGAGGGAAGGAGTTTCTTTTTATGCTTCGCTTTTCCTGCGAGCGTCAGCATGTAATTATGTGACTCCCTATTTTTGGATCATTGTTTACACGCACCTACCGGGCAACGGCGCACGCTCCCCGCCGAGGAGATTGGGCCGGAAAAACAACAAACTTGCACCACCACTACCAGCACCGCGGGAGGAAAAATCGAATGTGCCTCTGGACCAGAACTTTTCCGAAACTCTCTCCCTCGCGGAGAGCCGCGAAGCGAAACGGAATCACAACAAATCGCAGCAGTCCGTGCGTCAGAGGAGTGCGCCTACTCCGCGGAATGCTCTTCCTTTTCTCCCCGCTTCCCGTTCTTCTGCGATGATGGGCTTTGTTGTTGCGGTTTTCTCCGTGTCCCAAACGTGAAACACACCCAGTCGGAGGGTTATGATTGAACTGATCGTGGGTGAAAGTATGCGCTTATGCTGTTTATGCGCGGTGTCAGTCAGTCGTCATTATGCACAAACACACAGCACACACACAGCAACTCGACTAAAGCGACTCCACAGAACCGGAAGCCACAATTGGGCAATCTCGTTTTGAGATTCTGCTAACAATGGAGATGGAGTGCGGAAACACATACACGATTTACAAACCGAACCCGAACGAACGAACGAACTCAGGGAAAATGACAGTCCCTCAGAAATGACAGTTCGTTAGGAATGGCCACTCACCCAAACATATTTCGAGCAGCTTGTTTCGAAAAACGAATATTCGAGCAACTGCTCGAATGTTGAACTCAATTGATTTTGAACCGTTGATTTTGACGGTTGAACAAAAACAAAGTAAATCTACGGACTAAACGTAAATGTCGTTGTACTACGTGTACTGTGCACTGTAATAAATCGATTAGTTCCTTAATTCCTAGGATTGCAAAAGATACGATAGGGCAATTAATTTTGTTTCATGATTATGCTCATAATTACAATTTTAGTGGGGTGTATTTTAGACATATTGATATTTAATAACTTCTCTTCTGCCTGAGCATAGAATTGAACTTATTTGAACTTCAGTATTGCATTCTATTATTTTAATATTACCTTCTTCCTTCTTTGCGATTGTTGTATTTGGTGTTTTGTTAACAAGTTTTGTTGATAACCGAAATGTTTTACCAATAAATAATCCAATTCGACATTTGGGCAATCGTGGTCGTATAAATAATTCTTTTAATAAATTAACCAGAATCGATAAATAACATTAGATAATAATAACTAATAATAACTAATTCATTAAATCTCTTAAACCATATATTATCACTTACGTTATGTTCACAAAGTATAGCAAAGATGCAGCGCGCGTCACGCAAGCGCTGACAATTATGAGACAGGGAGGGTGTGGATTGCTAGGTGTCGGGGCATCCACCGAGGCGTGATAGTCGGATGTAAACCTGGTGCCAAAAACCTTCGCTCTTACTGATTCAAAAAGCAGTTCAACCGTCGCACTGATATGCTTCTGCAAGCATGGCGATCCATCACCGCGGAGTTCGTCAACGCGCCGAAAGACTAGTAAAAGCTCCGGAAACCTTCAAAAGACCATTTCCCAACGGACCGCAGCTGCGCTGACTGATGAAAGTGAGAAGTGACTCGATTTCCATCCAAATCCTCCGCCGGGCGTGTGACATTGAAACATGGCCGTATAATGTATGCAAGGTCTTTGGGCAGACCGCAGTTCCTGGCCACAATGAGCGACACGCCAATCGATCACACTTTCTTTTTTTTCCGTTTTGTCCGCCCGTCTTGTTCCGACTTCAAAGCCAGATCGAACCGCGTGGTGGAGTTTCGATTTACCATCGCATTAACGGAATCGGAACCAGGCTACCCAAGGCGGCTGGAGAGCCGCTCCACCCCCGAACGTAGGCGGAATACCCAGTTTCTCCCGACTTCTCTCGGTAAATGCCCGTTCTGGTTTCAATTTGGCGTTGGGTTTCTTTTCTCCAAATCGAAATAAAAGCTTTCCACGCCAATCCAATCATTCCAAGGCGAGGCGAGCTTGGGAGTCTGCGTCGGTGGAAGAAATGGCCCAAATGGAGTGGTGCGCGCGAAATGGTGCTTTTCATGGGTGGCGAATTTAACTGGGAATCGTTACGGAAGCGGTCAGCGGATTGGCGAGGGAAGGAAAATAGGCAAATGTGTGAGAGCCACTCATTGTTGTCGGCACACTTTTTTCATGGACGATTATCTCACGGACCGTTTGATAAAGGCGCCAAAAAGCGTTACATAAAGCACGCACATCCGCCGCGGTTCGGCCGAATTTCGTAACACTCGGGCGTCGCGCTGGATATTTGGAGCATTGTGTTGACCAGCGTGTGGTCCTACGCTGGCTACGACATTTTCAAAATCGAAACAATCACGGTCGTGATCCTTTTATCTCGTTGCGTTCGGGTATCAAATTAGAGGTTTATAGCCAGTGTCCGCCGAACGCCGGTCTGCCGATCGGCGTAATCAAGTTTGGCGATTGACGGGAAAAGTCACGTATGGGCAAAAAAAAGTATCCAACGTACCTCCATCGAACTGGGAGTCAATCAAAGTGCGCACGATCGCGCCGGCAACCCCGAGGCGCACCAAATCCCGGGTCTTGGTTCGGGTTTTTCCCTTTTGCCCAAAATCTAATCCCCGATTGCCGTGCGGATCGGACGCGGTCAGCAATCAACTTAATTGGCGCGCCATTCTCCTTTCGCCGCGAAGGTGGCGCTCTATCGGAAGCCGTGGCCTGGTCGCTGAACTGCGCACCGGGGACTCAATCATTATCGCTCCGGAAGGAGCTCCGACCCCAAAAGACTGACTGGCCGCTCTCCTTTCGCTGGCCAAAGAGAGAGAGAGAGAGAGACTGGATGATAAGCGTAAGAAAAAGGGGTAAGCTCGCGCGTTGATTGTGGAAACTTTCCTTCGCCCATGCCGTTTTTCGCCCGCATCCCGCCTGACAGCGCGGCGAAAACCGAGCCGAACGCAAAAGCTCCGAACGCAAACGTAAACAAACCGAACGCAAAAGCTCGCCTCGGTTCGGACTCGTTCGTTTCGCGAAGCGAAAGTTAGGTTGAGGAGCTTTGGAGTCAGGTTCGAAAATGAGACTTTCAAAAATTACCGTTTCGCTCTCGCGCAGTGAAAAACACGATTCGCTCGCGCACGGAGGTAAGATCGCTGATCGTCGATTCGCCGATCGTCGCTGAGGATTTAAATTTTGCGCCACGCGAGTGTCGCAAGGACGAAAGTGAGAATGAGGATCATCCGTCAACTGTGGAATGCGTACTGACTACTGGGAAACAAGTGACCGGAGCAAAGGAAGTCCAGTAAACAGTGTTTCCGCGATCAGCTTGGGCCGTTGTGCTTACTCATAGTGCGCATCTTCAAGCGGTGTGTCCCAACCGTCTTGCGTGAGCCGTGAGTGTGACCGTGCGCGTCCTTCGTCGCCGTCGTTGTTGTTTGCCGATGGCCGGCTTCAATGGCGGCGCAGATCGTCAAACAAACGACGACGGCCATGGTGACGGCAACCGAGGCACGTTTTGTTTTTGGGTGCGTTCCGTTTTCTTGCCGTCTTCGCTGCCGGACGCCCCGGGCCGAAACAGGTTTTCGGATGGGGCTCGATTTTTGGGGCGAGTTTTCGTGAGCCGCCCCGATGTGGCTGCGTTTAGGCGACGGCCGTTTATTTATTTATTTACCGTCGTTTTTATGATTATCGCGTGTGTCTGTGCGTTGAGAAGTCGCCGTGTGGTCACAGCCCAGCGTCCGAATATTTTTATGATGCCCGTTCTTCGGCAAAGCCTACCGGGGCCGATATGTTTTGCCTAAGATTCGCGTATCTTGGACTGGAATTTCCAGTCCTTGGGATGTGACTCCATCATTTGCCCAGCGACGCAACGTTTTGCGTTTCGATGCTCATGCGCACGCATTTTTTTAAATTTCATTCGGGTTTCGGGATACCGCAATCGATTAGTAGTTTTGGTCCGACCGGAACGACTGTAAATGAAATGGCAAAAGCATGTCTCCCATCACCGCTCATAAAAACGGGCAGCCCTTCAGGAAGGAAATGTTGATCGTAAACACGTACCGCACCGCGATCGCGTTCGGGCGATCATGTTTGCGTGAATTGGTAAAGAAAAACACATCGACCACAAACGGCCAACGGCTAACGTGTACACGGATATGCTGATCAACAGGCGCAACCCTCGCTCTGTGGTCTGATCGAGTGAACGTGGTGGCTCGGAGAAAGTGAAAATTTACAACCCTTATCACCCGCCCGCGATCAGGTTGCATAGCAAAACTGAATTAGAAAACAAAATAGATTTTCCACCCCGCGGGCCGCCCGTGGTACATCCTCATCTTCTGTGCCTAGAGTGTCTAGAGAGTGGAACAAGTGGCAATTAAGGTCTGAAGTGTCATTTGCTCGCCATCGATCCATCGTACGCGCCGGGCCCTTGGCGCCACATTGTTTGCCGAGTGGTGTGTGGAGTGAAAAGAATTAATTATTGTTAAATTTATTGTGATTTTTCCCCCCTTTTCTCGGTGCGATTGTTAAAATGTAACCAAAAATCAGCTGGAACAGAACCAGCGCCAGCATTCGAAATCGGAAAACCGAAACCCAAAGTGAAAATTACGGTACGGCGTGGGGTGTCGATGAAAACGCCCGTTACTGTCGGGTGCAAAAAGTAGAGTGAAGTTTGTGAGCTTATTATGGAGCTCTGTTTCAAGTGAGAAGAAAGTGACGACGACGACGAGAGAAGTGCAAACGAAAAACGGAAGTTACGAAGGCCGGTAGCATATCCTGACACATTCCTTCCGAACGGTAACACGTGGTTCGGGACCGGAGACTGCAAACTCATCTGCTGAGCCGGACCGCGACGGTGGCAGCAACGAGTGAAAACATTGGTTCGATTTTCCCGCAGACTGAGCAGCGAAAAACACAACACATTTTCTTCACATTTCACCAATCTTCCTTCGCTCCGGGTATCGTAGGCGCGGCGGACTAGCTGAATGTCGGTACGTTTCCTTTTCGGTACTTTGTGAGCACCAGAGAGCAGATTGGTAGAGGCGTGTTTGATTGGTCTTTACCGCAAAATTTATGGTATAAACAAACAAACAGTGCACCCGGGCGAGAGTTTGCAGCGAGCCAGGAATTTTTACTGAACGAACGGAACGCGGCTATCCGCCCATCAACTCACAAGATGACTCTTGGTTGAATTAGAGCTAAATAACAGTAATTTGTAATGATTTTACATCTGAATATTATTACATAATAGCAGCGTTTGATTGAAGTTCATTTTGGTTGTTAAGGGTCGGTATAATCAACTACAAACGCTTTGATGCTTAAAATAGAATAGAAACACACTTGATTTAAAATAGTAATAGCTTAAAATTCATGTCTCTTAGTATGGTCTTCAAAAATACTGTTCAATAAATCAAATAAAGAACTGCATCAATAACGAGCATGAACATTTTACGTAACGAAACATGATTCACGCAAATGTGATTCGCAGCCCGAAACCCCGACGATGCACGTATCCGGCACGTGAAGGAAAAAACCGCAAGTGCACCCGAGGCACGTGATCGCGTTCGATGGCATGCACTGATTTTGGGGCCGCGTGAGGCATTCGGCAAGTTCTGGGCATCTACACAACTCACGAAAGCAAACAGTGGCAGTTGCGCCAGTTTCTCGAGGGCTCAAGTTTCATCGCAGGAATGCGCTCGGGTTGGCTCGTGCGGGAGCGCAACCGTGAAGTGGGAAACCCCGAGAGCGAGACGCCGGCTCGGCAGAACCGCTGGGCAAGATAAAACTTTAATTACATAATAGCCGAGGCTGTCGAAAACCGTTCGTCGATGCCTCGTATGATTAGCTTTCCAATTAGTGATTAACTAAAGGCCCGAGGCCCTTGAGTCCGATCTGATTAGAGGTTCTGACTGAAAGGCTGCCAAATAGTCGTATTCGATGATTAATGTGACAGCATTTAAATTTTAGCTTCGTATGATTAAGCTTAAAACGATTTCACTTCAAATGAGCTTAAGAAAATCACCAGCAGCAGGAACCTAGTGACGCACCCTCGGTAGGATTCTCGGGCTACAACACGCGAACAAGCCCATTAATTCGCGTTCACAGTGTCAAGAGAATTTGCCCATTAGCCACCGTTGGCGGTGGTTAAACGTGGGATTGGACACTTCCTCAACAGCTCTATTACACGGAACAGGTGCTACCTAGTTCATTCCGAACGTGCCCATCCGCACATGGTTATGTATCAGAGGTTGCAACGAAAACTAAAGTGGCTCCAAATTGAAATACCCTCCATTACGCTCCTGGACGGGGACGTGCAAAAACTGGACATTCCGTCTAAGCCTCTGTTGCGCAACCCAACCCGCGTAGAGAACTGAAGGTGTGCTCATAAATTGCGCGGCTATCTGCACCGCATCGAGGCGCATAACTTGTCCGGTCAACGGGGTGGAAAATTTGGCCCCCATGAGCTACTACTACACCGTCTTCTAAGGCCCTAAGTGCTCTAGGTCTCTTGGAGGACGGACGAGATTAATTTATCTTCCCCGCCAGAGCGTGACGCCCAAAAGGAGTGAATTATTCTCTCGATTCTGAAATGCTTTATCACCTTCACGCGACGGCCCTTGAGTGGTTCCTTCCAAAGTGGCCTGCCGGTACCGACGATTGCCGCCGTCGAGACCTTCACAGCCGAGCAAAATCATAAAACACCGATTTTCCTTTGCTAAGCTGAAACAATTAACGCACACCAAAATCGGGCGAGGTTTAGGATTATCGCCGCCTATGCGGTGCGTCGGGGACCGTTTGGCGGCTTGGTTCGCGTAGCTTTTCTTGCGCGTTATCTGCCCTTGCAGCACGCTGCCACTCATTCACGCCCGACGCCCCGGCTTCATTGTTGCAGAATCCATAAATCACCGTGCGTCTCATGATTAAAACATCAGCCATCGGCCGGGCCTCGAATTCTAAGCGCATAAGATCGTCAAACAAAAGGCAGCACCACCCCATTCGGGTGGGACCTTTTTCTTTGGCCTACCACCCGACTAAACAAAGTGAGAGAGAGAAAGAGAGAGATAGAGAGAGAGAGAGAGAGAGTGAGTGAGAGATGATGTCGGTGCAGGTGCGCCAAATGAAACGGAACGAGTCGAAGCGAAAATGGAACTCTCCCAGGCGCGCTACCGGACCGGAGACTGCAACGCCCGGCTAGCCGACGAACCGATTTTCCGCGTAGCTCGGCCGCAGTGGCGTCCTTCTACTGCAACGACTTCTATTTTTCGTACCGTGCCCGTGTACCGAACACAATGGTCAGTGTTGTTGCTGGCCCCACCAAACGGTCTTTGTCTTAATTTTTGCCCTCCATCAAAGCGTTAGTTTGGCGAGGACGACAAACGGGGGGCGTACGCCGCGCCGCGGATGCGTACGTACTTGGGGGCGGATGTGAGAGACGCGTGAAACACCAAACACTGGCCGTGCCATTGTGCACAGCACGGAGCTGAGGTTGTCGCCGTTCGAGTTGGTTCGAATGCACATTTTGTATGCACGCGCGTCGTGAGTTGCGCGCAGCAAAGAAAACATCGTTCCGGCCACGGTTCTTGGCGAAGGTCAATAGTTCAGTTCGCACTTCCGACAGACAGACGGAGGTCCGACGCAGCTACGCACAAAATACGCGCGGAAGTTCAGGCAAAGGAACTGCCCCAAACAATTGTCGCTTGGGCGATGTTTTTAATTCGAAAGAGCCCGAGTCTGTGTTGATTGGCGTCTAAATGAAATAAAAGGACGCTTATCTTAATGTTTTATGGTAGCTTATCAATGTCTACTAAGACGCGGTTAAGGCAAGCTTCGCATCTGTAATAAGGGAGTAAGTAACAATTTGAATTCTCTTTGCTGAAGTGCGTTGAACGATTATCGCATTAAAGAAATGTTCCGAGCGACGTTTTAGTAATCATTTTTTTTATAAAAATCAGGGCTTCTAGATTTTTAAAACTGGAGTTTTTTGTTTTAAGTCCGGTGGCCTCTAAGCTTAAGTCTAAAAAAACTTGATCCTCTTTCAAGACGCGAAACATTCAATGAAAAATAAAAAAGGTGTAAATGTTTGAAGGCAGTAGTTCGATTTAATATCAATTCAATTCTTCGTTAAATTGAATATGTTTCTCTTGTGACTCTACCGGGTCTTTCAGGCCATTCCAACCATGCACATTAAATTCATGTCGTCATCACGGCCATTGCGCTGGACTGGGCTAGCTAGAAACATTGTCGCGAAAATCGAAAAACATAGCGAAACTAACCACAGTTTCGTCATCGTCCGTGTGCATCGTTGTTCTGGCTGTTGACCGCGTGGAGCACTTCTGCACTCGGCCCATTCGCAATCAGGTGGAGTTATCAGGTCGTCAACGCTCCGCGCGATGCCGTGCAATTACGTCGTTAAACGTGACAATCGACGCCAACGCCAATTCCGCGCCCGGACTGCAGCTGGAGCTAGGACTTTGTTTTTGCAATAATATGTGACCACCTCACCACTGTCTCTTTGGCTCTATCTCTTTCTCTCTCTCACTCTCTCCTTCTCTCTCCCTCCCATCGTAGCGCAAATAATCGGTCGTGGTTGTGGACGTGACCGAAGGCGAAGTTCATCGCGTGCTTACGTTGATGGGGCGCGTGCTTCGACACCCCCTAAGCTGGGGTCGTCCGTTGGGTGCAGCAGGGTGGCGGGGCGGTTTCGAAATATTGCCACCCCAACGCATCGTTCAACGCACCCAGCTACCGACCGAAGCACTGTGATGTGCGTGACAAAAAGAAATGGGAGAAGTAATTCCGAAGCGAAGGTTGCCACTGAACTTCGATCGAATATTGGGCATGATTCAAACATTTTGACTATTTCTGTTAACCTGGTAGTCTAGTTTTTGCTTTCGATTTTCATATTGATCGATTTATTGAATGTTATTTAACAATTCGTCCTTGTGTCTTTTATGTGCGCCACTCCACGGTTTACGATCTATTTACACCCAAACAGTGCGGAGGGATTGTAAAATTTGAGTGGATAATGGGCGCAATCAACCGACATCCTCGTCCCATTTCCCGCGGAATGTTGGTCAACTTGATGACTGTGCCACGTAAGGAGCTCGTGCAGTCACGTGACACGCCCGTGACACGCACTGTGCAGGTTACCGTTGCCTCTCCGAAACGAATTAGGGGATCGATGCGATAAATCTAAGCAAAAAAGCTGTGCTTATTGTGGCTCGCCTAGTCCCGAAACAGGATCTGCGGGAGAAAATGTATGCATCTTTCTGGGACGATCGAGCCATAAATCTATCGTCGAAGACAGTTGTGCCGAACCGATTACCCATCTACTTTCCTAACTGCCCGCTGCCCGTGCGCCATAAATTATTTACTCTCCAAGTGCGTTCGGCGTTCGAATGGTGCATCGCTTAGACACGTTTAGGCTAGATAAATCTCCGGTTCTGAGAGGCGCTTGGCCATCGACGCATTGGGCTGGAAGAGACGGTCACGTATGTGGAGTTGCCTGCCGGATCAATTGGAACGTTCGCGGCGGTTGTTGCTTCACCGGTTCGGTGCTTCACCATAATTGTCTGCACGGTGCACACCATTATTGCTCTTATTTCGAGAAGGTCCACCGAGACGCGGACAGCAATCGGCAGCCGGCCGAGAACAGCGAGAGAACCATTAAAGTGAATTATACGCTCTTCAAGGAGCCCGTCCGCCGAAGATTCAAATCCGCCGGTTAACGCTTCAGCAAGAAGCGATTGCGTAAAAACGGTGACCATCGTCGTTCGGTTCGGGATTCCGCCGCTTGGCCACCGAAAGGGCTGGCGATTCGAAGGACCGAACGATTAAACGCGCGTGATCTTGAGTGCCGGCTCGGCTCGGAGAATCGAAGCCTAGCGCACTCGTCGGTCCGTACCCCAAGGACGTCGGTCTGTCGTTGGAGTTTTGGAGGGTTTTGTTTGTGTAATTGATTGTTCAGCGCGAAAACTTGGCCGCAGACCCTCGATTCGCACTTTCGCACGAGAAGTGGCTCAAGCGATCGCTCGGTTGGAGGCTACGATGCACCGATCGCGCTTGAGGCCAAAGAAAGCTCTCATCGATGTTTTGCAAAAACACTCGCAAGTCCAGTGCGATGGTTAATGGGACATTTCAAGGCAAACGAGCAGAGTTTAACCAATTTAAATCAGCCACCAGTCCGTTTGGATTGGGTGGCCGCTTCCTTGCACCGGTTCACGGCTGATGGAATGTGCTGATCGTCAATCTGGATCAGCCGCCCGGTAATGTACCGCTGCCGCCACTCACCATGGCTCACTGCACTCGCCGTGCCGAGAGTTTCTCTGGCCCCGCCAAATTGGGAACTGGAGCCGAAACATAAAGCCCGCGCGGCGACGGGCCGGAGAAAGTGCCACCAGTGCCACGGAAAAAGAAAATCCGAACCGCGCGGCAGCTCGACATTCCGCGACTCCGTAAGCCCCGTTGTTCCGTGGACCATCACCGAAAATGGAACCGCGGAAAAACGGAAACTATCGCCGTTGCTTCAGCGTTTCCCAATGGGGCCCCAATCGGCCAACCAGCCGATTCGGGGGCGATCGTAAACAGTGGCCGCAACGCGATGTAACAGTTAGGTTGGTGGCAGGGGAGGTTTGTTTTTTGGGCATTAGAAACAATTTGCTCGTCGTCGATACTGCTTTTGGCGAACCCGGGACCGCTCCGATTGGATTCGCAGCGTTGCATAACGCTGACACGCGTTGACTCATCCTGCGCGATCATGAAAGGCAATGTCTTGCTTCTGATTACACCGGGCGGCTTAGCCGTGGGTCCGTTGGAATGAGCCTTTCGGTACGATGTGTGGCTTAAGCCTCCAACGCCCACCGGCGTGAGGTAATACGCTACAGTTTGAACAGTTTTGCCCAACTTGCCCGCGGTGGGCGCGTTTTGCTATAAATATTTCATTGGCCACACAAAAACACACGTGGCCGGTTCGAAATGTATCGGCGGCTTCGGGCGGCTGTTTGAAGTGTTGAGTATTTAGTCAACATTTCAACAAACGTCCAACAATCGCACTTGTTTTCCAAGCCTCAAAGTGGAACCCAAACCCGCGGCTTGTTTGACGCCAGTTCATGTAATCGCCACCAAACAGAGCCCTATCAAAATGCTTTTCTTTTATTCATCGCCTCCGTTCGATTCTCTCTGGTTGGGCAGCAATTTCATAATTCATAAAACCGGCGCCCCAAACACTCGGGGCCTGCGGAAGCGGCGATGATGACGGAAGCAGGTAACCGGCCACTTTCCGGTTGTGACGCAAGGGGGAACTCGAAGCTGACGGAACCGGCCCGGCAGCGGCAGCAGCACCAGGCTGCCGAATTTCAATTAAAACAACGCCATCCAACGCCGAATCCGTGAACGGGGAATCGGGCGATCGATCATTAATATGTAAACAATGGAAATGGTTGTTCCCTTTTCGAGCACACATCCGTTACTATGTTGAATCAATCAAACACGTGGTCCAAAAGCGGGCCAAACGGTCCAGGTCCAGGAGGGTTGAATCGAAACGATTGACGCATCTGACGATAGATCACAGCCATAATCACCTTCACTGGCATCGTGAGTGTGAAAAACGCTGGGCACGAGCCAAGACACAGCCCTTCATCTGGGTTGGGTGTGGTGGTTGATTCATCTCGCCCGAGAGGATTGAGCCACTCGACGGCATTCCATCGGAGCGATTGGCACGAGGCAACCCGTGGCTTGCCACGTTCGGTTCTCGGTAGTTCTGGACTGGAATCGGTTTGTGGTCGGAATGTGCTTACGGTGACGCAGGCCCGACCGTCGATGCTAATTTCAAGGAACTATCTGTTTGCAGCTCAAAGAGTCTGTGCTCGAAGAGTGTCAACAAACGGAGCGATTCCGTGCACGAGCACGCTCCCCCGGTGGAATGTGCTTATCGTGTTAAGCAATTTTCGAAATTTTTCGTAGCAAAAGGATCAATGTCCAACAGGAAGCATTTATATTAAATTTGAGGAAAGGACTCCTTAGGACCACTATGCTCTTTGAGAACGGAAAGGGCTCATATTGGATCCAATGACTTGAGTACGACAGTTGTTCAATGTTGTTCAGACGAAAATGTTTTTAATTGTTGTCGTTATGTAGAATTTTTGTATTCTGATAGTCTAAAGTAAAACATTTAAAGTAAATTGTTAAATGGATGTGAACTGATTGTTTCAACGTAATGTATTTTACTGAATACCACCTTGATCCCGGGATGATTGCCCTGAGACACTCTTAGCCCTCGACGCTTCTAGCATTTCTTTTCGTTTTGTTACTCAACTGTATCTGATACTTCCACAAAAGTTTGACGTCATTTCATCGTCAGTTGCAAAAGTTGAAGTTGACATCGAATGAAGTACATGTGAGCCTGAACATGTTGATGATTTTTGAGAATTTTTAATTTTTATTAACACTTAATTTGTATCACTTTGTTGGATACCATTTCTACATAAGAACATTGTTCGCTCAACACACTTTCCGCATACACTTCTTTTGCATGCATTTCAAATGTACTTAGTTTTATTATTATTGCAACATCCTATTTGACACCATTTGCGTACAGAAAGCGTACCACTTGTAGTTGGAAACTCAGTTCTCTGTGATTTTTGCATTGAAGTCTGAAATTCGGAAACAAGCTCATCTGCTAATTGAAAGAGAAAGTCTTTCCGTGAAATGTTTTGTCCTGTTGTCCTGTGTTCCTTTACAATATCCAACTATTAATTCCGGCTAAGTCCAGAATATTGACAAACACTTGAAGTGGTCACCTTTTGGAACCTGATTTCACTGTTTATTTTAGAGCCATTTGATCAGTGACATCGACGCCAAATTTGGTTCCATTATAAAATGATACAGTTTCAGGTAATTTCTTAGAATCTTTATCAATTGTTACATGCTTATGTTTTGTACTTAGTGTAAGAATCTCCTTTTTGGGTTGCTCTTATAAACAGTCAGCGAGCATCCATTGCTTGTGTATAACAACGTCGAGAAACGTGCCATGCTGTCTTTGTTCAGTTTGCAACTTTTCGGCAGTTCCCTCTTGTTTGCGCGCATAGTTCCAACCAAAGAAGTGTTTTCAGATCTTAGCCCTATTGCCCAAGGAATACTGAAATTACTAAACCACGGTAATTTTAGATCCCGGTTTCTTTCAATTTATTTTCAATACATTTTTTCCAAACTGTTGAAACTAAAGCGAATTCGTCTGTTTGCAAACGTTGACTGCTCCAATTTTTGTTGTCGAATCGAATTTACTGTAGGATCTCGGTAAAATCACGTCGACTCATAGTACTGGAAAAAAGGATGGTCCCCATTTGTTGCTCCACAAGTTAAAGACACGACATGAACTCCTTTTGATAAAGGTGTAAAGTTAGTAACACGTAACGATAGACTAAATAACCTTTACTTTTCTAACTACCCGACTAACTCGTCCCTTTCTCAGTACAAATATACCGAAATTTGAAAAAAACGCCAACCAGCATCGGACAGCCCTTTGAAATGCAACCGTCCGCGCGATGGATGTTGCAAATACCGGCCCCAATGACGATGATGCGGCCGGAGCATGGAGCATAAGTGCGGCGTGAAACTATGCGATGCGTGCGTGCGTGTGTGAGAAAGCGTTTCCATTTTTTCGTTGTTTATTCCGATCTCGCTATGCTGCAATGCACCGCCCGGCCCGGCATGCAGCGCGTTGCATATATGGGCCTTGCATAACGGCAGCCGCCCCATGTCGGCGGTAACACTCGAGGGCAAGGTTTACCCACCACCAACACTCGCACGCATCGCACTCGGACAGGAAGAGCTGGCCGTGGCGGTGCGGTGCGGCGATCTATCGGCACATTTATGGGCAAGAGAGCGGCCGGTTGGTGGCGGGACATAAAGGGACACAGGTGCACCGGAGTGGCGGCGTACATGGTGCGTGCCACGAGGCCAACACCGATTGGCGAATATTTATGCGTTTGTGCTAGAAAGAAACCGCCAAGCGGGGGTCTATCAAAACTGCAACTGCACCCGTGCTGCAAAGGCCGTGGAGGTTCCGATCCCAGGCTGCATGTCACAAGAAAATCGCACCCGCCCGTAGAACGCTAGAAATGCCGCCACCGGCTCGTGCCTGGTCGTGTGCCCATGTACGGCGCGGAGGATGGTTTATGGTGGTGTGGTGCCGCACATGTTGGCCGGATTCGCTGCGACACTCGAATGGCATCACGTGCTCCGCGGGGGGTTTGATGAAACCGGGCGAGAAGGATTGATTTCAATCTGGCCACGATCGGTGCGATCCGATTGTGAAGGGAATATAATCGTCGCTCGCGCAGTGGTCGCAATGAGCCCGGGCCCATTAGGCAATGCGATTAGGCATGAGGCGAAGCGTTGGGCAACTGTCGGTTTGAAGCTGAATTCGTCGGATGGCTACAGATTTTAACTCCATACAAAGAAAGTAGAATTCAAAATAATCTCAGAACAAAATTACAAGGATGGTGTGGAAGGCATGGATGCTCCCAACTCTGTAAGCCGCCAGTTGCAGTTTTTCAAAGTCCCAATCGTTCATTGTCTTCCAAGCTCTTACGGCTACGTTTTAATTTGGCTGCCCAAAATTTCACATTAGTAAATGATGCTACAGAGTATACGTACACAGAACCCAACTCATCTTTGATTTGCGTGGCCATATTCCCTTTCCAAAAGAAATATTTAACGACACCTCGATAGTGTTCGGTTTTTTCTCATTTTTTACCATAGACTATCATATGGAACAAACAAACAACTAGTGGCTCCTAGGGAACTAGGGGTCCGTAAAACATACGTCTTGCTGCATCGATTAATGGGCTTCTAAGCGCAAGACTTCAATTCGAACCCAGACAGTGCCTCAATGCAACACTGTAATGTGGTTCTTAATGCGAATCTGCTGCTTCTGTTAATAATAAAAAAAAATTATAAAATAATCAAATACCTGGCACGGTTGCGAAGTTACGAACTATCCATAAATCAACATTGGCGACATTTTCTTTCAAACTTGACTTTTTCAATTAAAACAAAACATTCACAATTCTTTTATACTTGGTGTTGAGTAACAATGGCTCTGGCTCAACGAGCTGTTGTGAAGACGAATGCATATTCTGAAGAGACTTACAATTTTTTTTTACCAAATGGAAAAATTTACTTTAGATATTAAGATAAGATTAATCGAAAACATCCTCAAAAATAGGTCGACCGAATAGGTCGGCCAGCCGTGACGGACATTTGACCAAAGTTGTTTTTCACAAATAAATGGAAGGAATGAACCTTTCAAATAAATGTTTTACTATTAAAAAATATTCAGCCGTTTTTTATAACCAAATCAAATCATGTATCGTTAATGAAACACCCTATACAGTGCTATAGTGCTATCTATTTGCGGAAAAGTTACGACCTATCATATGTTTTTCTCTTAACACATCGTTCAAAAAGTCCCGGGACTAACTATGAAAACATCATTTTATCGGCAAAATTCTGTATCAAGATAATCTTCTTCAAGTGTAATACAATCATTCCAGCATTCTCTAACTTTTCAATGCCATGTTTGTAGAACGATTTGTTTTTTGACTACAAATGAGTCTCAGTAGCAGCGATCACCTCCTCATTCGAGCCAAATCTTTTTTCCCCGAGCATCTTTTTGAGATCTGTAAAGAGGCAGTAGTCGCTGGGGGCAAGATCCGGGGTGAGTACGGAGGTTGAGAAGGCAGTTGGAAGCCTAATTCGTTGAGTTTGGTCATCGTTTTGATTTGTGATCGTTTGTTCCATTGTGGGCAAACGCGGCAGCCATTTGGAAAAAAACCTTTTTCATAGCTAATTTTTGGTGCAAAATAGTAAATACACTACCAGTTGATATGTTCACCATCTTAGCAATCTCGCGCCCTTTCATTTTGCGGCCACCCATCATTATTTTCTATACTTGCTTGGTGTTTTCGGGAGTTACTACCTCATTTGGCCGACCCGAACGTTCCGCATCATTTGTATCAGCACGGCATTTTTTCAAGTCTGCATACCTCCGACAAATGGTTGTTTTCGACGGAGTAGAGTCCGGATATCGTTTTCCAAGCCATTGCTGCGCTTGGACAGTGTTTTTTCCGATTTGAAAACAATGTTTTATCAACACACGAAACTCGTTTTGGTCCATTTTTTCACGATTGCAAAAGTAATGTCACTTTAACCTTTAACCTATAGCTAACATAACCAAGAAATGTTTCGAATTACATCAAATTATGACATACCTCATCTGAAGGTTGGTACTTCTGAACTTTGGTATGTGAATGGCATTATTAGCGCCATCTCTATGTTAGTCGCGGGACTTTTTAACGATGTGTTACCTTCACATCATCATTCATTTTTGGTTAGTCGCATTTTTTGGCTTAAAGGATTGGGCCATCACTAACCAAAATAAATTAAATAAATACGTCAAACGCTCTAATATGCTCTTAATATCTGTTCGGTGTAGTCGCATTCTCTTGGCACATCTAGAGATTAGTAGGCATTGCACCAACAAACAAGTCTCTTCATTTAACTTCCACAATTTTCGTCCTTTTCTTCGTTCCAGCGCACAGCTTCCCATCCAAGAAGCCATCGCTCCTTCCAAGATGCCTTGACTGCGGCGGCTCGACCAGTGTGTTGTGACCTTTTTCACTAGTTCCGGTGTCCCACCCGTGACAGTGCGTTTGTGTGTGTGGTGGTGTGAAAAGTGCATTGTTTGTCCCGAAAAAAAAAACGCCGCGCCAATAGATGCGTGCACGGAGCGAGCCTCATTCGAACAGCCGAAGTGCATCGTTGGCGGTGCAACATGGGTAATAACAGTCGGACGAGCATCGGGCCGCTGCTGGTGGTGCTCGTCGTGTGCGGTGCAGTGGTACAGTGGTGCAGTGCCGCGACGGCGGTAGAAAGCCACCGGACCTCGGCCACCGTGCCGGATCCGTCCGGTGAGCCGACCGGGTCCACCGCCGCGCCGCCGGTCGGAACCGACTCTCGGCTTTCGTCGTCGTCGACCAGCGTCGATCCGATTCGCCAGTCATCCGTCGCAGAGCAGCCGCCGAGCGAACCGCCACCGGTGAAAGGCCCTGCAACGGCCCCGGTGACCAGCGTCGCGGATCAACCGTTAAAAAATGGCCGTGGAAAATCCGGTGCCTCAGTGGTGGTCCCCGAGCCGGAGCTACCGCCGCAGCCTCATTTGAATGGTGAGTGACGACGATGCCCATTACCTTCCTCTAGCCTAATTAAAGCCGGCCAGCTTGGCAATGGCCGGCCACACGGCAATGGCCACCGTGTTGCACACCGAACCGGCGGCGTTTCGCAACCGAAACGATCTCGTTCAAATCTGATGAGCACGACTCGCGATGGCGGCGACTCTTCTGTTTTTTTCTCTTCTCTGCTTTCGGTTTCCACACCGTCACTGGCGTCAGCTGAAGACGAAGGAAAATCCAACAAAAAAATTGATACCTCAAGTGCTGCCGGCTTTTTTACTTGCGCTGTGGCCGAGCGATGCTACCGATGCTCCGCTGGCACCGCCGAAGGGCCTCGATAGCTGCTACAAACAACAACGGGACACCCCGGAGGCCCCAACAAACACGCAGACATCGGAGGGAGACGGAACCACTGAATGTGTCGTAAAATTTGAATGTGACCTGCTTTTCTTTCCACGGTTCAACACTTTCGAATCGGGGTCCACCGGGAGTCAGCGGACCAGTGCCGGCGGCGTACCTCTCCCAAAACCCCCGAAGCTGAATCCTTTGGGGCACGGGGCCCGCTAACCGATATCAGTCCCGGATGTTGATTTGGGGCAGATTGGCGGTCGGCTGCGCACGGCCGGATCATTGATTTGCTCGAACGAGGTCACTTTTCAATACACAAGACGTAGAGGGAGATCTCTGGAAAGTTGTGTCTTTCATCCTTGGAACTCTCCCTGAGTGTTTCAAAGATTATTCAAACAATATATTGTCCAGGGCGCATTGAAGGATTTTAACCATCCCGATTGTGTCCGGATAATGGAAGAATGCATTGGTTTGAAGGCTTTCAACGGTCTTTCAAGACACGCGACAGACATGGCCGCCACGTGGCCACATCACAGCACAAACAGCTTTGTTACAAAACACCATCAAAGATACATCACAACGGCCGTGGCCGTTAATCGAAATCTGTTATCATGCTGCCTGTCCCGCACCATGACCGTGCGTCTTTCGCGCCAAGCTTAAGATCCATTTTCGCTCCCGAGCGCGGTGGCGATGCTTCTGTTCCACGTTCGGTCCGATTCGATCCGATTAAATCGGAGCCCCATTAGAGGGTCCATCCCCAGAGGGCCCCGGGGGGCCCGATGACAACCAACGACCGGGAGCCAATGGCCTCCAGAACATAACGGGGCCTCGGTCGATCTCGTGCCATTGCTCCCTGCGCTGTCTCTCTCTCTCTCTCGTTGGGGCCCCCTGGGCTACCGGATGAGACCCATCCCATAAGTCATTTCAGCGGCCAGTCGCTGTCATCATCTGCTCCGGCACTTTTCTCCCGATAGCATCGCCAATAAGTCAATGAGCCCGCCTCCCGCTGGTACCGTTCGGATGCCTTCGGGGGGATCGGGAGCATTTCTTCGAGAACTGGTTCTTGGTCAACAGCGGGCCGGATGTCGGGTGGTGAGAATGTAATTTCCTTCCCAGCCCGGATGGCCGACCGGCAACCGTTTTGTCGTCCGTCAGTCACCGGCGCGAGTGACATTCCATCCACCTGGCTTCTGGCGTGTGCAATGCATATCATGTTTTGCCGTCCAACAACATCCGGTGCATTTCTGTCGAGTGCATTCACCTTCCACACACCGCTGGATGCACTTCAGCAGCACGCCACCGGCAATTGGAGAGCACCGATTTAACGCTTCGCCGCATTAGCCACACCGGATCCGTAGTCCGTTGGGGGAGATCAACGACACGAGCACGGGTCGTACCACCGTTTTCCATCCGTGGTTCAGCTTAGGATAAATAAGTCGACAGAAGAAGAAAAAAAAAACGAACTCAACCGCGTTCTAGACCATTGCTTAATTTACAGCACCGAACTCTCGGCGGCTCCGGTTCCGTTACCTCGACGGTTAATCGCTCTGCTCCGAGTCCAGCCATAAACCGGGTTCCTCGCTTCCGCAGGCTTTGAAAGTTTGTCGTGAAATGGAAATTTGTTTTTTTTTCTGTGGCGTGCTCCACTATTTGTGCGAGTTCGCCAAACTTCCGGTTCGCTACGGGCCCGGAGTGCCCCGGCGCAGCAAAAGCCGCGAACCGCGACTAAGCGGCAGAAACGTGGGGCAGAACGCAAAAAAACGGCTTAAGTGGTGTGTTTGCAAATATTTAGTGCCCCCGTTAGTGGCCGTGTCGGGTGAATGGATGAAGGCGATTTTTTCTATCATGCAGGCTAAAGGAGGTAACTTACTTTGTACCCCTCTTACGTGCGATTGGCCACGGTAACATTTTGTTGAGCTCATTTCTTTTTTTTCATCGTGCGTGTCAATTAGACCGCGTGGTGACTATCGATACTGAGCTCCATTTACCGAGCAGAGGCGCTTCGAATCCGTCGAAGCAATCCGGTGACGGATGACCTTCGGCACTTCGGAACGCCTCGCGAGGTGCGCAGAAGAAACTCCTACGCCTCACACGCAAACAGGCTTACGGGCCACCTACTCGGGCCGCTAACATAAGCGTATGCATAACTCCCGGCCGGGTGGGGACCGGGTATTTGCGTAGCACCGTTAGGCTGGCCGTACTGGTTGGCCTTCGTGAGTCGAACCGAGTCGGTGGCAGCATCTTGCGCGCGCGCATCTCACAAACGGTCTGCACGCCGCGCTGTGTTGACAAGAGCGAGTGGTAGAGAGAGAGGCGGGTTGGGGGCGAAGGAACCGAACGAACCGGTTAGAATCCGGACCACCCACCAGTCCCCATCTTTGGATCCAACAAAGCCACGAACGTTGCGGACCGGGTTCGTCGCTTTCACTTTCGCCCAGCTCTTTCCGTGGGTTATTTCGCCAAACTTTCACTGACGCTCGCGTCCGGTGGCGGCGGCGGTGGCCGGTAATTAGCCTACACAATTGCGCACGGGCGGGCACGGGGGACGAAAGTTGATGAGGTTGTTGTGGTTGTTGTTTTTCCTGCCGCAGTTTTTAGGCCAAACTTCCTACAATCAGTAATCGTTTATTATTACGCGACTGCGCCGAGTTGCGAAGGCAATTTAATTAACTTCATTCCGAGCGTTGGGCATCGGCGTGTGGTTGAATAAACTCAGCTCGCACGCACTTCAGTGTGTGGTTTATGTTTGTGAGGAATATGGGGATGATGACCACCTACAGAAACTGTACGGTGCGGTCCTGGCACGGTGTTCCAACCCCATCGCCCGATACTGATTCGTCAAACGTTGTGAGCGCCCGGGTCGATTGTGTCGTCGATGCCATATTTGCGGAGCGCGTTTGAATACATTATAACCTGTTCCATCGTCGACCACAGACCTCGAGCAGCGCCATTCCGAGACGGCGCACACTTGCTGTTTGTCCCTCACGGGTGTTTGCAGGCGCGCCCGTATGTGCCCCTGTCTGTGTGATTGTTAGAACCGTACAACAAGCGATCCGTCAAGGACCGTGCGTTCCAGTTCCGTTGCGGTTAAGGCTGGCACCCGCCTCGTATGGGAGGTTGAAGTTAACGATCGAACGCAATTTTTATGACATACTTGCGCGCGCGCAATGTCTGCTGCGTACTCGGAGGAATTAAAACATCATCTCCCTATCGGCCATTTATTTCCTTGTAGGTGAGCGGTGAACAAGAGCGATCGATGTTTAGCAGCACCACCAAATATGATCTTTTAAATCAATGAAAATAATTAAACTCGCACCAAAACGGCAACGCTAGGTAACCCTCTCGTGGCGATCCTTTTAAGTCGGAACTATCAATAAGATACGATTTTGTAGTGGTTCGTTCCGAATGGCCTTCGCCATTCAATTTCGTTTTTTTACGGGCACCCGGTGGGCCCTTCGGAGAGGAAACATTTGTCTCATTAATGGTTGTTTCTTTCAAAAATCCTGTATTTTGGTCCAAGCAGTTTTTTTATAATCACGTTAGAAAATTGATATCGCGGAAATGGTCATCTCTGGCCTTAGTAATGTTGTTCTTGAGGGCTGCTTGCGTCCTCTAGAGTTGTTCGAGCCTGGAATTTAAAAACCCAAAAAATAAAAGTCTGATCGGCACGATGAAATTTGTTGATCTTGGTGGTCGGTTCAATTCGACACTTTCCGATATCCAGTCGTCCAGGGAGCATCGTTCGCCATAAATTATTTGTCGGTTGAGCTCTGTTGATGTGAGGCACAGTCCTCCAGTAATTGTCCGTGACATTTTAATTGGAATCACACAGTCCGCTATCATTGACGAAGATCATACTGGCCCGATGATCATATCCGCGCCAAAAACTCAGAACCCGCATTAACAGTGACGTTTGGATGGCTTGATACCGTTTGAAGGGAGATATGTTTTAGTTTGTACTTTTCCATGGTTAAAATTGTGCTGAAATGGCGTGTCCGATGGCCCACCCGGATTGCCGGGAATCGAAATCTTCGTTGTGTCTGGTTTGTCGAAATCACTGCCAACTCCATTTTAGGAAATCGACTCACTTCTTCTTAATAGACGGTCAAGCTATTCAACAGAAAACAAGTTTCGGGCGTGTACGTTCGGACTTTTCGGACGTCTAGCTCCTGTCGCTCCGAAACCAACGAGATGATGAGTATAATCAGCGGCCAATCCGGTGTCCCGGTTTGGGCCGGACTGGGCCGAGTGACTTCTCGGCCCAGATTAGCCACTCCCCGGGTCGGGTGCGGCAATACTCAATGGACCGGCCTAATGAGCCACCAGCTCATGCTGCTGCTGATGATGATGATGATTGAATGTTATGGCCTGGACTTTAGCCCAGCTCGACGTCTCTTAAACAAACCTGACCAAATCATAGTGCTTATCCGCCCGGTCGTGGACCTGAAATCCTGAACGTCGGGGTGGGGACCCGGGCTGATTGTATAATGGGCCGACCCATCTTGTGGCTGGCGGCGGTCATTTCGAACGCTGAAACAATTTGCACAGCCTCCAGAGCCCCCAACAGTCGACGCGTGACGACGGCGCCTGGCCGAACGAAGAACGAATGGATCATTCCGTCATTCCGCACTGGCTGCGGCGAGCGGTTCCGTGAGCTTCCCCACGGAGCCTACGGCACGGGGATCGTTCTTACGTCTACATAAGTTCTTCGTTGTTGCAATTAGAGCGATTGCGCTGGACCGCCGAGCGCCTCCCGTCCTCACCGCGCGGAGTCCCGCTGTGCCGTACCGTGGGGACCCCGTTAGCTCCGTCGGCCCATTAGGGAGGCACAGTTTAATTTGCAGACATTTGTGGCCCCCTTTTTCCGATTGACCAAGCCATGCCACGCCACGCCACGGTCCCGGTTCTTCAGTTTCAGGCGCTTTCTACGGCCCGGACGTAAACCGCCCGGCTGCTTAGATTCAATTCTTGCACTTCGTTTTTCTCGCTGTCTCTTGCCTTGTGGCTCCATTGCTTCTCCGTGGCTGCGAATCGACCGGGTACCGGTTACGAGCCGTAAACAATCGCTGCGCTGCGAGGGTCCGCTAGTTTTTGGTTCGATTTTTTTTGCGCTGCACTTTCCGATGCTTGCCGATGACACGGTGCCGGTGCACAGTCACGGTGCTCTCATTCTGCCAGCCAGCCACATTGCTAAACGCGGCTAACGGGCCACAGGGGGCAAATTGCATCAATAATGCTGGTGCCGGTTTGCTGCACCGGCGCTGGGAAAACAATGGACAGTGGTTTTTTGATGGCACATTTCTTCGATGATCACAACCAGGGTGCATGGATACGTTATTTGTTTCTTCAGCAATTGCGTATTACCACAAGAATAGTTTTGGTAAGGTTTAGGAAGGTTCACAAAGCATTACATACTGTTTCGATTAACATATTATGAAACTCGAATACTCGACTTCTCGACTCGACTCCGAGTGCTAAATGTGCTAAAATTTGACAGCCCTAATTTGACAAATTGAATTTTTCATTACCAAAATATAAGCTATCTTTGAAATTATCATTATGCTTGCACGGTGCCAGTATAAACAACACAAACTAATTGATAAAATGACAAAAGACATCCTAACAGAATGGTTCTTTCCGTTGCCGGAAGCTCCGTTGTCGAATTCGAGCATCCGTTCGAGAGTCGTAATCCCGTGAGTACTCGAAGTTCATCCAGTCGAAAGCTCTCGAAACGGGAACTCAAACGGGTGCACCGATAGCAAAATGAACCCAAATGACCGTACGAGTTGTCGATTCGAGTTTCATAATTGGGTCCTTAATCTTATCCAATATCTTATCGAATGTGGTATAAGAATAGCATCGACGAACTCCGGATTGACGTCTTCCGCGGTTCTGTCCGCAGATTAGTACAGGTCACCTCTGCAAGATCTGCACCACTAATTGGATTTGCTCGTCAGATGGGATTCGATTGGATGCCCAGGTTAATAGCAATTCTACTTTTAATTATTTGAAACATAAACTCCAAATTAACCGCCGATGCAATGGGGTGCTTGTTAACTTGTTTTTGTGAAGCGAATGATTGACAGCTGCCATATGGATTCCATTTTTTTTGCGTGGCCAATGAAACTGCAGCCGAAGCCGAAGGTGGCACCAATAAACCACTCACATCGAGCACCAATAAATATGTCCGAAGCACACGCTTCTCGAAGATGGGCGGATTTCCTCGGGGCTGGTGTGAGTCTTCCCGGCGGCACGGATTCCCAGGCCCAGCGGGCTTAGAACGCTCGCCGGTCCTCCTCCTCCCGACTGTGGCTCCGGCCAGAGTGGCAGATATTGAACCGTGAATGTGACCTCGGTTCGAACGGTTCCACGCAGTCCGTTTTTTGTTTGTTGTGTCCGATTCGGCAGCGGCTTGCGTGCAGCACTCTGCTGGTCAGTCAATGCCAATGTTTTGACTCATGGTGGTGGCTGAGCACAACACACCAAAAAAGCGACCGAAACTCAACATGAGTAGCACCACATGTTCCGGGGCGCATAGCGGGACACCTGATTCGGACACGGAGTTTCGGTGCGGTGACCGATCGGTGCGCGAATTAAAAGTGGTGACTCGCACGAAACCTGCTGAGTGCACGAACCGGGAAGTATTACTTAGCGTGGTTCTGACTGACTGTCCGTGATCCGTAGCCCCCCCCAGAGCACGGACCCTAGCTAGCTTGTGCTCATCATCCGTGGAGGATTCTTCTCCCCGCGGCATGACTGACAACTGAATAGAACCCCGCAATCGCAATCGTCCAGTGTTCTTGGGTGCCCTCCGGAGGCATGCAAATTACCGGTTTCGCAGCTTTGCATCCGCCACGTAAGAGGATTGAGCCGCGTGTGCCTTAATTAGGGTCCACTCGCCAGTGGCCAGCAACAAGAGTCAAGCCCCTGGGTAGGCCTGGGTTTTGAGTTTCATTGCCTGGCGGGGTTGTATTTTTGGAAACACTTGACGTAATCACGCGGCACGCGAATCACTCGTGAGAAGATTTCCGAAGCGAAGCTTTTCAATTACCGTCCCATCACGCGGCCACGCTTTTTTGAGCAAAACCCAACTTCCTTCGCAGCTGAGTGGACTTTGTGCGGGTTCGGAAGTTTCACCCACCGCTAATGCCAGGCCAGGACCCGGCCACTGGTTACTGATTACTTCCGCTGTTTTTTTTATTTGACGGTGGGGAAATTCAAATTTCGGGTGCCAACTCACCAAAAAAAAAAAAAAACAGAAATTGGGAAACCAGACCTACGGACGGAACTCGCGATGTGATGATGGTTTGCGATGGTCTCGCGGTCAATTAATTGGCCGCTTTCTCCGCTACTGGGTGGGAAAATAATAGGGAAAATCCATCACCCCAATGGTCAATCGGTCGGTGGGGGGAAATACATATTTTCTCGATCCGCGCTGACCGATGATCGTACGGAGGAAAACGTAATGAGCCACCGACACTCATTAGCGTGCCATTAAACAGTCATTATCTGCGTGTGCGGCCCCGAAAGGTGGTTCGGGAAAAATTGGCAACCCGTTTCCGAGGGCAACAACAGAGGCCAGAGCCACCATATTTGGTCGTTTGGGACGAATGGTGACACTCGGACCGGTGGCTCTGGAAAACCCAGTTCATCAATCGGAGCGAGCGATCGGGACAACACTCTGCAGGCCATTACCATTCGACGGACACGTCTTCGTCGTTTTGTTTTTTTTTTGTCTAATAAGGAAGCGTGCATAAAACACGGTAACGGCACGGTTCCTGCTGCTATTAAAACCGAACATTTTCCATGCGCCGTGAACCTGGTGCCCGGTAATTAGTTCTACGTTCGCAGTTCAGCGCACCGACATTAACGCGCTCGACGGACCATCTTAATTGCAAATCTTGTAGGTCACAAACTCAAAAGTGGGTTTCATTACTCTGTGCAGAATTTTTAGCACCGTCCACAGACCTCCGACTCAGATGTGTTGTTGAGCTACGGACGAACTTAATTGGCGGTAAAGTTCTCACGGAAGTGATTTTCGTCACTGCCCGGTGGTGTCACGTTCGTCGCAAGACGCTCGACGCTTCCGGTTCCATTGCGAATGCTTCTGGCTGAAACTTATCCCAACCCATCTTAACGACTCCGTGACGCAACTGACGGTTTGGTGCTGTTGTGCAGCTGAACTGTGGTTTGTCGTAAACAATATTTTATCGTCCTTTTAAAAGGATTCAATTTGTCACATCCTTTAATCGGTGTCGGTTCCCGGTGATCGGTTTAATCCCGGTGATAAACTGTACCGACACGTGTCTAACTGCAAGTGGACGGCGTGGCCAGTGCATTGCTTCATCCGGCGAGCTCCGAGAAGAAGGAAAATACAAAAACAAAAATCCATTAGCTTAGCTGCCCGTGCCGAGCGATGCGCTACGTAATTGGACTTAATTCCACAATTAAGTCGCTCCCCCCGAACTCATCGCCACCGACGGTTTATTGCCTCGCGCCTGCCACACGGCCCAGAACGTGCCAGCATTAACCCTTTAACCCTGCACGGTTTGCGCCGTAATTTACACGCTCGCCTCTCATGCTGGCTCGTCGTGACTAATCGTGCGCTGAACGCGCGTTTGATAAACGCTGCAGATCGTGAGCCAACCCGGGACCCCACATCGTCATCGGGGTTATTAATGTAAAATCCTTAATCACATTCTACGCTCGTGGTGGCGGCCCTTATCGTGCGGGATAAATCTTCCACCAGCACGGGGCCTGACTGCACTCACCTGCCCTTGCGGCATTGAACTTTCCGCAGCCCTCCAGCGCTCCTCGCACTCGGCACTTCTAAGCGTCGACATTCGAATCCTGCCATTCCTCGATAATGACCGCATTCGTCGTGATTCCGGCGTATCGACGGTGGATGATCTCACCGAGACCGAGCCGAGTCGAGGCAAATCAATCGAATCGTTCTCCCCGAACCGAAAGTGGTCCACCGAATCGTCTCCCGAAATCGTGTGGCCACGCTCTCTCAGCGCAAGCGACTTGATTTACGTCCACTTTCCAGCGCAGTAATCGATCATAAACGATCGCTCGCGTACACGGTGCCCAGGCGTATTGATTTATGCTTGGACCACCACCAGCCTCGCCCCAGCCCAGGCCCATTAATCTCAATGCTCTTTTTGCGGGTGGCCTCGGCCACAGGAGGAGAGCGCTCGGCTCCTAATGGGGGGCGTGAGAAAATTTCAATCAATATGCGGTGCGTCGCAGGGGTGTGTCCGGCAATTCGTGATAGATTGGATGCTGAAATTGGTCATGCCCAGCGAGGGTATGTGGCCCATTATTTCAATCCAAGTCTATTTGCCTCACAAGTAAATAGATTTCATTTAGAGTATTACTAGCCACCTGCGTTCCTGCAGCCAATGGTGGAGTCTTTCGATTATCTGTTCGAATTCCCAGCACCGGGCACCGCTGGCGGTAAATATCAAAAGAACGTCAGCCCCCCCCACGTGTGGCGCCCACTCGCGTAGAATCTCCGCGGCACGCGAGATGAACCGACGCCTGAAGCTGGAAAACCCATTTGACGGTTGATTCCCATGACCTTCGCATTTCCAGTGGCAGCACCCACCCAGCCACCGGGTAGAGTTAAGAAGTTGGCACGAGAAGCAATAAATCTTTTCCGGTGACAAACTGCCCTGGCCAAGAGAGGGCGGTAAGGGGGATGCGACGGAGTGACAAACAGGGGTGGTAGAATAATTGTTTCAAAAGTTCCCTTCAAAGCACGACATGTGCGCCGTGAGATCGTAACATCAGAGCGTTTTACGCCACTTGACAGCTCGTCGTCGTCGTCGCGAGGGACCTCGACAATCGTGTGATCTTCGCTCCACGGGAAGGGGGTTGGCAGGAAGAGGCATGTGTATGCCACTCGTTGGTGGGTCTTATCAGGGGAACCAACTTTATCGAGATTGCACAGCCCGTACTGCAGATCGTTTGAGGAATAGCTTGGCTTAGCTTCTATTAATTTACAACGGGGTTCGGTGCGGACCTTTATCAGTTTATTAATCTTGAGAAGTTCAATACAAATTTTTGGCTGGAGGCGTTTAGTTTATTGGAAAGCCAAGAACACATTTAGGAGATTTTGTCCTCCGCCATTTGAGACCAAAACACATGAAAAGAAATCGCTGTTTAGAGCACTTGGAGCCTAGTATGGTAGCAATAAGGTTTCTAATTCATATTCAATCTATTTAAATAAAATGATCGATTAAATACGCATTTAGCTCCAGGTAAATGTTCCAGGAAATCGCAATCTCTAACGGTTAAACTTCTAGTTAACGTCATTTTGAACGCGCTATTTAGAGATTTGTTGATTGATAGTTGGCAATAGAATCCTTTCGGAGGCATGTTTATGTACTCTGACGATTTAATTATCGATTACAAATAGTAAGGTTTCCTTTAAGTCAGTCGCTTTGAAACAAGTAGTTGTCGTAAAAAATTTCTAATTTAGGTATGCAAACTGTTTTAGATCTCACAATTCATATGAAATATAAACTCATTATTTCATCGTCAGACTTTCTAGGGAGGTTAGATTTGAAAATCCTAAGCTAAACTTTATCTTAATACATATTTGCTACACTTAACAAACTGTTTTATTGCCACGCGAGAAGAACTTTTTTTGGTTCTTTCCAAACTCACCCAACTTATACTTAACCTCATCAACTTCTATTACAAAACTATGTTAACATCGTTTATGAAGTGACTCAATGTATTCGTGTAATTTGATTTGAAACATAATAATCTCGATCCTTGTACATTCGATATTGGATATTGGCGTGTGGATGATGCAGACAATTAATTTTTCGAATAATTGTCTACAATTGAAATTATTATTTATTATCCTTTGTTAACAATAACATTTACCAGAACTCTATCTCTGTCAGCTTCTCATGAAAACGACGTAAGGAAGCATTCAGAAAATGGACTTCAATGTCCAACTCTTCCAAGGGTTTTGCAAAACCTCGCACCAATTGCGGCAGAATTCTGACAGCAACGCCCCGGTTGAAGTCACCGGGCCAGCTTACCGGAGGTTTGGTGTAACAATCGAGCCGTTTGCATACATCACCCACATGTACACACGTTGGCCAAGCGAGGCCGAGGCGCGCCGTGCCGCTTCTCGGGTGGCCCAACAATGGCCAATTCGTCTCCCGGCGCCGACGCGAAGATGGCGCGTGCTGCGGCGCGGGACCGGTCGCCATTTTGGCCACACCTTTGGGCCCGGGAAACGATCCACCGATCGGTCGATCGATCGCTAATCAAAATTCAAACACAATGCACCGTGCGTCACCACCACCGCAAGCACACAGCATATCCGAGGCAAGTAATCCGCCCCCCCCCAAACCTCCACCCCCACCCTGCTGGGGCGGGGAACAATGCCCCCAAACCGGGGCGCGCGTAACTCATCCACTGCACGGGCAGCGTTTAGGCGACGTGCTTCAAAACTCAAACATACGCTCGGTTCCAGCCGAAGGATCAGCACGCGCTGGGTCGCGTAATCTGAGGCGCCGTACCACTTTCACTATGTGTAAGCGTGGCCACAAGTGGGTGTGCAAGTTTGGTGCGGCTTCCCGACCGGTTAGCCAACCGAAAGTTAGGGCCCAAACTCCCGGATTGCGATCTGCTCGATTGGTTCTAAATTTCACCTTACCAGCCAGCACATCGCAGCTGGTGCCGCGTTTACGTAAGCCGCACGACGATCGCGCACTCTTATGCTGGAAGGCGACCTCGGCGATGGGTCTTAAATGCCACAGCGGTCGCTACTCACGATCTTCATCTTTCGATCTTCAACCATTTCTTTTCCACCACTCGACGGGGTTTGGTGCATCACAAGGATCTTCGGCCGGGTTGCCGGATCACCGTTACCTTAATGAGGACGCGCTATCCTCGCTGGAAATGGCATCGAAAAGGGCACGGACAGCAGGCAATAATAATGAGGGCAGTTTTTAAAATTAAATAAACCTCTTTGCGATTGTGACCAGCACGGTGGGGTGTAGCTCCTTAGCAGCATTCGAGCAGAGTGATTCGAGCGAGCAATTAACGTGTCGTTATGTCCATCGTCAGCGAACGTATGCTGCAGGTGACCACGCGGAAAGTGTTGGCGATCGAGGCGACCAAGCTAATGGCCGCGCGAAGGGCCACCGAGGAATGTGCAGACTCGCTCGCCGAGCACTTCTTATCGATTGAAGACTGTTTGATGTCCGTGGTGATGGGGTGTGAAGTTCTTGTTTTTATGGTTTCAGCGTTTCACAACATAGCCGTGCCTGAGTGCACCGTAATGGATGCCTCTCGGTGGTGCTGCTTGCTTGCTTGCTTATATCACTCTGCGAAGCGAGCGAAATCCACAAGCAGGGACAGGGCTCGGGGGTGGATTGTTTTAATATGTTTGCCAGCCCACCGCGGACCGAGTGGTGGTCGTGGAGCGTGAAATTAAGTCATCCCTCTGATAAGCGGAATAAATCAGACAACATCCAATCAACTGCCAAAGGGACCCGCAGGTCATCTGTCGGAAGGCGCACATATGCTGTCCGCCGTCTGCTTTATGCTGCTGTCGGGAAGATTAATTGTTGTGGCCTGCCGATGTCGAAAGCTCATCAAACGAAGATCTGTTCAATCCACTCCGGCATTGTGAAAGAAAAACAAACAAAAATCGAAACGATCGGCAAAATGGCTGAATGTGCCACCGAAGATTCCTCGATTCCGGTTCCGGGTGTCCCATAAATGTACACCACATTCTGCTTCTTTACATAATCCGGCTACTGCGTGTTCGATCGAGCGATTGCCCCGGCAGGCAGTAAATCTTTATGTGCCCAGTGCCAAGAGCCCCATATTTCTGTCCGGGCGGGTGAAGAAGTGGTACCATTAAATGTATAACACTTTCAAACCGGTGGACTGGAAACTCTCCTCATTTCCCTAATGACCGTCTATAAAATTTGTCTCCGCAAGCTCCACTCCGTGCGAATGCCTAACGATGTGAAGGGGGTTAGTTAGCCCGGGCCCCAGCAACAACAGCAACCCGATCCGACGGATTCTAATTGCCTCCTCTATTAACCGACATCCGGCCTGCGTCGGGGGTCGTGGGGAAGCTCGTGAACACACGGTATTTACGGTTCTTTCCCACAACAAATCTCAACCGGATCAATCGCACTGGCACCAGGCGCCTGGGATCGCTTTCTTATCCCCATCAAAAGCGGTCCACTTCGACGTCAGCCTTCGAGGTGACCCGAAGTCCGAACCGCGCAATAGCGGTGACTTGCGCAGTAAAAGTACATCTTCTAATACACCACTGTTAGCAGCGAGCAGACCACATTCGAGCGACCATAATTGGACGGCGCGCCGGCTCGGGGATCCATAAATCTTCGCTGATGGCCAGAATCCGTTTGCGAACGAAAGTGAACCTTCCTTCTGGTGGTGGATTCTGGTGGCCTGGACCGGCCGCATCCGGGCAAGAGCAAGTGAATGTTGTTATTATCAACCGTGCACAGGTCCTCGGACCTCCCCGGACGGAGACACGGCACCTGAACCGGTGTGTGCCCCGGAGGCGAATACCGTTCGCCGATTCAATTAATCCAACCTCACCCAGGTTGCAGATTGACCGACCGACCGACTGCAGCAGGCCGTGCCCACGGCCCCGTGCTATTGCTCAAACCTCACGGGGTGACCCACACCGGTGCGGTCGTGAACAGGTTTGAGCCACTCCACTCGAACCCTTCGGTTCTGGTGCGGAACCCTTGGGAGTCTTAGAACTTTGATTATTTTTTCCCACGAACGCGCAATGCGCCGTCGCCGTCAGCGTCTAAAAACGTGCGCCGGTTGGCAAGGGGTTTTGAAAGCAACGCTCTCCCCGTTGCAACCCGCGGCGAGTCAACATCTGTCGACGATAGGAAATTCTTCGATTGCATCAGAAAGGGGGCTTAGTGTTTATTCGCATAACTTTGATTGTATTTCTTGAGATCCGAAGGCCGAAGGATCTGTTCTGTCGGTCTTGAAGCTAAGCTAAGCTAAGAACTGCGGCTCCACGTTTCGTAGAGGGCTTTACACTTTGTTCAGGGTTGAACGGAAATCCAATTGCATATCCTAACCCATATAGCACTGCTAAGATCATCAACATCAGGTGATCTGCTCAAAGTAGAATCTTGGAAATACAACTAATTTGTGCCGATACTAGAACATTTACAAGGCAAATTAAATAGTAAAGATTCGTGGAATTCATAACGGCAATCGGGCACAATTTATCGTTTATACAAGGTCGTAGTTTCCAAATCACCGGCCTGGCATTACACAGTTTTCGAATATATTTTTGACAACCAAATTTTCTAACTTTTAGTTGAATGTCTGTCATTTTAAAAAATTAAATCGTTTAGCAATGGAACAGCTTGTTAAAATTATTACAACTTACTACAAAAGGGGAATTCGAAAATGCTAATTTTTTCATCACAATGTTCTTCAGCGTCGAGTTACATTTTTCTCTTGGCGGCTACGTAAACAAGCACAATTGCTGCATCTGGGGCACTGAAAACCCTCAATCGATTGAAAAGAAGCCGTTATATCCAGAAAATGAGCCTGCATGGTACGAATTATGGGTTGATGGCGTCATAGGTCCTTTGTTTTTCGAAAACGACGAAGGAAGGACTATTACGTCAATTCCGAACGATACCGTCAGATGATAACAAATTTGTTTTGATTGGCAATTGAAGATATGGATTTGGTTCGATATGGAAGACATGTGGTTTCAGCAAGACGGGGCAACTAGCCATAAAACACGAGCTGTCTCAGATGTACTCCGCGGTCTACTCCGCGATTGATGGGCGTATAATTTCGCGCTTCAGGTTATGTTGTTTGCTTTTGTTGACAAACTTACGTACAAACTTTATGATAGAAAATATTCATCGAAAAACTTAATTTTTCATGTGCTTTTTAAAGTTTGTTTTTGAAACTACGAAATGGATAAAAATATTATCTTAATATCACTGAGCAGTCGCTCCACAATCGTAGCCTTCGCTTGGACCTCACTGCAAGGCCAATTCATGAGTTTACTTGCGATTCTTTTTCAACTACGGAATGTACTCGGAAGTTGGCCCAGCGTGCATAAGTGGAGAGGTCCTCACGGTATTGGGCACCGAAATTGGTCATGGCCATAGGGAGAGAGAGCGCACACGCCACGACTTGCAGCCCACTGAAAAGGCATCCTCGCGCCGCCACCACGCAATAACATTGCATAACGGGTATGTCAGTGGCCGCCGTAGAAGCCGATGCTTCCCTTCTACGGCATAATGCGGAAATCCAGCGCATTCGTCGCGAATCATGGATCGCGATCGACCAAGCGCGATGGTCCGAGATGGGGGAGCGTGACGTCGGAGCGTCACGCCCCATACACCACCGCCACCGAAACCACGCATAAAATAAAATATGATCCATTACAGTGTCCATTACATAACTCACCAGCTGACCACCAGGTGACGCGTGTGACTTCCCGCAAAGCGGCTCGGGGTCGATTGTCTTTCGTTTCACCGGGGATGGACGTGGAGCTTCACGTTCGATGGTGTTTCTTATGCAAATTTAAATATTTTGTGGGTCACTGGATGCATGCGCATCGCGGCGCGGAGATTGAGATATCTCGCAGTCCCGATGTGGCCTCCGATCTAATGATGTCTAACAGCGGCGGAAAACATCAAGACGGTCGCTTGAGCGAGAACTCGCCCGAGGACGGCCACTCCTACCGATAGCGAAGGGGGTCAGTGTAATTAAAATTAAATAATCAACGTCTTCCCAAAAAAAAAAAACAATAGACTAACGATTGCAGCGAAGGCCACGCCGCCCCGCAGCACACGCTATCGAGCGTTGCATCGGCGTGCGGGTTTTGGGTCGCTCTGGCGGCTCACGGAGCCCGCGGAGAAGAAGTAATTAAGTCTTCAAGATGGTTGGTTGATGGTGCTTTCTGCCCAACGTTCTGAGCTCGCCGTCTTGGGTCACTGTGGCAGCATTTTCCAAATTATTGTTGTGAATCAGGCACGAGCGAAACGCGGCAACGCCAATTCCTCCAAAGCTCACGGACGCCAGAAATTCAATCGGCAGAGTTTCGCAAAAAAAAACCGGCCACATTTTGCTGTCTTTACCGGTACGGAGTTTCGCGATTCGCGCAAGGTCTGGCCATTGGAGCTTTGGATAGAGTGTGCACCGTTGCGCCAACGAGCCTGGCGGCCACAAGTAGACAGCAAATCGCCAAGTCGCCGCGTAGATCGCCGCGTGGCCTGAGCGATCGTGGTCTCCTGGCGTGGCGGCTACGAAGACACACCTCTAAGTCTGGCAGAACAAGTTTGTCGCCTGAGCCGGAGCTCGCACGGACAATAGATTTATTTTCGTGTGTTTTCTGCCGTCTGTCGTAATTTACGTCCGATGGCAGGTGGGTTTGGGGTTGCGCAAGGTTCCTGCCGATGCTGCCGATAAACTTCGGATGAACGGCACCGTCGCCATCGGGAGTGAGCATGAAATGGGTGTGGTTTTCGGGTGAGTTGCTTTCGATTGGAGGGGTTTCGTAACTGCTGTGGCCGAGTAATGTCTCTCTCTGATTAAGTGGTGTGCGCGCAATTGACTGTGGCAAAACTTAGAACTTAATTCGATCTGTGTACTCTAATTAGGATGAAAGGTGCTTGAAATGACCGACGTCACGTCCCATGCAAGAATGTAAGAATTGAAGATCGTTCGCTTTTTGGGACACTATTATCTTCCGATAATCATCATCACATGTTGCATATTGTATAGTTATAGCGGACACTGTACTTCGAGTATTAGCGGACACTGTACTGTACTGTGCCTTCGATCTGAAACCATGTCTATCAACACTCCCTGAAATGAATAATTGAAAGGCCTTTAATTCCTTAAATTTTGGAACTGCCATTATAAGTGCTCGTCGAAAGGTCTCAATGATCTCAAAAAGTGTCAAAGTAGTTTGCAAAATTTGGTTTATACAAACAAAGGATTGTTTGAAAACGTAGCGCCTGTCGACAGGATTTTGCTATTTTGGAACAATGTGTGTCTGTGTCGAAATTGTCCAAATGAGGCACTAGTCGTTGCGATCGTTTTGCTTTCTCTTCCTTCATGAAACTGTGATCCGCTTTCATCATAAGTTTCGTTTTAAATCGCATCGTTAAAGCATCATCAAATATTATAAAATAGCTCCTATTTGCTTAGAGTCATTTACTATCATTCAAAATATATCAAAATATATCATTTACGATCGTGTCAATCGAAGACCAATTTTACTCAAGTGAATTCTAAGCTTCGCAAATTAACAAATATCTTCAAATCATATAAATAAATACATAAATACGTTACTCCAAAACTGGCTAACATACACCATTCAAACGATGTTTCTGACGATCGTCCACGTTTAGTTTCCTCTATTCGATTGCGTCAAATATTAATCATCGTATTACAATCGCATATCATTGAACTGTAATTTATCCCAAGAATGAACGGTGAGCCCGAGTAGCCGGAACTTACCAACACAAATGACATAATAATAATTAGTTGCCAACATGTTGGCAATGTCTTGCTTTCTGAGCAGTGCTCCAATCATACACCGTTAATCGAGCATCGAATCGGAAATGGCTATGATTTGCATCTGCTCGACGCTGACTAACGAGCCTTGGGCCATTTCTCCGGCTGCCTGCCCAAAAGAAACCCTTGTCAGCTTACCATTTACGGTCGCAAAACATTGCAACTAACCGCACCGCAAATAAGGCTTCATCCGGCCGGCCGCGTGGCTTTCACGGCATCGGCCGGGGCTTCAATTTCTCTTCCGCACCGTACCGGGGCTCCTCGGGCGCTCGGACCACCAGAAAGTACCGTTTTTGCTTGTTTTTCGCTTTTAATTCCACAGTAGCTCCCGGGGTCCGTGGCGTCCGGACCGGTGGTAATTTATCCAAATGAAGCCTACCGTGTCCGTAATCAAGGGGCATGCATCGTCGTTTAGCGGCGAGGCTCACATTGGCCCCGTTGGCTGGGTTTCGAATTACTGGCCCTAATTCTGGAGCCACCGGTTGGCTAATTATTGGAATTAGCTGTTTAATAACAGGGCTCCACATCGTGTCCGTGTCGCGAGGTAGCCACGCGGATGCGGATTCAATTAAAGACCGCTAAACGGTTCGTCTGTGTGGTTGACCTTTGTCCCCCCAAAATCCACTCCCGCTGGGGATCTTCGGTTCGGAGCTGAAGGTTGGGTTTACTGTCACAGTCTGCAAACTGCAACTCCACGCGCGTCGAGTGGCGCTACCGCAAACAATTTTCATGTCAATCCTGGAGCTTTGGACCGTCCGAAGGGCAGATAACTGGACCACGAAGCAGCCCCATTCGCCCCAACGATTGTTACACCGTCGCCCAGGATTGTTTTCTGCGTTGCCAGTAGTCGAACCGAGTGGCCTAAAATTGTGATACGCCACTGGCGTGTAGCTCGAGCCGTGAACCAATCTAATCTGGGTCTAATCGGCCCAGCGCGATCCGGAGCGGAATGCCAAAAACGGTGCCCTTCGTAAGCCATCCGGCATGGCAATCGATTCGCTGCACAACTGTTTAAATGGCCGCGGACCAACTGGCCGCGAACTGGAAGTTAGCTGGTGATGCTGACCAGTTCAGCCGTCGGCGACGGGTGGCATCGGCATGGACGCCGGCCAAAAATGTATCTCTAAGAGTCCTTCGAGCTAAAAAACACGCCGGTTGGCGCAAGGCGACGTGCGAAGGACGATCCGTCGAAGGCAGGAATCGATTATGCAAGCCGTTGGCATAGGCCGCGTTTGGCGTGCCAACATATCAACCGCCGCCGTAGCCGGTTAATGATGGAGCAGCGCGGACGTGCTATCGATGGCGGACATCGGATCGATCGGGTTCGCACGGGCTGGCTGGCCCGAAATTTTCGCCGATCGAATCCATCGAGGGCGAACGGCTACGTGACATGGCCACGGTCTAGAGGTTCGATCCATCGCCGATGGCTATGGTTGTCCATTTGTTTTCCATCGAGTTATGCCTAATGCGTACAATTATGGCGAGGCAAACGAAACTCGGAGGCCATTGCTTCAAGGGAATTGGGGAGTTGATTGAGGATTCGCCTTAACGGACGCACTCCGGCTTGAGGTAATGATTATTTATCCAACTTACTGTCAAATGTAGCGCTATTGCCAGTTAGATCGGTTGCTTAGTTTAATTATGTCCGTTTTTGGACGGATAATTCGGATAATTCAAACAAATCGTGTTGCATAACTTAAGGCGTATTTGAAGCAAAACTTTAATTCTTGTTCTAGCTATTTCGAGTTATGATCCTAAAGACTATTGATGGTTCAAATTGATCATTTGTTGTCGGTGTCGATCTGTATTAATGGTTTCATCAGGTTTTAGGGGCTTGTGGTACACCAAACCTTTCTGGTCCCACCAGCCATACAGCATTGTCTTTCTACCGAATCGATCTAGTTTTGCAGTCGAACTTGATGGTTTTCCGCCACTAACGCTTTTTTTTTGGAATCTTGACATAAATACATTTTTCATTGTCAGTAAAAATCCGATAGAGGGATGATTTCCTTTTGTACCTGAGAAGCAGAATTCACATTTGCTTTTTAGGTTTTCCCGCTGTTTTTCGTTCAGTTCATTTTCCGTAGGCGTGTGGCGCATTGAAACACATTTGGCTGATTCGCGAGATATTATGCCGTTTGCATCTCATTTTCAGCCAAAAGCTGTTGCAGTTCAGCTTCCGCGAGCTGTTTTGGAGTCCTCTGACGCTCTTTGCTTGTTAAGTTAAAATCGCTATGTTTGAATTTTTTAGACCGCTTAAAACACTGTGTTCTTCCAAGAGCATGATCACCGTATTTATTACCGACAAGCATTTTATGCGATTATGTTGCACTTTTCTTAAGCAGGTGGCAGAAAACTAATTATGTCCGCATTTCATACTGTTCAGACATAAAAGACACGCCCTCAAACATAAGTTGCTGACTAAAACATGTTTCGTTTTGAGTTGAAATATTTTACCGGATGTCAAAACAAAATAATGTTGTCAACAAAGCATAATGAGGAGGACAACGGTGACAGCTTGAGCAGAGCTAGAGTAGATATGTTCCGGTTGTCGACTTTTGGATCTGGTATAGTTCCCCATTTACTTAATCATTGGCACGTAGAAGATCTCGAGTTCCCGTTTTGTTGTCTCTCCAAGTTGTCCAACCCGTCAAACGGCTCAAACGGTGTTGCGGTTCATGCACACCACAGCTGTATCTCTAATCAAAGTAAATTGTAAACCATTTTGTGTCATAATCGTAGCCTGCACTCACCTCAACAGCTGGCCCCCACCGGTGGGGTTGATCGACGGTTGGGCTACGATTTCTCAACCCTCGAACTGGAACGGTGAAATCTGCTGCTGCTGTCCGTGGACAGCATACACCACGGTGTCACCCTCGCTGCACCCTCGGTGGAATGTACATCTAATTAGTTTTCTCCTTCGGCCGCCGGCAATATGGCGAGCGAAAGCAAACGGCCGAGGTTCGCAGATAACACCCACGGGTCCTCGTGCGCCCACACACCCACCAGAGTCCCAGCTTGACAGCCGCGACGCAATCATGATGCAAATTGACACCGCGAGCCTTTACCGAGCGGGGTCTAAATTATTCATCATACACCACTGATTAGTGTTTACACCGCACGGAATGAAGTCGGTGCCCGATCTCAATCCGCGCGCCACGGAACAGGTGGTATTTGAGGGCGCCAAGGACGCGGCCGGAGATTGGTGGCCATAAATATCACCGGCGTCGGTTGCGTGCCCGATGTCTGCACTCGATGGACAGCACATGGGACAGCTTACTGGGCTGAGTTTCGCCTTAATTAGCTCGTCGAACCACGGCCCGGAAAATGCCAGAGGGCCCAGGATGTGCGATTCGTCCGATCTAAGCTAGATAAAATGTCGTACACAAAGACGTCAGTTGGCGTCGATTGTTGCCACCGGGCGCCAAGAGTGCGCTCTCCGTGACCGGTGTAGGAACATGGCAGGAACAGGCACCCTCTCGAGGTAGAAACCGATACATGCTCTACCGAGCCCGGGCGGCCAGGCCAGGAATCGTGATAATCGTCAGCCGGTTAATTGTGATCAACACGATCACACCTTCGTTCTCACGAGTTGCCCTTTCGCGAGTCGTCCCCGTGGGGACTCCGGTGTAGGAGTCCCTCCGGGGATCTTGCATCGCTGCCAACAAAGTGTTGCGCTGCGAAAACGAAACCGAACACGTCATCCTGGGAGGGGCGAAAGTTTGCCACACACTCGCCAGGCCAGGTGACTGCTTCCGCTTCATTAGCGCTGCCCACGTCGCTGACGTAAGCTGCAACGGCGGAGGATCGATCACACGGAAGGATCGGTTTGATTCGTCGGCGGCGGACAGGACGATCGGCGATGATTAATCTTGCGAATGACGGTCTGCCCCTGTCGAAGTCGATCACGATCACTGCCCTTCAGCCCCGCGATGATCGATGTCTGGTCCACGATCATGTGCAACAAAGTAATTGCCTGCGGGCAGAGGTGTGAATTGGTAGCGAACATATGGCCTTCAGCGATTCAACCCCAAGTGGGGTCACCAGATGGATGACCCCATCGGACAGAATTGAAGATTTTGCTCTCTCCCACCGAAATGCTTTTCTGTTCCGGTCGAATCTAATTTTCCTCTATTGTTTTCCTTCTCGTTCCAGGTAAGGCAACCTCTGCTCTGATCTGCTCGATCACAGCCAGTTTAAAGTGATGGTCAGTCCATGTTGGATCCATGTTGAGTCCAGCTAATCCATGTTGAAACCGAGTGCGTATGATTATCATAATCACGTGTTTTGAGGGAGCACGACCTGGCCACGACCCACCCTGCTGATTGCTGTTATTTGTGGCGCTGTGGACTGTGCCTTTGGGTGTCGTGTCCTTTCCGCTTCCTTTCACTTTCGACACTCTCACCCCCGGGGTGAACCGGTCAGCGATGAGTTATCGAGCTCCGGCCGAGACGTTATATCAGCCGCCCTGTGAGTCTGACGGTGCTTCCGTGGTGCTGAAGAGTTCCCCAACGAGTTATGTGTCTTTCACTTGATGGTTTTTTTTTTTGGTTTGGTACCGACCTGTCACTGTCACTCCGTCGCCGATCATCATCGAGTTAGTACCGTTTTTTCGAGATTGTTGAAATTTGGTTGGCATGTTGAAGAGGCTCCTTCAACGCCGGCAGCCGATCTCGGTGACCAGCAATTAGTGCGCCTGCGTGGTTGGGTCGTCGTGTCGAAAGCCATTTCGCTGCCGAGCGAACCTTCGATCGAGATAAACCGGACCTCAATGAGCCATTCAGGCACCCATTTGTTGGCGCCTAAATATGAGGCTGCCGATGGGTGATAAAATCTCTCGCTCTCTCTTTCTCTCTCGCTGGCTGGCTGTGTTCCTGCGGGTGCCGGAATTTTGCGGGTCTCAAAAACGCACACACAAAATGAAGCAACACTTCGGAGGGAGGAGGGTGGCCACTAAAACAGCGCCAGCAGCAACCACGAACCCACGGTGAATGGGTTGTGGAGTTGTGAAAAGTTGGTCATTATTGGACCACTTTTCGGGGTTCGTCGTCTTCGTCGTCGAAGAGATCTCCTAGGTCGGGTTGGACGTCGCACTAGCGCCCACTGCGTTGCATCATCAGCAGTGGTCGCGGACGCATAATTATCGCTAGGCCCTGCTTCCAGTTGCCGGGTTTTTTTTTTCTTCGATGCCCACCAGCAATTCGCGCCATCCGTAATAATGTACGGTACCGCGCGATAAACAACCGTTTGACCCGCAGCGGATTCGTTTCAGGGCGGCCAAATGGTGTCGTGAGAGGCAGAGAGAAAGATTCCAATCACTCTGCTAGGCGTGTTGTTGATTGAAATTATCGTTTTCATCGGATGTGTGTGGCCGCGGGTCGGGTTCGTGATTCACATTTTGTGCCGCAGCCCCGCAGAGCGATGTGCTCACCGTTTGGCCGGTGGCCCGGACTCATTAACGTGCATTACGAGGTATTTCGTTGTTTTTTTTTTTTTTTTGTTCGAGGTGCGATAATAATCGTTTTCGTTCCCTTTGGGTTTGGTCACATTTTCGTAACCGAGCACGGCCCCAAAAGAAAGTGAGTTCAACGGTAAAGGTTGAAGTTTTGATGAACCGTTTAATGGGCGAACTCATTCGGGCTGACCTTTCTAATGAAGCGGAACTAAAGTACTCTTTCATGTTGAGGTGAATCTTTTTTCCAAAACTCTTTTATAAAAGTTTGAGGAATTTATTGAAAAGGAATAGAAAGTTAAAGCTAACAAAGCTACCATCTGGGTACGAGGTCTGTTAAAAAATGAGCCGGAATTTTATGTTTCTTCAAAAATATTTCTGGAAATCTATTTCAACCCCGTCAGATAATTTACAATTGTACCAACGTTTTCTTTCCATTCCCCAAAGCACTTCACCAAATCTGTTTTTTGTGATCTTGTTCAGCTGCTCCTTCTATGCCGTATTTATCGCCCCTATCGTCTTCCTTGCGTTGGTAGCGCCTTCCTTTAAAACAAAAGTAACAGTGGGCCCGATCTGGGGAATACGTTTGCTGTATCCTCATTAATGTGTTATTTTAACGCTACAAAAATATCAAAAATCAAATACACGCAACCCGCGGTTTCCAGTCAGTTATCAACACTAAAGTAAAAGAAGTGGCGCTTCGGTCCCTGATCGTTGTAGTGCCTTGATCCATGGCCATCACCAAGTCAAGATTATGCCGTGCCGTGATGTGGCGTATTTGTCAAGCAACCATCAGACCACCGGTGTCAGGGTCAGCATCTTCGAGAGGGTATCGTCTTCATTCTTGACACCACACCGCCTTACCCGAAGCCACACCTTCCACGCCTTGTTGCCTCGGCGGCAACAATCAGGCCCGACCCGCACAGAACGGACGCAAACAGAACGCGATCTCTTTACTTCTCGTGATCCTCGCGAGGGTGCACTTCACCGATCGCACGACAGCGAAGGGAGGACGGCCACAATTAGCATAGCATTGCAGCGCCAGTATCCAGGGATGACGAGATAATTTTCGCCAACGTGCAAGGCGTAGGTCGGAGCACGTCAGACCGTGGCCGAGGAGAAATTCGAGTAAATGATTTATGAAGTGTGCGACGAAGGTTAAGCATCGTCGCGTGTGTGACATCCGGACCGCGGCAACATTCCTTTTATGGCGCCCTGGGACAGGAGTGCGCTGAATCCCTTCAGCCTCGCAGATGAAGCTGAAAACTTCTGAACATTTTGTTAAATTTTGAGAGCAATTTCCTGCAAGCTCCTGCCGATCGACTCGGAGCGCTAGTCGAATCCGTTTCGAGGATGCAACGCAGTGGAATCGCTGAGGCAACCACTCAATTGAATATTGATGGTCACGAACCAGTGAAGGCGATGACATGGATAGATAGCTGCGCAGCAAATGGTTCGACCCGAGGCAAACCAAGGAGCGCGATCGTGAGCTCACCGGTACCATATTCGACGTTATCAATTCTAAGCCAGGCGCGAGGCGAGGATGGTTCAATAAATCCCATCGGACCGTGTCAGGTTGCGTTCTTGGCGCACGTGTTTACAGCTGAAGTTGAAGTGCGCAGAAACGCGGTTCGAATCAAAACAAGGATCACTGTTTTTTAGGGCTTTTCGGCAGCCACATCGCCAATGTGTCAGTTGCAGGTCACCGTGCGCAGTGTTGACGCAGTGTCTGATTCCCACTCTCGAGAGAGAGGACGAGTTACGCAAGGGCACCCTAGTCTAGCGGAACGTAAACAACTCTCCACACAATCGATCGCAAGGTACTCCCCGACTAAAGAAACTAAAGATCATCGAATTTTTTGCAGTCATCTGCCATCTTCCCAGGATCGGTTCACGAGAGCGCAAACAACGGCTGGGTACGGATCATTCGATTGGCAGGCTTATAAGCCAGTGAAAGTCCAAACACCGGTGTCTCACCCTGTGAAACGACCCGGTCAGCTAAGCCGAAGTTCACGAGTGGCTTCCGTCGCCGGAGGCCGGTGAGCCCCACCAACCGACGAATTGGAACCGTTTTGAAACCCGTCCCGAGACGTGACTTGGATGGGCTTGGAAGAGGAGAGGAGTTCGGCTCTAACGTAACGGCTCCAACAATGGTAGCCTAATTACGTCGTCGTTGATCCAAGACACACCGGTCAGCCGGTTGGTTGGGCCATCTTGGGCCTCCGAAGTGACAAGCACCCGACCAAGCGACCGGACCAAAAAAAAAAAACCAAACAACCCGAGACAAAGCTCAGATGAGTTATGACAGACCACAGGCTTCACTGAGACAACCGGCGCATTGCGTGGCCTGATAGGCCGCTGGCGTTTGAGCGCTTGCCAATCGATTGGTCAGTTGCTGGTGCAATAGAACGAAAGTAATAGTGGCCCCCAAGTCGCTCCGATCACCGAGAAGCGAGTTCTGGGAAGGCAACCCATGTGCCTTTTGCGCCCATACACGATCCTGCGCGTGTGCATAAATATGTACGGCGCTCCACGACCCGATTGTTCCCGGTGGAACAATGGTCCCGTGGCACGGATTGATGGTTCTTCGGCTCGTTTGGACGGCGCCGATCATCTGGATCACGAGTGTCGGCGCAAAGAGTGCGCGCGAAATGAAATTATGGGACACGAATATGGAAATTGGAGATTCGAACGAAAGAGCATAAATGAAATTTGAATTAGTTATGCCACGCAAAACAACGAGGGGTGCGATCGTTTGTAAGTGTAACGCGCGGCAACTTGCGTGCCAGTTAACGGTTCCGTTTATGAAACAAAACGAACCCATTTCCCGGGGGAAGGGGCCTAAAGATCGTCCACGATCGTGAAGATCGGTCGGGGTCTTTCTCTTTCGGCATTTAAGCTGCAAGGGTTTCAACCCCTTTCGGAGTGCCGCCAGCCGATTGTGGGGCATGCAAATGCAAATGTTCCCTTGATTGTGTTCCGCACACTCATCGTTCGCTCATTGTGCCTGATTTGTTGTGCTTTCTGCGCGATAATTGCGTCGCTGATTATTTAATGGCGGTGCCTGGAGAGCTTGGTGCTTCTTCCGAACCTCGCTTATGCCATTATTGAGATGACTATTAAGTTTTTTTATGTGTTGTGTGTTTGAAAACATAATTACCGAGAGCGGGCGATTTGTACTACAAACACACTTTTGTAACACTTTCCGGGGCCTTTCGCTGAACTTTATGCAAGCCCCATCGGAGGTAAAAGTTCCCCCCCGGGGGACTACACGAAACCGGATTTAGCTCGCTCAACGATGGCCAGGAGCGTTTCACATGCACCAGAGCCAGCAGATGAGATGAGGCACCATCCGTAAGCGGCAACATCGTGCACCTTTGGGAGAAAGTAACCTTTAGCCTTAAGTGGGCCCGCCGCTCTGTCTTCTCCAAATTCGTTGCCTTGTCCGCTGCACATGGTGTGTCATGGCACCGGAGCGGGAGCCCGACGTCGTTGGTTTGTCGTTACTTCTGGTGTCTTTCGAAGCGCAGGAAAAAAGACACCACTCACGACATCGTGCGCACGTCACGAACGACGGAGTTCGAGCACCCGAGGTTCGGGAGTTTGGTGTTTTCACTTTCATTTCGGCGCTGATTCCTCGTCGACGCTTCCCAATTGTGTTACGTAATCGAAGATACTGTTTCAAAGTGCGCCCACCAGCGGGGGCCCCTAAAATGTGTCCCGACATTAGGAGTCGGTGCTAGAGCGTCGGTGAAATTGATCGACCAAAAGATAAAAAAGGGCTCCGTGACATTTGCTGCGTTGGACGTCGGAAGAAAGGGCGTCGTAATGCGCTTGATGTGGTCTTCGTTTTGCAATTCACGAGCTTTCGGTAAAAAAAAATCCACTTTCTACGGAGCAATCGGAGCAATCGAGCTGCACGGTCTGAGTGGATCCAGCGCACATTAACAGGAGTCAGATCGCGCTCTGGCATGTTGGCGATGGGATGATGAGTACCGAGGATCGCCACCATAACACCACGCCGTATTTCCGGTTGCAGGCGCGTCTTCCGTCCAGCGGATCGTAAATTGGTCTCCTCTGCTACACATCGATCGCCAACCGTTCCGGGACCGGAAGTGCCACCACACCGTTTTTTTTCTTCACGCTGTCGCTGGTTTCCATTTGTCATACCGTGGGAGAAAGTTCGGTGGGCTGCCGGCGCTCCGCTGAACCAGTTGTTGGTGAAATCTGGTCCGCCCGAAACCAAATGCCGTATCCGCATCGGCCGGCATTGAAAGCAGAGAAAGGCAAAAAAGGCATCAAGCATCGAGCATCGGTAAACATCGCAGTTAAACCGCGATCGGCCAAATCAATCGGTCCCGCGCCAACAAATGGTTGGAAAAATGGCCCGCGCTTTTTTGTGCTTCCATTGATTGGCGTCCGAAGCGTGGCGAGTTGTTTGCGCATTGACTGCTTTTTGCTTCCCGTGCTTATCGATGGTTTTTTGTGGGATTCCTTTTCGCGGATTACCGGAGGCCGCTGGCCACTTTGTGCCTTTTCGCGGGCGAACAAAAACCAATCCCCGGAGAGTGTGGCCCAGAAGCCGATGATGATAGGTGATGGTGATTTATTGTTTACCCCCCCCGAAAAAGGCACTGGAGTTGGAGCGCGAGCGATCTATAATTTCGATAAAACCTCATTAATGACGGTCATTATTCGGTGTGGTCGTGATGCATCGTCGTTGGATGTTTTCTTCGAACCAAACATCGAATGCAGAAAGGAACATTCAATCAGCCGGTGCGAGATGTGAAAACTGGAGTTTCCTTGCGCCGTCGCTCTCTCTCGCGCGCGCTGAGAAAGGTTTCAAATTTGTGGTCCATCAATCGTGTGCTCGCACGTCGGCTAAGGTCAGCCTCAAGGTGGCTTAATGAAATTAGTATAATTTTTCGGCTGAGTAGTGTAGAACCGCAGAGTGGCCGTGGCGGACGAACCGGACCGTCGGTTGGATCAATAATTGCGTGTGGATGCAATCGAATGTTTACTATATTTCTACGGTTCGTAGTTTACCGCGGCGTTGCAGTTCCCGGTGTGGGAATTCGTGTGCGAACGCTTTACACGCATCGGAAGCAATTTGCTCCCTTTCGGTTTGCGCCGGCGATGATTAGCATAATTATGCGAACTGACCGTAATTTGTGTGTTGCCCCCAAATCTATGATTACACTGTTTCGGCAGGTGTACCAGAGGTTGTGCTACTGTGGCCGAAACGTATAGAGAATTCGCTTATAACTCGAGCAATCTTTCTTTATTCTTCTAAATCTATGCCAACATCTTTTTAACAATCCCTATTCCTTGCTATTAAATTATGTCTACAGTTCTTTCAATTTTCAAAATGGGACGAAGAATTCTTTTTTTGGAGTAGCTTTCAAGACACTCTTCGTTTCGGTTCCTATCTCAACTATTGACTGTAAAAGGTGTCAACGGAGCGGCCTCTTGAGTTTAGCGAATGACTAGAAGTCAGACGTACACAGAGGTTGCGAAACGACATGTGTCGATTTTTTGAAGAAAGAATCACGAAACGATCACGAAAAAGTAATGCAAAATGTGATGATATTGGAAAGAATTCAAAATCCACCAAACAACGATAGTTAAAGCTATCCTTAATTTGTTTCTCGTAGGTTTTCGGTCACAGTAGTGTTTGGGCTTTTGTTTGGTCTCGTGCAGGCAAACACGGTTTAGTTTTATGTGAATATTCCACGGAGCTATTGGATTGTTAAATAGCTGTTTGATGAAGAACACATAAGACTGTGTCCGCAAAAGTCCAGATAGGAAGAAGTGAATGAAAATAGTTCATCTGGAGCACTCGCAGTGCCCGGGCATAGACATACCGTTAAACAGTAACAGTAACGAGCATTCCTTCGACGAACCGAGCCTTCGCCGGGTGTCAGGAAAACTCGTGGGAAAAGTTGTCAGATCGATGCCGTTCCGCTCGACGTGCACGACAAACGCGGCCCAGCGCGGCATCTCCTGGTCCAGTTGGCCCATGGGAAGTGTAATGTGTAATAATGTGGCACCGACAGGGTAGCAGCATACGTATGCTGCCGAGCGATGATGAACTAACTGCATCGAAGTTTAGCGCGCAAACATCTGTTCCCGCGCGCGCTCGGGCCATCGGATATGGTCGCAGTGTGGTACGGCGAGTTCCCTCGGCATAACCGAAAGGTTGCGGTCCACGACCGGCGAAAGATGCAAACTTCGAGACCCGCGTACGGAGCCCAGCACAGGGCTGATCGTGGGCCGACGTGCAGAAAGCGGGCCCGAGAGAACCCCCTACGGAAAACGCAGAAAACGGTATGGGAAAATTTAATTTACCACCAAAGACTGTGTTTATTCAGCACGGGACGCTGCAGCCCGGCTGGCGTTGGGTTTCGTTCGGCCAACGATCGGTAACGAGCCGCGGACTCGGTGCAGATGTCCAAGACGGAGGACGCAGAGATGGATGGGCCCTAGCCCGGTGCATAGATTGGTGAATTAATATACAGCACACACACTCGATTGACGATGCTAGCGATGGGCGATCGGCTTACGTAACGGACTTCTTGGGCAACCCGGTCCGGGGCGAAGCGAAATTAGAGGGCACCTCATGCGGCGAGCGGGTCAAAGGGCTCGACGATCACGAATGAATTTTGCGACGCGAACGCGGACGGACCCGATCGAGGTGTCGTCTTGCGTCCTACTCGATTGCGCAAGGTGTGCGCAAGCTCACTCTTAGAATTCTTCTCTGAAACTCAGCCTGCCACTTGTTTTTTTCACTTTGGCGCTCTGTGAGACCCGTTCAGTTTTAAGGTCTGTTTGGAAATTTATGTTTACGATGCAAATAATTAATATTGCCTTAAAAAATTAAAAAAAATACGGTGCAAAACTAACAAAAAATCGAAATCAATAATTCCAAAATTCATAAATTTAAGAATTAATAAGAGACGAGAGCTCGCAAACAAAGTCCAAATTTCAAACAATTTCAATTTTTTTTAGAACAAAGAAAGCCGATTGGTTTATTTTATGCGTAGCTCATCTAAGAGATAACAGAATGCATTTCTCGCCTCCTAATGTTATTGTAAATATTTTATTGTAAAAACGTTGGATGCGACCAACTAAACTGTATTTTGTTGATGCAAATACGGCTCTATTTGTTCAAAAGGTCTGACTTGAAAAAGGATTTTGAAGCTATTTTAATAATCAGCGATAATGGTTTTTTAAACACCGAAATAATACTCCGAAAGTCAAATGTATTCCAATGAAATGCGCACTTTGAACGTATATGTAGATTGCAAAAGCACACGGGGATGTTGAAAGAAGCAACTAACCTTCTTCTTCGCTGGGCTAATTTGCAAACATCCCATCGCATGACATTGACCGCTGAAACCGAGGCCCCGTTCGTTTGCCGAACCGCTACAGCGGATGCCGAATTGGCTAACTTTCTTTCGGTGGCCTGATTCCGCACGGAAATGCCTTCATCCGGCAAGAAGCTCCCCCTCGGTAAGGCACACCAAGGCGGGTAAAGTAAAGCACGAAAGCGCCATGACGCCACGCCAGCGGCCTCGCACACTGACCTACTGATCCTGATCGTTCTGAGCTGTGTGAGCTTCGTATCGATTTTCGCATCGTTCGTTCGTGTTCCGAATTTGATGTAGAAACTCCGAACCGGTTTCGGGATCCTCGATTAAGCTCAAGCGCTAAGGCACAGAGCACGGGGATCGGCAATTCATTTTACTTTCCATTTGCCACCGGGTGACATTCGAAACCCCGGGGGGTTGATGGAATAATTTAAATGTCTTTCAAATAATGCCCCTTGAAAACGGCGAGGCCCCCGCGAGTTCACGGATGCTCCTGGAGCTCATGTGTCTATTTTGCCATTTTAATAATAATATTTTAATTCGCGGACATGTCAGAATATTTTATTAAAAACCGTATTGGTACCTGATCGCTCCGTTGAACGTGCCGGACGTCGAGCCTCGAGGCTGAAGCTCTTTCGTCATTTCCCGTCGCGACCGCCGCGCGGTGCATTAATGCAACAGTGCAAACACAATAATAGGTGTGAAATCATTACCACCCAAATGCAACTTCCTCCCGTGCAGCGATACTCCACGGAGATTATCTTCTCAACGATCGCATGCAACGTGGCCCCCCGTGACGGCTGCTTACGGGCATACGTGTCGTTCCGAGACCCCGACGGGGTCTTGGCTCTCCGTCACTCAACCGCCGCTCGATCATTTCCTTCTTTAACGCCGTAATTTGTTGCTAAATTTTTAAACACCGCCTTGAGCCGGCTTGCCACTTTCAGGCATAAATTGTAAAACGCCGTGACTTCCTTGCCGATATGTAATCAAAAAGCGATGCTAATGACGCCGTACCGCCCATTAACGGACGTCTCAGCCGGTCGGCGAGATAGCTTCAACGCTTCAACTTTTATATAATTCAAATAGAGTTAAAACATGATTCTTTTTACTGTGAAAGAAAATCGTACCAAATAATTGTTTAATTCGAATTTTTATGCTAAATGCAAATTTTTCAACATATACTTCTTTTTCCCTTGGTTGATGCGGAAATTCCGCTTATCGCTTGAACCTCGCCGACCCGCTTCGACTCGCGATTCGACGACGTAAGTGTTTTGCGTCGTTCGGTTTTCTACATTTGGCGATAATCTTATCACGTCCGAAATCAGCGATGAGTGTTCCTGCGCTGCGCAAAGAGGAAATATTTTATCTCTATTTCTCATCAGCAAACCGAGGCACCAGCGTGAATCGTGCGTCACGATCTCTCGCCACCGTATCCGACGGCTTAGCGTGGCCACAGTCCGCTATTTTGCGTTTGCCAACCCGAATCGAAACCCACATCGATCGGATTAGTTCGTAAAATCGTTAAACGCGTGCACCTCGCGGAACGCGGATCGGCGAAAGGGAAGCACATAAATCTAATTTATAGGACACTGTGCGTGATCCTATTTTTTTCGCTCTTCAACCACCTTCAACCAGAGGCTTTTGAGTCATCTCAAAATAACCACAAAAAAAGAGCATAACACCGTGACCCTCGAGCACGCGGATCGAGCACCGAAATCAGATCAATCCCCAGGTTGTACCGACTGTTTGATGTGACCTTTCGAAAACGGCTAAGGGGCCGAAAAATGCCTCCGTTGCCTCCGTGTGGACCTGGACCGAGATTCGGACCGTGCCTAGCGAGAAGGGCTTTCGTCACCGACGCCAATAAAACCACTCGAAACTGACCCACGCGTGGAGCTAGCCGGTTCTTCATAACTCCGGCCCGCAGATCGTTTAATTGATTTAGGCAGCCCAGGGACGCGCCATCGTGCCATCGATCGAATGCGCGCCGGATATTGGGTAGCTGGTGACGAGTTGGAGCAGGTTTTTGCGATATGCTGTTAAGTGAGTTAACTTCTCCGTGAGTAGTTTTGCCAGACGCGATTTTAATAGATAATTGAAAAAAAATGCCAAATATTGCAATTAATTTTATTTTCTCTTTATCAAAGTGAAAATCGAATTATGGTACAAAATAATGCGCAGTATGGTTACATTCACGCAGTACAACATAATGAACAAATGTTTTCCAATTTTAAAGGCTTGATTCAAATCCAGATTTGTGTTGAATGTGACTGGCGAATTAAGCTACAGATTTTAAACCTTTGTGCGGCTTTTTTAAATTTATGAGTAACGCAGTCTTTTGGGCACAAATGGGGTGAACCTGCGAAGTGCACAAGTTCTGAGTTTAAGATTCTTGTACTTGGTCATCGCAAGGATCTGTTTTTCAATGTATTGATCAGGATCAGGTAAAAGCAGTTTTAGGATTTTTGTATTTGGCGTAATTTTGCTTCATTTTTAACTTTTAAAGCCATTCAAGAATAAATAAATTAATTGCTTAAGCTAAGCTGCACACGAAAGGAGTTCCGTAAATAAACCGAAGCATTATACACACGACACAAGAAGCAAGTGTTTAGTCTCTGTCCACTCCACACAGGATTCAACTTCATCATTCCATACAGTGTCCAGCTTTTCCAACTCGAAAGGCATGAACTTACAACAATTGGTAGTAATAATTGAGCGATTGAGAAAATGTCGTGTTATTTCTTCTAATCATCGCCATGGATAAATATTTTCTGAAAGCCAACAAGTCAATCTATTCATTTCTCCTTTTATTGGGTAGACCAAGACTGCTTGCCCAATCAACAAGTTTTGACACTCGTCTTTACGTCTTTCGACTCTTTAGTGCTTTGTTTTGCAAGAACATTTGGACTCTTTTGCAGAAGGTAACAATAAACCTAAGACTTTGTGAATTAAACTCTAGAAGCTTTATCCAGAAAATATTATGCATTTTGTTCCGTTGGATAGTTGCGTCGGAATAAGTACTGGGCAAAAGCCCACTACTGGCACCAATTGTTTATGACACTCCGATCCCAGCTTTATCTGCTCCATTGGTTTCTGGATTAAAGCTCACCCCTTCATTATGCTCCATTTGCCAGTCGAACGAAGTAAGCTCCTCCGACCAGCATCCCAGCCGAGGGCACCCGATCTAAGCTCCCAAATTGTTTGCTCGCTATTGGTTCGCGGTTCGTCTGTTTATCTTTCCAAACACTTCGCTTGGGCTCTCAAGCCTCCGCTTGGCCAACAAGAAAGTGACAACTGCCACAACAACACTCGTTTCTGTGGCTGTGGTTTGCGTAACGTAATTTATGCTAATGTGAACGGGCGGAGAAAGAAACGGCAAACGGCTCGCGAGGATCGGTTTGCGGTGTCAATAGAGTTCCAAAAAGTGCAGCCTTTCGTTCTGGTTGCGCCAGCTGGGGGCACCCATCGAGAGAGGTCGCCGGTGTGTTGATGATGTCGTAACATCTTACGATGATAACTGACATTACCTGCAACAGCTCGCGCGGTACCTCCAGCATGTCATTCGGAAGAAGGAAGCCCGAAGCACAATCGAACCAGCCAGCCAACATCGGCCGGTGACAGTCGACCGGGGGCTACGGGGCTCGTAAATTGAGGAAATGAGCCGGGCCCGCAACAGGGTGTGGCAGTGGTGCCGGCCTCCCCCATTCCGTGCGATCGCGCGCCCATGGGCATGGTGAGCATAAATTTTGCAGCGAGCATGTGCAGCGGCAGGCGGACCGTGCTTCCTGTCTAATTACGATGTTAGCGGCCCAGGGAGCCGAGGCACAATACTGGAAGTGGCGCGGGCGCTCGATGCCGACACACAAACACACAAACACATGCACACAGAATGCACAATGCCGAAGGAAGAAGAAATAGAAAAGCAACCACAGTTGGGCCGGGTAAACAACGGCACAACCGAAAGCGATGCAGGGAACCGATTGCGCATAGAACGCCGTAATGCAATGCCGCAGCAGCAGCAGTGTGCAATGTGCATCCGCTGCCCCCTCCCCCCCACGCCCGATCCACCCCCGATGCATGAGGGGGTGGTGCTGGGCATTGTGTTTGCGAATCGCAAGCGCACTATGGGAGATTACGATGCAGTTTCTGCAAGTCGATTGTCGTACGTGGAACCCACCTACTCTCTCGCTTGTGGCAGCCAGGACCGGCCTCTTCGCCGATCATGCGAAGCGCCCCGGTAACCGGCGAAGGCTCCGTACGCACAATTCTGCCATTTCAAGTCGCCCCTTGCCAGCCATTTCTTCCATTCGCTTTATTGTTTGTTTGGCTCATGCCGTGGCTGTGATTAAATAGTGCGGTTCAATAAATGATTTCATTCATTACATTATTTTCATTGAATCGAATCGTTAGTGTAGACGAATCCTTACCTAGGGTTTTCTGAACTTTTGTAATATTTCACTAACAAAGTTTTGGAAAACTCTTATATATTTATTTTATCGTTGGCAACTTAAACATATTTTTTATAAATTTTTGAAAACACTTGTTTCACAAAATATTTTTTTCGATCTGCAGAAAGTAAAATGCTTGAATTGTAGCGAAATACTGAAATTGTTTATGTTGTAATAACGAGTTTGATCAAGAAAAAATCAAACATAATCTTCGCATTTATTTTGATCTTTTGCAACATTTCTAGTTATTTGATTTCGTATAAATTATTATTGATAAACGTTTCAGGCTTAATAAATTGAGGCACTGTTGAAGCATTCTTACAACACGCCCTTCAGGCCTTTAAATCATCAAAAATTTTCCATTAAATGTTGCTGTTTAGCTTTAAAGCAGTAATTCAATCCAATTTTGGTTAATGTATCATTTTTTATAATATTATTTTAAACATTTATCTTCACAGTTTTTAAACATTTCCATATTGCATTCGATGCGATAAATGTAGGTAAAATAGAAAATACGCCCTCGTAAAATCGATGCAAGTTTATTATGATTTTCTATCAACTGCAAGATGATAAAAATGGCTTGGAATGTGTCGTTGTTCGTGAAGATATTAACATTTTATTTTATTAATCTTGATCTGCCAAATGCAATTTCAATTTAAATTCCTTTCTCGGAATCTCTCGGATCTCGGCAAACGGTCACACATTCTTCGGCGTGGTAAAACGAATTAATTTTCTGATTGAACAGCGCGTCCCCGGCGCGTTTCGTTTGCGATGCATCTGCGATCGGTCGCATACGATCATTACGCGGCATTGCGCGGAAGTAACTGAGACACGGCTACTGGTAATGGGTGGACAGCGCTTACTCTGATAGCCAGCGCCAGATGCCAATGTTTACATCACATTGTAACATACTCCCATCTGACCGCGGTCCACTCGGCCGGCCGGAGAAACGCATCGATTGGCTGGCTGGGGCGCAACCCAGGAAGGCCGCCTTTCGACGTGAACGTTTCTATTTGCACATCCACAGGCCGCTTTTGGCCGGCCACCGGGGTGACGATGATAGTCGATGCCCGGGGTGCGCACATTGCGCACTTCTTAGCAGCTCGTGACATCGGCAGCATCGCCGACACGGGAGTGCAACCATTACGTAAAGAAGCAGAAGCACATGTGTATGGGAATGGACCCCTTGCCACGACATGCGCGAAGATCGCCTGGGAAAGCCCGGGGTGCGTGCGAAACGCTTGCGTAACGCACACGCTCACACACGGGGAGGCCGACCGGCGGGCGAAACGAAAGACTTCAACGAGCGTTTGGGCGACAGATTAGGCCGACAGACAGCCGTTCGACGACAAGTAGACCAGGACTCTCGGTTGGACTTTCGCGTGCTCTGGTTCGCAGCACGCAGAAAATCATGTCGGCGACGTTTCGTGCTTTGCGACTTGTTTTTTCTTTATTTACCCATGTACCGCACGCGGTGTCCGATGACAGATCGATGCATTTCTAATGCTGGCGTGAAATGGACCCTCGCCCAGGAGGCAAGGAGTCGGGACAGGAAGTATGGCGACGTCAAGCGGCGACAAAGTGGTTGAATAATTTTTCGAACATTAAAACCATCTCTGTGCTCGTGGCGCAAGGGCCATTTGGCTGTCTGGCTGCCTGAGCCTGGCTGAGTAGTCGTTAAAACCGTACCATCTCGTGCTGGCCGCTTTCAGCGGATTAATGGTGTCCATTTTGCTAGTGATTAATTATCCTCTCAGCGTGTGACAGATTCAGGAAGGGCGCTAGGCGGTCGCACCATAATCGTAACTGTGCCTATGCGGGCTTTTAAAACCATGCCAGCAATTTGGTGTATAAAAGTCTCGTTATTTATACCACGATTGTGTCACTGCACGTAGAAGAACATGAAGCGCACCTTGGCTGCCCTTCTGCCGCCGCGTGACATTGAATTCAAGGCAAACAACGTCATCTCCTGTCACGCGCCCTGCGTCATCTCTGCGCCTGTGGACTGCCTGCGCTTCCGGGGAGCATCTTCATTCAGCGGCCGTACGGCTTGGGCCGGCTGGCGAAGTACCTCGACAACCCGTCCTATCATTTTCCTTTCGAAGTGCATCGAATCTGCATAATCGTTTGTCGGCATGCCTACCGCAATGAGGCAGCGTGCTCAGATCGCTGGCACCTAAGATTGATAAGTCCAACGGCACGAAACAAAGCTCCTGTTCGTTTGATAACCTTGCGCCGTGAGGACGTGATAGGAAACGGTTTTATGAAGCAGATGAGTTGCACTTTTATGTGTACGAGTCTTGAGTAAGTAGTGAGTTTCTGATATCTAGTGGGTTGTATAGTATTATTATTAAACTTGCAATGTATCACACTTTCTTGGAAAATCAACTTGATAAAATGATGTCATGATTGACATAAAATATTCCTAATGGGAAGTTCATAAGAGAAGGAAAACGGTAAAAAGTCACTTATTTCAGTAGAGTACCAAAAATAACATTCAAACTCAAACTGAGCCAAAAATTCAAAATATCTAAAGATCCCAATGAGCATCGATTTGATTTAATACTTTTTTTTTCTGCCAGGACCAAAAGAATGAAAGAAGATTGTGTAACAAGATGGCTCTAACTGTCAATTCAGTCCTCCTCATTATGGTTTTTTGCAACATTACCATGTTTTCATATCATGCAATAGATTTCATAAGGAATAAAAAATAAATTTAGTTTGCAGCTTATGTTTGAAAGAGTTTGAACATATCCACTATTGTGCCTAAAAATAATGTTTGGTGGGCATCATTGGGTTCTGCTATCTACTGAAGAAAAGAGCTCGCAGAATCGTATAAATAAAGGCTCCAAGAAAGTTCAAGGACGCTGAACTTCTACTTTCATAGTTATGAACCTGGTAGTTTATCCACTTCATAGTTTTAGACCCGGTAGTTCATCGTAGTCCTTGTCATGAAATGCACGCGGTTAATATTTCGAATATTATTCTAAATACCATTTTTATATCGTAAATTATTCGACCAATGACCAATCTTGAATTTTTTTCATTTCATTGGCTGTGTTCTCTATTTCTTTATTATAAAAATCCAAACATTTATATCTTGTAGGAGTCGTCTAGTTTGAAGGAACGATCGTGCGTTTATGCTGATATTCTGAGTTTCGAATTGGAGTATAGTGCAGAAGTCAGTCACTACATATACAGTAAATATTTTCTATAAATCTTGTAAGCATTGTTCAAAGTTTTTGGCCAATTTTGTGTCCCAATGCTAGATGCCAAAAGTTGATTTGCTCACATTACATCAGCTATAATAAAGATCTACTCCTATATTTTATCTCCTTTTATCAACGCTTTCGATGTTCCGCAAGGACTCGTTGCGGGGGGATCCTTTCCCATTCCGAAGGGCACATCCGTTCGAGGTTTTTGATAAGTTAAGGTCACGTTTATAAACAGCTACTCGATGGTACTGTGAAGAATAGAACTTGAATACTCGATTGACCAAAACATCCCTGAGTCTTTCCCAGTGGTCCACGGAATTCTCAAAGCTTCTGTACGCCATCATACTAAAGGCCATTTAGTACGGAGCACCCCATCACGACTATGCGGGCTAATCATGAACCTCTTTACGATATTGACCCGCAGACCAATGTTTTAAGCGCAACCCCCCGAAAAAAAGGCATTCCTCAGCCTATCATGCACGCGGCTCGAATGACGGCTTTCAGCGTGAGAAATCGCCGGACCGGAGCAATCATCCTCCGGGGACAATGCTACGAACGGGGTGTTAGAAGTAGAGACGAGCAGTTCGAGCAGACCCCCTCGGCACGGAGCGTGTGCGCAGGTCAGCGTTCACGGTCGCCACAGCGCGGAATGTTCACCCCTGACACTGTTTCGACACCGTGTTATTAGACGATTTCGGCACGATATGTTGTCGGGAGGCGTGATCGTCAGAATGGAATGGATGATTCTTTCCACACGATGATCTGGCCGGCTGAATGGTCGAACAGACAGATAACACTCCGCTTGATTATGCTTTACGCGGGCTTCTGAACCAGTAATTTGTCAGTGGCCGTGCACCGTGCAAAAAGACCCGATTGAGGACTCGGAATGGATGAGGGCCTCCGGAGCAAACAAACACACAACAGCTCGTGAGAAGAATCGACCCCTCGCTGGGGCCCTCGCTTGCTGGCTGGCCCCATCAGTTTCGATTCGTCTCATTTGCAGCGGCGCATAGCGAGGGCGCCAGCCGATCGATAAATCAACTTCTGGGTTTTGGGTTAATTGCTGTCACCTTCGCTCCTTCACAGCCTCGATCCACAATCGGTCCACGATTAGCACCCCACCGGTGGATCGTCTTTCAAGCTGGAAGCTCGCGAGTGGCACGCAAATTATTTTATAACTTCACCCAGCTGGCCGCGCAAATTACGCCATCATCGCGGGGTGAGTTGAGTGACAATTTTTGCACTGCGCCTTGATGATGGCTGGCTGGAAGGAAGTTACCTAATCACACGTCGAGGGGGCGCACGCTCGGCCGGCCGGCGATGATCGATTCGTTTCACTTTAATAGACCGCCGATCGATCGATCGATCATGCGATCCGTGCGGGAGGCGGTACGAATGAAAAATGATTCCTCCCAGCGGGGAATGCAAATCGGGGCCTAGCCAGCTGATTGACCGATCTCTTCCGATCGCTGCGAAAGTCGCTAATGTCTTACTTTTGCCCCTCCCTTCTCGTAGGTACGTCGTCGGGCACCTCGACGACCCCCGGCGGAACGTCAACAGCGGAGACGACGACAATGGGCAAAGCGCGGAGGGTGACGAATCGGGACAACAAGCTGATGTCGGTGTTGCAAGCGCGCCGCACGGCCCTGTCCAGGGATCGACCCTGGCGCAAGGAGTACCCGTCAGACGTCCGACACAGGCGGCCGGCATCATCGGTGCCGGCATCGGACCCGGTGGCCGGCAATCTGGTCGAGGACAGCAGCACGCCCGAGACGGCGAACCTGATCGTGCCGGTCGGGCGTGGTATGGGCGGGCCGGGGCCGGACGAGTTCCTCGACACGGACGAGTCGATCCATGGGATGTACGTGGTGAACCCGCGCACCGGCAAGATCGCCCTGCAGCAGACGGGCGCCAGCATCAAGCTGGCCAAGGAGACGAACAACTTCATCGGGCCAATGCCGGCGTCCGAGACGACGAAACTTTCGTCCGCGGCGCCGGTGAAAGTGGTGACACCGCCGACACCGACACCAACGACGCTCTATTCTGGCCGGGGCGTTGGGGCGGGTTACGGTGAGCTGAGGGGCAAACGGTTGCGCGATCGCAAGACCTTTCCCCAGTCGACGGAGAAATCGGTCGAGGACGGGGATCTCCTGCCGTATCAGTACTTTGGCCAGAAGCTAATCCCGGGGCCGAAGGGTGTGCCGGATGCACGGAATCAGGTGATCAACGCGCGCAGGACGCAGCTGAGTAAGTTGCGACCCGCCGAGGATCCACCGGAGATGGTCATCGAGGTGGGGCCTCCAAAAGCGTCGACGGAGAAGAGCAAGTTCTGGTCCAATCGCTACCAGACCCGCAATGCAGTCGCACTGAATCACTACCTGCGCAGGACGACCACCACAACTTCAACGGGACGGCCACCGGACGTCCACTCGGATGTCCTGGCTAACTCCATGCTAGCGCTCAGCAACCTGTCCGACAGTGAGGCCGAAGACGAGAAGCAAGTGTTCTCACGTAGCGCCAACTTTAGCTCCACACTCAACAAGACTGAACCGGTCTTGACGACGACCACAGTGGCCGAACCGACAACAACGATCAAACTTCCGGTGGCTTCGGAGCTACCGAGCAATCACAAGGCCGAGTCGGACGAGTATCCCGCTCAGGGTCTGTTGTACGGGCCCTCATCCGGTTCATCCGGGTTGGCCGCGGGAATCTCCAAGCTAATCATCAACTACCCGGACGATGCGACGCCAGAAGAACTTTACCGGCCACCGAGTTCCTTTGAAACGCACGCCCAAACCGTGAACCTCCAGGAAGCGACGGAACAGCAGCCACCGCAGACGACGACGGTGGCCGTGGACGAGGAGGACGAAACGGCACGAACGTTGGTCTCGCTGCCGGACATCAATCAGATCTTCCGGAACCTTTCCACACCGACGACGACCGAGATGATGGCCAGCACGACGACCACGACGGCGGGGCCACTTCCGACCACTAGCACCCCGAGTGCTCCTCCAAGATCGCGACTCAACACCCGGGTTTACGTGCCGGTAAGTCGATCCACGACGACCCGATCGACGGTGGGTCCGGTACGTACTACGACTTCAACTACGACCGAACCCCAGCCGGTGCGGGAAGAAACGGAACCACCGACGACCTCCGTGCCGGAATTGAGCGCGAGTCCAATGGCTACGGAAGCGAGTACTTCAACGACCACCGGGCGGTACTCGAGACCAAAACCGACTCCGAAACCCACAACAACGACCTCGACCACGACGAAGGTGGCGGTCTTTACCGGGCTGCGTCCCCATCCGCCGGACTCGGCCGAGAGCAACGAGACGGCCATCGAGACGGCGGCTGGCTTCAATCCGATCCTGTCCCACATCTTCCCAAAGCTGACCCTCGGGGTGAACCCGAGACCACCACCCCAAGAACCGGAGCTTGCCTTCACGTCACCGCCGCCAGCTCCGGACCACAGCTCCGGCACCCGGAAGCCGGCGGTCTCGTTCGATGGGGTGCTCCTGCACCACAACAGCGACGTGGTGATCGAGATGCGCCGCATGAACACGGCCACGTTCGTGCTGGCCGGGCTCGGGATGCTGCCGATCGTTATCATCGTACTGTACGTCATCAAGGCGACGCTGCTCGCCCGAGAGAACAAGGTATCGCACGACCTAGAACGCTACATCCCGGACGGTCAACCACCGATCAGTCCGGTGGTGAGGCTGGAACAATCGGACACTTCGAGCGCGACCGATGAATCCATCATGACGGAACACGACTTTGCCCGGGGGAACCTACGCTTCAAGAGCCTGCTGGGTGAGGGAAACTTCGGGCAGGTGTGGAAAGCCGAGGCGGACGATCTAGCGGGTCACCTCGGCACCACCCGGATCGTGGCGGTCAAAACGGAACGGAGTGACAACGGACACGGTGATCTGAAGGCGGAAGCGGAAATTATGCGCAAGCTCGGATCGCACCCGAACGTGGTGACGCTGCTGGGGGCCTGCCTCGAACAGGGTAAGTGGTGGTGGTGGGGTGTGGGACAAGTTCCGGTCGGAAGTACGCTCATGCACGGTCGCTCTTTTCGCAGAACCACAACTGCTGATCATGGAGTACGCCATGCGAGGACGGCTGCTGTCCCTGCTCCGGGCGGCTCGTGGAGCCGTCAATGGGCTGGCACCGTCCGTGCACAGCAATCGGCCACCGATCATGCCACTGTCACCCCGACGGTTGACCGGGTTCGCCCATGACATCGCCCGGGGGATGGAGTACATCTCGGAGAAGAAGGTACGGAAGGGCGACCGCCGCGGGGGTCTACTACTCTACTTTACGGGGTCGCATTTACGAGGTAAATCCTGGACTTTCGGTTCGGGATATTGCGAAAGTACTGTCCAGAGCACCTGTCTACGAAGAAGCTACGGTTTTTTCCTTGCCAAACAAAGCATCCACACAGGACACTTATCGCTAAAACACGCGCTAGAAAGTTGTACGTTCTGACGAGATGAAAAGGATGCCTGCTTATGGACGACGAAATGGACTTCCTGGGCCAAAATTTTATCTCGCCACGGTACGGGGAGATGTTCCCTTCAAGATCATCAGGTTTTCATCACAAACACAACGATGAACTTAACTATACAAAGAAGAGTGCCTCAAAAAGCGAATTCTATCATTTATTAAGTCACACAAAGATCCGGTTAAGTTTTGGCCTGATTTGGAAAGCTGCCACCATAGCAGGGATGTAGTTCTGTGATACTTTTACAATAAGGTGGATTTGATCGCAATGGATATCAACCCACCAAATGGCCCTTAACTCCGCCCAATCGAAAATTGTTGGGCAATAATCAATAGGAAATCGAAGAAGACTGGAAAGGTGATGAGGGACGCTGCAGAGATGGCGAGAAATTTGGAAAAATTAGCCGCTGTGGTGGACCAACAGATTGTGCAGAAAATGATGGTGCACATTCCAAAGAAAGTACGCGATTTCGTTAGACGACCAACAGAACAAAATTTTTCTGAAAATTTTCTCTCAAAATAAAGTATAAAAAAAATACCTTCATTTCGACACCTTGACATGTTTCCTAAGCCAAATCAACAATTAAACCCCAGCCTAATACAATTGTTCCCGATTCTAAGTGGGACAGGCCTTATTAACGATTTTCACCAGGTTTTAGGAGCTTGTGGTACACCACACCTTTCTGGTCCCATCAGACACACAGGATTGTCTTTTTTTTGCCGAATCAGTCTGGTTTTGTAGTCGAAGTTGATGGCTTTCCCGGACTGACCCATTATTTTTTCGTGGATTCGCAAAATGAATCCACTTTCCATCCCCAATCACGATCTGATGGAGAAATGAGTTCCTTTTGTACCTGGCGAGCAGAATTTCCTATTTGGTTTTTGAGTTTTCCTGTTGTATTTCGTTTAGTTCATGCGGCACCCATTTTCTAATCTTCTGCATCTTCCAAGGTCTTTAAACGTAGAGGTATGACTAATTGGGTTAGCTGATCCACGAGAAAAACACAATGTTATGGTTTCGATTTTACTTTATTATTCAGTATGGCCTTCCTGAACATCAATACACTTGTTCCTAGGAGGCTCCAATTTATGGATTCCATCCCTGAAGTGAAAAATTGGAAAGACTTCAAAATACGCTTCCGCAGCTGTTATGACGTTATCATTTGATGAAAAACGCTATTTATGCTTAATTCTTTTTGAGTTGAAAACAGATGGAAGTCGCTAAGGGCCAAATCCAATCAATACGGTGGATATACTAACAATTCGAACTCTAACTCAAGGATTTTTGTCATTTTCAAAATGTTCTTGTGACACGGTGCATTGTCCTGATGAAAAAGGATTTCATTCTTCTTCAAACTAAGTTCTTTTTTATCTTCATTTTTCCAATTTTCTTTTTCAATTGGTCTAAAATGTTACAACAATAATAAAAATTTATTGTTTTATCAATTTGCAAGCAATTCACTTACAACATTTTCGTCGCATCCAAAAAATCTGATACTAACACCTTTTTGGGCGATTTGTGGATACGAACTCGTTTCGGTGACGAACCCGATTCACACCACGCCTTAGCCTCTTGTTTAGATTCAGGCTCATGGTGATAGATACAAGCCTCTTCTCTAGTGATGGTCGACAACACTCCAAATGTTGACAAGCAAGTTGCACTCGAATGCGTTTTTGTTCCACTTTTTAAGAATGCGGCACACATTTTGCAAACAACTTTCTGAAACCCAATACTGCAGTCAAAATATTGATTATACTGCACATTTCAACTCATAAATGCCCCTTTTTAATCCTCTAACTAAAGATGAAGAGTCCTTGTACACTTTCAGCATTCGTTCATAAATCTCCTTTGATTTTAAACCTCCCAAAAGTAAAAATTTAATCGATGAACGATACTTGTTTTTTTTCCGTTGTAAAAATTACTGCATCACGTTGATAATGAAAGGCTTATAAAAAATTTTTAAGTAACCGCTTGAAATGAACCTGCAAATACGTTCATATGAAGAGTGTACCAACATAACAAAAAAAATTAGACTAGCACCAGCGCCCTCTCTTGTCGAAGCTCCGAACTTAATGAACAGTCTAGTACGTCTAAACCTGATTATTGCGGACTGTCGATCCTAATGAGTTCTTTCCTTCGTAGATCGTTCACCGGGATTTGGCGGCCCGGAACGTGCTTCTGGACCACAACGGTATCTGCAAGATCTGCGACTTTGGTATGTCGGTTGACCTGGAGAAGGCCAAGTCCGGGCACGCTCAGATCCGGCTTCCGAGGCACCCGAACCAGAGCGAGTCGCGGTTCAAGTTTGACCTGACCGCACGATCGTTCGGGATCGGTCGGGCGCAGCACCACGGACACCACCACGACACCCACGGGGGTCGGCACGGGGGCAGCGGGGGCCACAGCGGCCACAGTCACGGGCACGACACCAAGAGCCGGCCGGCGCTCCCGATCCGCTGGATGGCCCCGGAAGCGCTCCAGTACCACATCTTCTCCCGCGAGACCGACGTGTGGGCCTTCGGAATCGTCCTGTGGGAGATCGCCACACTGGGTAAGCGCCACTAATTGGCCCCCCCGTTGCGATGCACTCTCACCGGCCCCGTGTTTCTCTCCTCCCCGCAGGTTGCACTCCGTACCCGAATCTGTCCGGACGGGAGGTGGTACGCAGCGTACCGAACGGCGCCCGGCCGGAAGTGCCCGTCGATTGCCGGGCGGAGCTTTACGACCTGATGCAGCGCACGTGGCGTAAGGATCCCCGGCAACGACCCACCTTCACCGAGGCCCGTACCTGCCTGGCACGGACGCTATGCCAGTGGCAGCTAGAGGATAACGACACCTCGAACACTTCCGAGTACCTCGACGTGAGCGGCTTCAGCGAGGACCTGGAGCAGGGCATGGTGTACTTCAACCGGCGGATATCGGAGTTTGAGTGTGAAATCTAGGCCCACCCGTGGCTGCTGATAATGTACATACTTTAGCGCTCTCTCTCTCTCCCTCTCTCTACTTCCGTTCCGTTTTGCGTTTCGTTGTCATTCAGTCGTCCACCAAATCTTTCACCGCTATGCTCGGTAGCCTTAAAGTAAATCTTGATCGTCCTATGCGACCGCACCGATAGCAGCACCAATTACACACCATCGGAAAGGAAAGAAGAACGCCGCCGAAGGACGGCAGCAACTAGCGCAAGTGATAGCAAAGCAATTAGCGCACCGATCACCGAATCACCCTGGTTTGGGTTTGTGTTTTCTCGCCCCTCATTACTGATCATTGTGTACATTGGGAGCAAAAGTGTAGCATAGACAAAAGCATAGGTGATTCCACAGTAGGACCATAAGTGACCTTCCCCCCTCCCATCCCCCGCTAGCTGTTAGGATTATTTTATTATTATTTTTACATTCGTTTGCGTTGCGTCCGGGGCATCGCGGCGCGTGCCGCAGGGTGCCGCAACAGCCGTTTACAAAACAGAAATAAAAACAAGAATTTTTGATGATTTGAGACAACAGCCTCTGGCGTCTTTTTGTTTTATAACACCCCGAATTACAGGACGTTTACTGCGTAGGGACACGTTGATTGATTAATTAATTAATTAATTACTTAAATATATAGCATTAGGCAAAAAAACAGTACATAGTTTTGGAGTTGACGGAGATAGTACGAGGATTTAATTCATGCGTTTTTCTAGAAAGTAGAACGATTTTGGCCAACTTTGTTATCATGTTAGTTGGTACTTCGTCCTCGCTATAAGATTTCACTTTAAACAAATGTGTTCCTTGAATGTAAAGTCCCGAGTTTTATGAATCTGCTTTGAGTCGCATGGGAAGAGCGTGTCCCTTAGCGAAAACGAATGTCAGAGCAGTTAAAACCGTAACACTTTGCAAAGATCATACCATTTCCTGGTCAAATACAAATGGCGGTTCACTTTGTTTTCTATCAAAGAACACCAAAAAATTTTTTTGAGTGTGAAGTGTCAGCTTGAAAACGAGCATAAATTGAAACTGTATGATCGACAGTTTACGAGATATCAATCGCTACAGCCATCTACTGAGAAAATAATGGATTTCTTTTTCACCAATCTTACATTTTTTGTTGTACGCCCATCGATAGCTTTCTCGTGTCCAGTACCTTGATTTAATTTAACTTTGTATAATCTTAGGTCTATTCAAAACAAACTTCATTTATTGTTTTACGATTATCATTTTATTCTTTTGTTTCTGTAATAACTCCAAAGTAACATCCTTCTGCAGCTTCCTAACTTGCTTAATGTTCCAACTATTGATTTACTTCATTCCAGGCATCATTGCTGCCAGTGTTGCCAGGACGATCCTGAAAGCTTTTAACTAACTTCAGCGATCGCGAGTGAACTTCTCAGATCGCCTTCCGAAAGCTTTACCAACGCCATCTTTGTGGGAGCTTTTTTTCACGAGCAAAGCTCCAGCTGCGTACAGTGTATGACAAAAGTATAAGAACATCGCACCCCTGTTTTGGAAGCGTCCGAGAAAAAATATGTTTCTTATGTTGCAATTAAATAACAACTTAACAAGCAAACAAGGTTAACAACAAGTTCAACAAAGGAAATAACAACTCCCGTTTATCCTGCACTTATATTACATGCAGTGTGCTAAGTGACTTTGGGATCAATTGTCACCAATGTCTGAACAGCTCAAGAATCCAATGTCACCATCTCCAAAGTCAAACAGAATGACGATCGTGTGCCCGTTTGTTTCGATTGCTTTTCTTATCGTTCTCCGATCCGATTTCTTTGATTGTTACATGAACTAAATCAACACTGAATCGGCCATTTTAATCCATGTCTCTGCCCTCGTACTATCATCAGCTTCCCGTTTCGCTCCCGATGTATCAGTTCAGTCCTCCACCGCAACCCGTCACGGTCCGTGGCTCGCCGAAACCCGTTCGATCGGGCGCAGGAAGCACCAGGAAGACCGTCGAGAAAACTGGGTCAATGACCGAGTGAAAAGGAAAAGATTCCAGTTCTCCCGCTAGTCCGCCACCGGGGGCCCTGGGGATATGTAGGTGAGTCGGTCTGTCACTTTTCCTTATTTCACGACGAGCGCAGGGCCTGGGCGTGGGTCTTTCTTTTTCCCCAGTTTTCAACGCCCTTCGATGCGCCCTTCACGCGGTCCTACGCGCAGCACGCCCTTCGGTTTTCAGCCGGTTTTCGGACCTTCGGGTCAAACGATGACGCATCACGCGGTTACAGGGCGGCCCTTGTGTTCGGGAGGCCCCGTTTCGGATCAATAGATGTCCGACACCTTGCCCGGGCTGCCTCGGATTATGATGGGTGGTCTGTGCCGGGATGTGTGCCCGTGTCGGCGTTTGTAATTTGTTTTTTTTCCACTCGACGGAGTGTCGAAAATGTGCGCTTGCCACCGACCACCAACAACCTTGACAGATATATAAATCGTATCGCGATTGGAGATTGTACACAGGCGCCCTGGTTGTCCCCGGGGCGGATTAACACCAGACGAAGCGCCGTGTGGAAACGGCTTCCTTCGCCAAATGTGTCTTACTTTCCACTCAGATTGTGGTTTTGTTTTGATTTCAGTGTTTCGACCCGGCCGGGGTGGGCTTTGCGAAACACCAGATGGGCCCGATTTCGAAGCAAACGCATACGAAAATCCGCTCGGATTGCGTGCGTGGCTGTGGCGACGAAAATGCCAATCGACTTGATTAATTGTCATTCCGCAATTCCGCAATCCGCGTGGTGCTGTGATGTCTGGGGCTTCGGCTGGCAGCGGAGCGTTTTATCACCCGAGCCAGTTACTTTTACACCACAAATTATCTTCGCGTTACTTCACTTCCCGGGAAGCTTTAGCAACTGAAATTTGTAATTCCGTGACCCCTGTTGACTGTTATGTTGTTGGGTGAGCCGGATATGACAGCGTACTGATCATTCCACGTGATGATCGCTTTAAAATCTCTAAATGGTTCAAATATTTCATTCATCATTCATGCCTGAACGACTCTCCCATTACTTTCGATTTCTGGCCAATATTTTCGCATCGGACGAGGCAAATAAAATTCCTGCAAAAATTCATTTAAATTCGCGCTTCTTAGCGCATCGTTCGTATGCGTGCGCAATCCACTAATTGGTGCCGTCAACAAAATAGACGATGGCTTCCCACGCGCAATCAACCGCATGACTTGGTATGCTCGTTTATGTGTCCTCAGCATCGGCTCTCGGTTTGACCGCGATCGTCAGCCTGTTCACCGCTCAAGAGATCTCAAGAGATCAACGTCCAAAATCCGCGCCCGGCAGATGGTTCGTGGACTCAAACACGCCGCCGAAGCAACAATTCCGTCCCGCTCCGTTTGACTCCCGATGTTGACCTAGAAAATGAGTCCAAGAAGTCTCGTCGTCGGATCATCTGCGAGGCAAAACGTGGTGAGAAATATGTTTCGATATTTGCGATGCGCCTGTCGCTGGAAACTAAAGCCGATCGAACACGGATTTCACGGCTCGTGTTGCCGTATCCGATTGCGATCTGTCACCCGGCCCGGCCCCACTGGGTACATTTTAGTTTCGTTACCTCTCTCTAGGTCACGGACGTCGTCATACGGGCATTCCACCCGGCCACCCGGCCATCCGGCTTCCCCGGACCGTTTCAGTGACTTTCTCGCCCGCCACCGGCGAGAGTCGGCGATCGCGGTGAGAAGCGGTGAAATTCTCTCACTCTCGCCGCGGATCGCGGACCGCGGTGAGTGATCGAACGCCGTGCTCGGCGATCGTCAGTCCGTCGCGAGATACCGATCCGAGTGGGCACGCCACAAGCGCCACACGTGCATTCGTTTCACCTGACCCCTGGAGAAGATTGTGCTCGAATCATTCCAAAAGGGTTCGTTTCCTGTTCTGTTTTCATCTAAAAATCGATCGTTCACCGGAAACGATCTACGCCAGCACGTGAAAACGGGGCTACGGGCGTGCTTTAAGTTCAATGTACCAAATGCTGCGCTGCTGTTTACATCTCCACTGGCGCCGTCTGGGAAGTGTCTGAGGCAGGGCCAGTGCGTGAGTGACGGAGCCCAACGGAAGCTCGGGGCCGTGGGGAGTGTACTACAGACCGAAACCGAAAAGTGTGCAAAGTAAACGTCACGCAACGCACCACGGAAGTGATGACGCGCAGTGATCACCGTTTGCGACAATCAGTGGCGTGCCGTCGGGTGGGGCGCCCCTAGGAATGGGGTTAATCAGAGCAAAACTGTGCCAAAATGGGTTGGAACTGTATTTTCCCGAGTTCCGTTTTGCTCGCCCATCGTTTTTTTTTTTCTTCGAGGCGGTGAGCGAAGACAGGTGGCCACAGAAGACGGGGCGATGTCTGGGCTCGAATCGGTGGGACGAACCAAAGGTGAAGGTGAAGGAGAACAACAATGGAATAGGCCCCCCCTGGGGGCCGAAGATGACCAGCGCGCCGTGCCTCGATCGACGGATCGGGAAGGAAATATATGTCAATTACGGTTAGCTCTGGTAGAGCTTAGAGGGCTCTCTAGAGGGGACGGTATCGAGTAGTCTTGTCTCCGTTTTTTTAATAATTTCCTGGCGAGAAGTTTCACCAGATTCTGATTTAATTTCTCAACAGCGCCATTCGGGGCTGCATTTTCTATTCCCCAAACGCTCACGTCATTTCTGGCAATAAACAACCCCTGCAACTGTGCGCATCAAGTGTAACAACCGAAAGACAGTCAACAATTGAACAGTGGGAAACGAATTGATGGGTAGTGCGTCGCCGGCACACCGCCAATGTTTACAACGGAAAGTCGACCCGAGCGCGGCGGGTTCGTGTCTTGCCGCAGCGCTCAAGTCTTGCGTTTCGCGTTCGGTGCAACTTAGTTTTCGAACGAATTACTTTTGCGAGCATCAGCCAGGAGGACAGGAGAAACCGATGTGAACCGTTCGGGACTGCCGAAGCTGACACGGCACGGAGCGGTTCACCTGCCCGGCCGCTGCAGTGGTTAGCATTTTTTCAAGTTCATTGCACTGCCCGCACCACGTTTATTGCTCACTGCGGTGCTGCTGGCTGTGCGTGCAGGGTGGCTGTGAGGTGGTTTACGACGCGGGCAGGACGCAAGGGGGCAAAAACACTTGCCAACACCGCACACGGGGGGCATGAACCGTTGGCACGAACCGGGGGGCGATTTTTCTTCTCACTTCCAGCGTGCGGTGAAGCGTGGGCACCGCGGCCATCGCCAGGCATTTGTCGCGGTCTTTGCTAGATTCGAACAGTCCGGGCGTCGGAAGCGATGGAAGAAGCCATCGTTAATGGACGTCAACATACTAAAATCCATACCGGTAACGGTAGTTTCCAATATTCGCCCACAGGCCCCGTGGGGATTACGGGTCGGGTTGGCGACTTTTTTTTTGCTCATAAAGTATTCATCTAAACGATAGAGCAAAACTGGGCGCAGCGTTTATTTTCCACAAATGACTTAACTGTTCTGCATTTCTATGCAAAAGACACATCAGTTGGCGACATTAGAAGTTTCGTTTAATAGTTCAATAGGGTAGATTAGGGTATTGACAATTGCTCTCTTCGATTTTGTGTTGGGTTTTGTCTCACTTTGCAATCATTGTGGCATGCAGTCCTTTAGTCCATTCAAATATTTTTAGGTCAGATAGACCTTCTTCGAGCTTACGAAAGGTTGAACTAGGGAAGGTTCTTTTGCATTTGCTATCACCGTCGAAACACCCTTCAATTTAAACCTCCGGTTTGAGATTTAAGTTTTGGTTTTTCATTCCATTTTGACTGTTTGTCGAATTGTTCCTTTCTGATGTGCCCACAGCAACATTGTCCATAATATTGTCTAGAAAACTTACAACAAGATTATCTTCTATAAAGATTATTAATATTATTTGATTTCAGTGTGCTACTTTTAATAAGAAATTGGAAATTTCCATTTCCTCCCAATTCAATTTATCCAGAAGACTTTTTCCAAACATTTGGTAAAACATCTTTACGTTCATGTTATCACTTTCCAGGCATTAAGTCCTTTAAAGTAAAACTATTCAAAGCGGACTTTTCTGTGATAGGCAACCACCACAGGATTCGATACGATCTGTTGTAATGCAAAACACTCTGGCGATCTGCAAACCCCATCCATGCCTGAATTTTGGCAAGTCGATTTCGAAAGTACCACCGAGTAACGGGACAAACTTGCGCTCACTCTGACCTGACCTGCGCATCGGTCAGGATAAGCCACCCTGCCGTCCGTCACGTCACGGTGACATAAATCCAGTGGACCGTGGCGGCCCGCGGGAATCCACAAGTACGTGGCGCAGTTCCGTATGTCTTGCCACGTAACACGTGCGCGATGCACGGCACGGTACGATGCGCTCCAGCGCCGGGCACGATTCAAAATTCAGAACCGAACCACAACGGAATTACCCAACTACGAATCCCGTGGGCCGTGGCCACGGCGGGCTGGCTGGCTGGCTGGCTGGCTGGATGTTGGGGACTACTGCAGGAAGTTGGGCCCAGCACGTTCGCCAGCGCTCCGGCCGCTGCTCTCCATTTCAAACCCACCACCCTGAAGCGCTGAAGGCAGGTGGCAGAGTCTGCATAATTTTCGTTTCGCCCCCTGGCGGGTCCATTTGGGCGCGTTGGCGATCGCCCAATCGTCGACTTCCTGAAAACGTGCGCAACGTGACCCACGGAAATCGAATGGCGGAAGCGGGTGCGTTTTGTAATGGGCGCACCGGGCACTGGAAACGTGGGAGACTTCGACGCTTTTCCTGGGTCCACCCCGATAAGAGCGTCGGTTTAGTCCACTTCCGGCTTAGCGTCGGGATTAGCAACTCGATCCTCGATCGAACAAGCAATGCCAAACTGGACGAATAAATCGTTTCGCCCAACTTTCCAGTAAGTTTCCGATTTCCCATCCCGAGAAAACGAACGATTCGAAAGCGCCTGCTCGAGCGACCACATGTCACCCGGTTGGGGACTTTTCCCCCACGACGTGCGTAAGGAAGTGAACTGGGTGGGCAAATTATTTTCTCGACCATCACGGGGCCCGTCGCCCGCGGGGAGGCAAATGGAACCACCGCAAGATAAACAACCTGCTGATGAGGCGACAGAAGTTGGACTCCGTGGCCCGGGTCTGGAGGATAATTTATTGAACCCAAAGTGGGTCCACTTGTTTTTTTTACTTTCTACTCCAGTTCGTTTCGCAAACCAAAAGCGGATCCGGAGTCCATCCAGGGCACTTCCGACTTCGTTAATTTAGAGCCGTCGTCTGATGGATGGATTCGGGAGGGCCATAAATTTGATTAGACACCAGTAAAAGAAATCGCCTCTATTGTTTGCTTCGTATCAACAGCTTTTACCTCGTGAGCTGCGACCGGGTGACAAGTGTTAATGAACGATAACCAGTGTCGCTCAAGACGTGCGCCAATCAACCATGGAGTCGGTGCTCTAAACAATCCGTGAAACCGTGAATCGTGCGTCTCCCCACAAGAACTGACCAATTAGAGCGTACCGAAGCGTGTCGAAGTGACTGCCGCAGAGAAGCGTACGCCATGCGATCGCGAGTGAAGTGGGCCTTCGTGGCCATCCTGTGGGCCACACTTGGGTTGCGGGGTGCTCTGGCGGCCTCCGATTCCGGGCTGCCCGATTTCGAGCTGGACGATGGCAAGGACGACGCGGACGATTACTACTACGTCAACGATGGTAGCGATCAGCAGATGCAGCCGTCGCACAAGATGATCAGTTACGCGAAACCTCCACCGACGCAGGAGGTCCAGGAAGTGGCGGGCGAGGAGGAACTAGAACCGTTCCTGATGGAGGACGACGATACGAGCTTCGAGCTGATGGACGATGTCGAGTTCGTCGAGCAGGGCGGCTCGGACTTTCAGCGGAAGGCAGAACGCATGAAGCACATCATGCTGAAGGCGTTCGCCAATCGGGAGTTCCAGCGAAAGTTCGCCGAGGTGCTGCCACTGCTGAAGGTGATGTCCCGGACGCAAAAGTCCACCCTGGCGGCCCTCATCTCGGCGCAGGTGAACTCGCGTGAAGGCCACACACTGTCGCTGGAGCAGGTGAGTTTTTGGAGGATACCCTTCCCAAGCCCAAGTCTTAAGTGTTCTTAGATTTCGGTTGGAACTGTGATCTAATCTCAGTAACGAGTTTTCTCAATCGATTGTAATGTCCACTTTCTAATATTGAGGCCAAAACGTGGCGTGGCGTGGTATCGAAATGTCCGCTTTATCTGGATTTTGATGGTGGTTAACGTCGATAACGGTACTACCAGGCTGTTCAAAAAGTTCGTATAATCGATAAGAAAAACATAATTTTATGGTTTGAATTATGCTTTATTATGCAGTATGCTCTCCCTGGACATCAATAAACTTGTTCCAAGGATTCACCAATTTATGAATTTCACCCCTGAAGTGAGAAACTGGAAGGGCTTCAAAATACGCTTCCACAGCTGTTATGACGTTACCGTTTGATAAAAAACGCTTTCAACACTGATTTTTTAGGTCTGAAAATAGATGTAAGTCGCTAGGGACCAAATGTGATGAATACATTGGATGCTCCAACAATTCGAATTTTAATTCATGGATTTCGGCCATTTTCAAAATATTCTTATGACAGGGACATTGCCCTGATGGTTAAATCTCCAGCAGTGATTCAATTATTTTCCAATACAACATCCTCTGAAGGCCTCTGTCTTCTGTGTCTTGATTGAAGGCTAGTACGATCAAATTTAAACTCACAAATCCCCTTTTAATGTACTAATTGAAGACGAAGAGTTCTTATCAACATTCGTTTATAAATTTCCTTTGATTTTAACCCTAAAAAAAAGTTCAACCTCCTCACGATACTCGATTCCTAAAAAATCCATCCCATAAAAATCCTGGGACACGTCGATACTAATTGGCTTATAAAAAAATGAAATGACCTATTGAAACGACACTTCACATACGTTCACATGAAGAGTGCACTACAACTCCATTGAGCTTGGATCCATAACCGTCAAACTGAGGGATCCGGAATGGTTTTTATTAAATCTGTCGTGGAAACCATTTTTGCTCCCAATTTAACACTGCCACCGATACCGTTTTCAATGATATTAGCTTGGGTAACCTCAAACGAGCATCTAAAATGGTTTCAACTGAACCATATAGTTCTCTTATTCGATATAATAACACTGCCTGTTCACTACCAAGTACTTGGTTGTAAAGCTCTTTCGCCTCATTGAGTTTACTTTCAAGTATACTTTTTCTATATTTCCCAATTGGATTTTTTCTCAAATTTGTGAGATACATTAAGGACTACAAACCTATTTTCTATTGCTAATCGAGCGTCCTCCATTCACTCGTAAAAAATATTCATTTTCTTCGTGATGCGTCATGATGCCCTTTGGTGTTGACAGTACGAGGTATCCGCCGATAGCTGATACCATGCAGATTGCTGCTTTCTTTAACTCCTTGCTTTTCAACGTCACTGACACTCCGAGCTCGAACGCTCGAATTAGCATATTTCTTTTGCTCCGCTACTGTATTATTGTTTTTTAGCACGTTCACCAATTGCTGAGCGCAGAGTTTTTGTGTATTAATAATAATGGGTACACGAATTACTTTGGAGGCTTATAACCTCTTAACTGTTATTTTTAGGGCTTCCATTATAGTTGATTCATGTGTTCACATGTGTGTTGTGACTTGTGCGTCGCCACTTATGTCCGCATTCTTCGTATTGGTTTGACCCATTTTCACTAGTGTATGTGCTGGCTAACTTTTGGCTAACGCACCTTTGCTGTCTTTATCACTTTTGCAGTGTTCATGCCACTGATGCAGCTTTTCTTTGCGAGCTGCAACTGTCCTGTCATGGTCGCCATATAATGTTCGTCGCCTGAAGTGAATGAGAAGTGATTCAGAAGAGGAGGAAGTTCTTTCTAGTCAGTAACCAGGCTAGGGTGAGCCGAAAGGCTAATACCAGCTACGACTGAAATGAACAGAGTCTTCGAGTTCCAGGTCTGAATTCAATGGGGGAATGAATTCCCATTCTGAATGAATGGGGTACATGTGCCTATTTTTATCTATGTGTACATTGGTGCACATGTATGCCACATTACCAACATAACAACAGAAAACTCTGTTTTCGAGTCTACGAACTTATTGAACAGCCTAGTACATTAAGGAGCTTAAATGAGAAATTTGAAGCATTCTGTAGTCCGTTCGGGCTGCGTTCCACGTGCCGGACTGATGACGAAGCTAACGGACACCAGAGAACGAACTTGATCCCCTGAATGGGTCAATGAGTAAACACGGCCCTCACGACCGGACTTGCGCTGAATTATGATGTATCGATTTGTGACCACAAACGGGGCTAATATCCGGGAGAAGGCAGTTTCGGTGCCCGCAAACCTTGCGGTTTATCGAACGGGGGATTAACGATAAGATATGTGGCCTTAAAAGCGCATTAAAGGCGCACCGGATATCGACCAGCGGGTCCGGTGCTACTCGAGTAGCTGGCTCCAGTCCAGTCAGTGTCAGTGGGCGCTAGCAAAACGCCACAGAATGTTGAAGTTCTTCACCGGTCTAGCGGTGGTGCTGGTCTCCTGGACCACCGTATGCTGGGCCCAATCCACGCCGGTGGATGCGGCATGGGGAGAGTTTCCCTCGGTGGTGGTGGTGAAAACTCCCGCCCTGAACAGTTACTGCCTCGGAACGATCATCAACCCGAACCATGTGCTGACCTCGGGCTCGTGTGTGATGGAGTACGGGGAACGATCGGAATTGACGCGCGTCTATCCGCCACGCCTGGTGCGAGTGTTTGGAGGTGACATTATCATGGTCCCGGTCGCCAACACCCGGCAGACTCGGGTAGCCCAACACATTTTCGTGCACGAAAACTTCCGCCCAGTGTCGGGCGAAAACGATCTGGCCGTGATCCGGGTAAGCCCACAGAAAGGGGATTCTTGCGTCCTTCTGACTGTCGCCTCTGACCTTTCTGACCTTAGCTCAACGAACCGTTCGTCCTGCCGAGTAATGCGCTCGAGGTGGCCGAGATGAGAATGCGCATCGTGCAGGACACCTACTTTTGCTACTGGGTCACCTGGACATCCCCAGTCGGCGTGGCGCAGAGTGTGCCACGTCTGCAGAAGGTTTCCAGTGCCGTTTTCAATCGGGACACCTGCAACGAAGTGCAGCGCGTCGGTGCCTGGGAGATTCTGGTGCGCGAGGAACACATCTGCACCACGTGGCAGAACCCCACCGCGGGGCTGTTGAACTCGGGCGATCCCCTGTTCTGCGCGGGAGAGCTGACCGCTGTCAATGCCCTCGACTGGGTAGTGACGGCCGGGCAGGTCTCTACGCAGTACTTGATCGGCACGCAGGTCCGCTTCGCCAGCCACTGGATACAGAACCAGCTGAACCGGACGCAGCCCATGCCCGACGGTTGGAACCCACACGTAGCTTAAAGACCTGAGGGTGCCTCTAGCCATTAGTTTCAATCATCTGTCCAATAAAGTCATCGCTCAATACTCGACTGTAGTTTGAAATTGTGAAATTGACACTGAATACGAATGTCAGGCACGTACATCATTATTCATCGATGCGACATTCACGATGATACGGTGACGGGTTATCAGCAGTTCGTCATCGGCAGGAACGCGATAGATAAAACGGGAAGTAATCTCGAGCCCCCTACCCTTGATAGCTTAAGTTTATCGATCGGGATCTGGTGATAAGCTCACCTGTGTGGTGTCGATACCTCAGCTTATCCATTTGTCGTGTCTTCAAAGTTGGGCCTCAGAAACTAAGAGACTGGGTCCAATCCATCTAGGGTTCGGATTTTGAACTACCAATTACTTGACTTTTAAACTGTCAAATTTCAATCGGGAAATTGAGTTAATAACAAGGTTGAAGTTTATGAAATGGGACGCTAAAAGCTTTGCAGAAAATTGGGAAATATTACAAACTTATTTCCAAAGTGGTGAGCCTTCATTGGCCCACATTTCTTCGAAAAGGAAGAAGGAGCCGCCGTGCCGAGAAAAGTCGGCTGATGGAAAACCTGGACGACATTTGGGTTCACTCCATTTCCACTCACGGGTGACCGTGGAACAATAGAAACGATCACATAGACTAGCAGGACAACCAACAACGGATGCTTTTATTTCACTGTTTCGTCCGATCTCACAACGGTTGCGGTGGAACCCAGCCGGCCGGTGGGTTGTCGGTGCGCGTGAACTGCGACTGGATCCACTGGGTGTACTGGCGCACGTCGATGTAAACACCGGGCTGGTTGGCCACTCCGCAGCCGAGCCCGAACGCGAGGACCCCGGTCAGCTGGCCGTTGCAGTACAGCCCACCGCCCATGTTGCCCAGACAGACCGAGTTGGCGGTGGCTGCCAGTGCCCCGGCACAGATCATCGTCCCCTGGACGCGGTTGTTGTGGACGTTGGCCGCATTGCACGAGGCCGTCGCAAGGGTCGGCTGCGGGATCCAGTACTGTGCCGTCCTGACGGCGGCCGTCGGCTGGTTCGCCGTGGCACCCCAGCCCGCGAACTGGCACGGCGTGTTGTCCGGCAGGAGCCGCGTGTTCAGGAGCGCCGGCTCGATCGTGTTGTGGAACTCGGGGAACATCTCGGAGACGCGCAGGACCGCGATGTTGTTGTTGTCCGTCAGCCGATTATAGTTCGGGTGGACGTAGCTCCGCATAACGCTACGCACCACGCGCCGCACCGACATCGGCACGATGTTGACGTCGCCCGCGATGATGCGCAGCCAGAACGGATTGATCATGGCGAAGGTGGTCGGATTCATGACGCAGGAGGCCGCCGTCAGCACGTGCTGGCGGTTCAGCACCGTCGCCATGCAGTTCTGCGCGATGAACGGCGTCTCGAGGATAACGGCCGACCCGAACTGCCCCGGAACGGCCACGGTTCCCCCGGTGACCCGGGGGCTGCGCTCATCGCCGAACCCACTGCCGGCGAGGGCCACCACCAGCAGGCAGGACACTAGAATCGGCTTCTGCATTACTGAAAACCTTCTTTTCCACTAAAACCTTCCGCACCTGGCGAGTGCTGGACGACTACTGACGGGGTTCACCGCCGATTTTTACGCCTTAAGCGAGGGTCCTAGAGGGTGCGCCAATCGGCCGGATCGGTTTATCTTATCGCCGGGCCGGGCCGGACCTGTACCTTAGCGACCGAGACGATCGCTCCGGTCAGTGTTTCCGTAGCGTCCGTTGACAGTGCATCGAACTATGAAGGGAGTGGCGTACATTCTGTTGGCTCTCGGTAAGATGGAACACGGCGAACTACGAACGGGAACTGAACTGAGTGTCCTCCACAGCCATCGCTGGCCATGCGGCGGCCGGCTACCGACTGCAGGACGAGGAGGATGAGTACGAACCGTTTGTGCCGTTCATTGCCGGCGGAACGAATGCCGTGCTGGGTCAGTTCGCGTCGGTCGTGGCCGTGGGTCTGCCGGCTCCCCCGACCAACGCGTTCTGTGGTGGGGTGATCCTCAACGAGAACCACGTCCTGACGGCGGCCATTTGCGTGCTGACGCCCCAGCACACTCTGCTCCAGAACACCGCCGTTACCATCCTGTCCGGGGCGTTGCAGCTCAACTTTGCCGCGGTCCGGATCGCGATCAGCGCCATGTACGTGCATCCGCAGTACAATCCGTACACGTTCGAGAACAACTTGGCGGTGCTGCGGACCAGCACCAACTTCTTCTTCCCGGTCGTGCCGGTGCCCAGTCTCGATGTGGCCACCATCTACGAGGAGGTCATGTTCGACGGTCAGGCCTGCCAGGTGGTGGGTTGGGCTAACGGGACGGCCACCCCGGTTCAGCAGTTCATCAACACGCCCATCCTGAACCGGGACACGTGCAATACGCTGGCGGTAAATTTGGGACGCGTCCAGGACTCGATGGTGTGCGCTGGAACGACCGGAACCGGACCGGGTGTCTGCGCCAGCAACCAGGGCACGGGTCTGTTCTGCGAGGGAAGGCTGGCCGGTATCCTGGTGACGGGGCTCGGCTGTGGCCAGGCCAACAATCCGGGTATCTACGCCCAGCTGCGCTACTACCTGCCCTGGATCCGGGAGCAGTTCACGCGGCAAGATATTCCCCTTGCGGGCACTTCGCCGATTCCTGCGCTGTAGCTCCGGAAGTCAATAAACCAAGCGAAGAATCGCCTCTTTTGGCCCGACTAACTTGAGTTCCTCAATGAAAATTTCTTGAACTGAAAAATATTGCCTGAAAAAGGCCATAAATAAGAAATATTGCCAGAATACCTATCGAAACCGAATGCTTATTAATCAACAATGTCTGCAAACTCATAGCCAAATGCACTTCAATATTAATCTGAGAATCTGCCGATCGAGAGTCTGGAAGATCAATTTGAAATATTTGTATGAGCAGCTAGTATCCTAAACAATCGCTTAATTCCGACAAACATTCAGTCAGACCCGCCACAAGACCAGAAGACATCAGGCTTCAAATAAATATCCGGTTGTCAGGCCTAGGCCATCAACTTCTGAGTTTGTTCAAAGCATCACCCCCGGTGGATACGATGCGCCATTGAAAAAGAAAGATCTGGATAAGCTACAACGGATAAGAAGGTAAATCTCCAGTCGGTTTGCGAAAAACAGGGATTCGATTCAAGCGTTGGAACTCGATAGAGAAATAGCCTCGGAACACGTAACATAACTTCTCGACACATTTATTCATCCAAATCCGATTCCAATTCCGATCTAAAGCTGTCCCGGCGACCAGCCGAAAGGACGGCCCTCGGTCTGGTTGAACTGCTGCTCGATCCACCGGTTGTAGAACCGGACCTGCGTGAAGACGGGCGGATTGTTGGCCACTCCGCAGTTGATGCCGAAGCTCAGGATGCCAACGAGCGCCCGGTTGCAGTACAGCCCGGTTCCGGCGTTCCCATTGCAAGGCGCCGCTCCGGTCGATGCGACCAAGTTGCCGGCACACAGCATGCTTTCCTGAACGCGACCCGCGTGCATGGTCGCCTGGTTGCAGTTGTCACGGTCGTTCACCACCACCGGTATGAAGCGCTGCAGCACGTTGACCGGTGCGGTGACGGCGGCGGCCGCCGCTCCCCACCCGGCAAACTGACAGGTCTCCCCGTTCGGTACGATGCGCTGAGTCCGATTGGCCACGTTCAGTGTGTTCGAGGGCAGATCGTATGGCCGGTCGACACGCAGCACCGCCACATCGTTCTCGAGCGTCAGGACGTTGAACTGGGGATGCGGGAAGATTGCGACCACTTTGCGGGTCTGCCGGTGGCGGCTTACCGGAGCGAGCGCGATATCACCGGCCACAATCGTGATCCAATAAGGATCGATCAAGCGCCGGTTGGCGCCAAACACACACTGGGCCGACGTCAGGACATGCTCGCGATCGACGATGTTACCACCGCAGTGCAACTGGAACGTCGTGTTGATCGACACAGCCGACGGGAACTGGCCCCAGGGCGAGTTGGTTCCGCCGATCAACCGTGGGGCCCAATCATCAGCTCCACGGTCCGCTCGGACCACCGCTAGTTGGGGAAGTAAACAGAATCCATTGGTCGCCACATTACATTACAACTCATTGAAGGCGCGTCAGCTTACCGAACGTCAAACAAAGTGCAAACACTAGCCACTGCATCGCTTCCGGGCGTCAGATCGATACTGAACGTTCCGGACCACCGGTGACCTCTATCGGAGCGACTCTTGCGCATCCTTATCAGGCGGCGAGCAGCTTCTTGAGTGATGGATTCGATTCGATACCCTGATCGCCTGATCCCGATACCGACCGGACGGACGGTGGACTAAAGACGGAAGCGGATTACCCTGGCCGGTCCTTATCGTCGGTGGGTTCCGAAAGGCACTGTCGCTGCGAAATTGCGAAACCACCACCTTGTTTTTACCCAACCAGCAGCACGAGCAGTTTCGAGTTTTTTTTTTTCGCACTGATTTCGGGTGATTGCGAAATCGGAAGCCTCTAGGACGATAAGATAGTTGGTCTGGCGTCCCGGCACCTGACAATGTTATCTCTCTCTCGGGTGATAAGCGGGCGGGCCGCTTGATTTGGGTTCCCGGTTGAGTGATTTACAGCCGAGCATCAATTTATGCAATCGACCACAAATTACCAAGCGACCCGGCCGGATGACGGATGTGGCGTCGATTTTCATTAAGCAAACAATTGGTTGCAGTCGTATAAATTCTGCGAAAGAGTTGAGATAAGCTTAAGTGCCATATGTTTTCCTTTTCCAGTCCAGTCAGCAAGGTGGTGCAATGTTTTATTGCCACCTCACGAAGCTCAGGCGACCAACCTGCAATACGTCATGAGAGGAAGTTGGAAGGCAATCTGTCAATTAGTTTGACTCCGATGGCTCATTTTGTGGCGATTTTCTTGGCGGTAACGAGATAAGATCGAATGGTTGCTTAAGCCTTGCGTCGTTTCAATCTGGATGATGATGAAGAGTTGATCCAAAAGGGAACTGAAACTGGACTTCCAAAAGTGTAGTCAATTAAACGACGTATTCCTATGGCCTTTTCCAATTGCGTAAGTCAAAAATGCCTCTTTAAGGTGTACGGTTCGGATCAATCGAAAAGGGCAGTCCCTCAAGGAAGTATCCTTGGTCCTTCCCTCTATAATATATTCACGTCCGACATTCCAAAAACAAGAGCGTGTGAAGTGGCAATTTATGCTGACGATACAGCCCTTATATCAACAAGCAAGGTAACCAAAACAGCGATTAAGAACCTAGAAAAAATCGTCAACTCCTATAAAAGTTATTACAATAACTGGAAGATAAAAATCAATACATCGAAAGTTCAGGCTATATTTTTCCCATATAAATTCAGCAAACGAGTTGTTCCCCTACCTGGACAAAATATCATTATAGATAATCAAAATATATCATGGTCTCCTCACCTCAGGTACCTGGGGCTACTACTGGACAATAAACTTAACTACCGTCCACACTTAGAAATGTTACATAAAAGACTAGACATACTCATCCAACTGCTATACCCATTAATCAACAGAAAATCAAAACTAAACTTTCCAAATAAACTCCTTATATATAAAACAATTTTCCTCCCTCTTTTAACCTATGCCTCTTCTCTGTGGTCGCATTGCTCCATAACTAACTTCCAATCAATACAAATCAGACTGAATAAAATTCTCAAAATGATCCTCAATTTACACTGGAGAACACCAACAAATCTTGTCCTAAGCCTCGCTGGCACGCATAGACTATCGTTAGAAATTAACAAACTAAAAGAAGGCCTAAGCAATAGATGCAATAATGCAATAATAGATGCCCAACAATACAAGATCTAATTATCTGATGTTTTTAAAGTTGACTAGTTGTAAGATGTTTGTAGTTATTAGTTATTAGTTATAAGTATGATATAATGACTCAATGCCACGTGGCATAACATGTAATCTAAATAGATTTGAATCGAAATATTTTCATTCCAATCATTTTGATTCTTGATAATTATTAAATAGCTGCAATCCCATTGTGGAATATCTCTGTACTCTTATGTAATCAAACATTTATGTATAATAAAGATCCAATTTTGAGTTTAAAAAAAATCGAAAAGGGCAGTCAAGAAGGATCAGAAGAGGACCAACTACTATGGCAACTTACAATATACTGTTGATAAGTATATGAATCTTTGAAAATGGCTTTCTTCAAACAGCACAAAAGAAAATTTGAAGAATAATGTAAAAATTCCGGAAATTTCATTAGAAAATTAATTGGAATTTAATTGTAAAATTATTTACTAGAACCAGTATTGAAAAAAACTCATATTTAAAGAAAATTAAAAAACGTTCAAAAAGTAATTGCAAAGTAAAAAATGCAATAAAATCAGGCATTATTTTTGAATAATTTGACATCGATTTGGAGATTTGGAAACCCAATGTTTAATACTCAACATAAGATTGCAAACTCAACAAGCTATGCTAATACATAGTATCGTAAAAAAATGTTTACTCTCCCAAACAATACTTTTGACCAATACTCTGACATGAACAATAGGTGTAGGTAAATTGTTGTATGAGGGTTAAGCGAAGTGAAGTAGTGTATTTGCACAATAATAACTCAGACGAGCGGCGTAAATCCAAGACATGTTTATTCTTGGTGGTGACGACAACACGACAGTTGGGCCAAAAAAGTTGAGAGAATATCACACTGATAAAGAGAAAAATTCACACATTTTTTTCTCATTTATAAGCGCTTCCCCTAAAAACGGAACTCAAGGAATCGATTCCTCATTTATGCTAATCATTCTGATGCT
>NC_071285.1:35990736-36136011 GCF_943735745.2 Anopheles bellator
GACTTCGATTTGGAGTTCAATTCGGTTATTTTGATGCATGAGAATTTTACTATTAAAAAAATTTGATGTGTTTATTATATTAAGATTAAAAAATTTGATGTGTTTACTTAAGATTGTAAACTCAACCAGCTAAGCTAATACATAGTATCGTAAAAAAATGATTACTATCCCAAACAATACTTTTGACCAATACTCTGACGTGAACAATGCATAGGAACAATAGGTATAGGTAAATTGTTGTATGAGGGTTAAGCGAAGTGAAGTTGTGTATTTGCACAATAATAACTCCGACGAGCGGCGTAAATCCAAGACATGTTTATTCTTGGTGGTGACGACAACACAGTTGGGCAAAAAAGTCGAGAGAATATCATACTGATAAAGAGAAAAATTCACACATTTTTTTCTCATTTAAAAGCGCTTCCCCTAAAACAGGAACTCAAGGAATCGATTCCTCATTTATGCTAATCATTCTGATGCTAGGTTTCGCCGAGAAGCTCGTCGAATATTTGCCTGTAACCTCCCTTTCGATCGTCGTGTCTTCCTTCCGCAGATTAGTCTCCCCGAGCTGTTCGGCCCATCCCGTTCGCCCATTCATGCATTATTTATTAACCATTTTGGGTTCCTTATTTATTTTGCGTCGATCGACGGGCCTGTGTCGAGACGTTTTGGTAAAAGAATTGAAATTCTTCACCCGCGAAGCGCGCGCTCATTTGCGATGCGATTGAAGTGCTAACAACGCGGAGCGTCCAGCAATAAACACCAGGGCCCGGCGCCATTGTTGTGCGAAATGTTCACCGAATCCTGCGCCGCCGGTCAAACCAACAACGGACAACCTTCGAACGGTACTGCCACACCGGAATTTCACGGCGAAAACGTTCGATTTGGCACATTTTCGGAGGAACTTTACGTTCCCGTCTTTCGGTAGGCCCGAATTCTTGGCGTGCGCCGTGTCGGAAGAATTCGGTGGGGGATTTCGTTGATTGGAGGGCAATTTTGTTGGTAGCGGGCAAGGCGTCGACCCCAATTCTTCCGCCTGTCCGCCCACCATAGCACGGGGCAGCACGTCCGGATCCGGATCTGGGAAAAAAAGTTTCCACCAAAAAATTGGGCCAAAGCAATTACTGATAGACCGTTTGGTGTTTCGTTTGCAGGTCAAAGCAATGTTCGGCAACCGGCCGGAGCTGATTCTGCCCCTCGTCTACGACATCGCCAACATGATCCGCACCGTGGCCAAACGGGAGAGTCTACTGTTCGAGCAGAAGCACCCTGGCTCCGAGGAACCCGGCTCCAACCGTCCCGACTTCCTGGAGGACGAAGGTGTCCTGTCGAATCATCTGCTTCGCCGGAGCTTCAGCACCCGACCGGAGCCACACGGTTTCCGGACGAACGATCGACGGCCGGTCGACGCCAACCTACAGGATGGCCGACTGGTGGTGGATCTACCGGAGGATCTACAGGACGACGCGGAGTCCGAGGGTCGCTCGATCCGCTCCTCCGATGTGCCGTTCTTCGAGAAGCTCGTCCAGGCGCTGCCCCGGTTCAACGTTCAGCGCACCCAGGACCGGTCCGACGACCGGATGACGTACCACGAGCGGAAGCTCAACATGACCGCCTTCAACGCGTCCGCCAATCAGCGCGACCAGCTGGCGATGGCCTCCGATGGTCCGATCCCGGTCACGTTGCCCAAGGTGCCGGATAAGCCTCAAACGCCGGTCCCGGTCCCGACGGTGCCGAGTCCAACGCCACAGCCCGCTGTTGTGCCCGCAGACCACTCCGACTCTCCGGGCCACAGGCTCACGCTGGAGGAGATCGAAGACCTGGCGTTTAGTGGGCTGAACGGGACGGAAAAGGATGGGACACTCGGCACCGGGAGCAACACATCGGCGTTGGCCCCCACTTCCGGGGGACCCGTGGCAGAGCGACTGGTCGGTAATCGGCAACGGCCGCAGGGACTCCACACCTTGCTGCCGAACGAAAACTGTGAGCACTTCTCGGGCGGCGTCTGCATCCGAGTCGCCAACTATCCTACGTAAGTTGCCTCAGGCCAAGAGATGGTGCTGGTGTTGATCTGATTGGAGAAAGTACCATCCGCGATAGGAGCTCTCTCGATCGATCGGACTCGACTCGAATCAGATCGATCGTGTTCGGGTGTTAATGTGTTACTGTTCATCGCGATTGTTTACGAGCCCATGAACGCGTTGGGGCCTTTTTTATCTGTCCAATTTCTCTCTCCGTGGTGCCCGAGCGTGGGCCGTGGCCAGCGGGAAGACGATCCTGCCGTCTTGTTGCGCAAAAAAACAAACCACAGAAAAACCGGCTCGCGCAATTATCGCGCGAGCGCGCGCGAGAGTTGATGAGATCTCGACGATCGCAACGATGTAATGTAATTTCCGCTCGACGTAGCTCGGATGTACCGGCTTGATGGTGGGTCATTCCGAGAGTGATCGCAACGACACTGGCCTCGGTTTCTTTCACTTTCGCACACACCGAGCCGATCATCGGCTACAACTCAATCGGTGGTTCCGTTCCGTTCCGGAAAGCGGCATGATTGATTGTGCGTTCCGGCGTCGCGTTCGGCGCGATCTGGTGCGATCGATCTGATCGCGATGGATCGCGTTGCATAAGGCGCGTTGCACCTGCGAGCGTCTGCGTCAATCCCGGCGCTCTCCGAGGCGCATCACGTGTTCCGAGTGTTTTCCGAGGAACGGTTTGCGTGCGCCGCCGTTACTCATCGCATTCGTGGCGTGCTCGAAGCCGGAACCACCCCGCCCGACAAAGCTTCGTTACGCAGCATATTTGCGGCATGTTCGCGTTGGTGGAATGATAAATAGGGTAGAGCGGGATGAGACGCTCGCGAAGATTCCCTTATCTTCTGTAGTATTATCTGGCTGGCTCGCGATCCTAGTTCGATGCCAAAAAGGAATGTCACTTATCAGTTTTGATTCTGGTGGGACCCACCTGAGCTGAGGTAACCAACGAGCTTCAAGCGACTTAACAAATTCATTCCACATTCTAAATAGTTGATAATGTTGTAAGTTTCTTAGAGTTAAATATCAGACGCTGGATGGTTGTTAAAGATTAGTTTATGATTTAGGAAGGTTAATTAAAGGCCAACCGTTTTGGGAGCTTCTCAGAAACAAATGGACACATGTTGAGGTTGAAACACCTCGCGAATGCTCAATTTTCGAATGGAAATATCCTCTTCACTTTTAACGAAGCGTACAGCAGTTTTAAACGCAACCGCTAACAGCGTTCCATTATTTATGTAGAATGCCCACTGGTATGAGCGTTTCTCACAACGATAATGGGCGATTTTTAAATTCTTTACACGAAGAAGGTGCGCAAAGCGAAGTGCACGAAACCGAAACCCACCTCAGTTTCGCACCACCGGTGTTAATAGCATAACTAAATAAATAAATACCACAACGCACAGCACGCGTGCCCGCGGCGGAACATCTTAACATAACAAATCTCCCGGGGCACGGACCGGACCGAAGCAACATCGAACAATTTTCCATTTCCCTGATTTTTCCAATACTTTCACGGCGGCCAGGGCAGTGCGCGGGCACGTGCCGAGGCAAGTCGAATAATTTGTGTGTAAATGTAAATACTAGGAAAGGATGCCGCACGGGGCGCCCGTGGCACGGTGCAACATAATACACATAGCCCACGGCGGGGGGCGATGTAACGCATTTCGCTGGCCGATGGGCGGTGAACGATTTAAAGGAAATGCCAACCAGCGGCATCGTGGCACAAAGAAAGTGCCGATCGGTTCAATAATTATCGTTTACACCACTTTGTTCCGGCGCTCAATATTGTTATCTATTTAATTATCTTACGGGTAGCATAAGGCTGCACATGAAAATGTTCAACCAATCATGCTTAGGATGTTTAATTTTGGTTACTGCCAAATTGTTGTACTAAAAATTTAAAAAAAAAATTGAAACAATACCTTAGCAAGTACAGTTTATCAATAAGTTGTTGATTCTGTCTTGTGCTGACAGTATGATGGTCCTAATTCCAAAACAATTCAATGGTACAACGAGATCAACGTTTTGTTTTAATGAGTCCTCTCTTTGCCCATCTCATGTAATACTTATTGCTGGAGTAGTGAAATAGTATAATTAATTACTATTTCTTGAATCCTTTCGAAGCTGTATAGGGCTAGTTAACTATCTAGTTAGAGCACAAGGAGTTATAAATTTTTCTTTAAAATTTATGAGAAGGAAATAATGATAAGGATAATGTAACTAACATATTTCAAATTCAAATGATGCCTAGAGCTGGATCTGATTCGACCAGTCAATCGTCCTCATGACAACTGTCAACCGACACAAACATCCTTGGCCATGCCCATAACATACTCCCCATAACATAACCCATGCCCTAACTGTCTTTAAGCCACAGAAATTGTTAGTACAAAATGCGGGATAAACTTAGTCAAAAGTCGAGTAGGATATTCAGAACTCAAACACAGCCGGCGGGTTAGCTCTATGTAACTCCTCACACACCTTTTAAGAAGATTTTGAGTTTATTTTGAAGGTCTCAACAATCTTTCCCATAGAACGGTTTGACATCGTCAGCATATCGAATCCGAAAACGGAAAGCTAACATTTGTCGAGCCGCTTCATTACAGCCAACGAGCAATGCGCATGGCATAGGGCATGCTCGTTGGATTATTGTTAGACCCTAGCGGATGTCAAACTCTCATTAGCGTTCGGTCGACAAGAGCAAACATTTGCCTGCGCCTGCGCTACACGCCTCATCGAAAGCGACAACTGATTGAAACGTACCTCCACTGATTGGCCATAGGAAGCGTTTAATTGACACACGGGGTGTCCACGGGTGTGCGGTGCCGAGGAACAAATCACCACCCCGGGCGATGGGGAGCATAATTAAGAAATGAGACCCCCAGCGGCGATCGCGGCGATGCCGATCGCAAATCGGTCAGCGCCAGAGACACATCGAGCTTTCGCGCGCCAACTTTCACCGCCCGGCGTTAGGTTAATGTTTCATGTGGCCTTTCCTTCTCTCTCTCCCACTCCGCCGGGGGCACAGGTCCGAGATCATGTACAGCATTACGCGCCACCGGCATGCGATCGGGGCGCTGCTGGCCGAGTACATCGACAAGTCGACGGCCCAGGACCGGACCGTGTACGAGCCGGACGAGATCGAGCAGGGCATCAACACGAAGCTGAGGTGAGAAAAGTGCCAACTTTCGATCCGCATTCGCCCCCCAATTCACGTTTCTCTTCTCTCGTTGACCCGCGATAGAAAACGCGAGGATGACCCCTCGAAGGCCGGCGGCAGCATGTGCCCCAGCATCATCCGGTACGCACGGCCCCAGAAGGCCCGCTCGGCGACCGGTGAGTGGAAGTACATCGTCAACACGGGCGAACACACGCAAACGCTGCGGCTCGAGAAGTGCAGGTACGTCACGCGAGGACTTAGTCGGGCTACGACCACGCTCTAATCACGATTTCACTTCGTCCCTCCGCGTAGCACGCCGCAAGACTCGTGCACCTACCTGACGGACAACTTCCGGTCGCGCTGCGTCCAGATCTACAACTACCACCGGCTGCTGAGCTGGGACGCGGCCCGGGGGCTCCACGTCGACATCTTCAAGGTGCCGACCTGCTGCAACTGCCACATCGACGGCTACCGGGAAACGTTCCCGCCGCTGACCAGCTACAACGACCTGAAGTCGAAAGCGCACGAGGACCCGAACGAGTCCGCCTCGACGCTCATCCGGAACACGCACCAGTACCTCCAGCACCACCCGGCGCCCCACAACCACTACTCCACGCTGCAGTTCGATCAGGTCGAGCAGGAGGACGAGTCGGACGACAACATCGCCTACCAGTTCTCGAACGGTTTCCAGCGCGTCCCGAAGCCACCGTCGCCGCAGCCGCCAAAGTCGTATGACCACCACCACCTTCCGGCCGTTCCTCCGCCTCCACCACCCCCAAAAACACGTTTCGATCGGCCAGCGGCCAAGCACGGCCCCAAACCGAAGCACCCGGGCCACTTCGGCGCCCCACCAACCCTGGACACCTACCTGAGTCCTCCGCCGAATGATCTCGCCTACGGTTCCCCGTTCAAACGGGGACCGCACGCCTTCCAGACGGACAACGCGCTGAAGCGGGCCGGAAACGTGGGCAGCGCCCCGAACCGGAGGCAGCCTCTCCGGAAACCGGTCGGACTGCACGACCAGAGCATCGCCGAGACGGATTCACGCATCAACCAGGTGCTGGTGTTGCCTCCTCCATCGGGCACCGGCCAGCAGCTGGATGAGCTGGCGGTGCCTCAGGTTCAGGCGCAAAATATCATCGAAAAACATCGCCGTCGATCGCAAACGACGCTCCAGCCTCCGATGACCACGTTGCAGCAGCAGCTGTACTCATCACAGAACGGGTTCCGCCTGGTGCAGTCAGCTCCCGGAACGCAGCCACCGCTCCCCAACCCGACGGTCCCGCTCGTGACGGCCCCACAACCCGCCAGCACGGCCAGCACCAGCACGACCACGGTCACGACGACCAACGGGCATCAGCGAATCAACTACAACTACCATCCCATCATCGACTTCTTCGAGGAGGCCGAAGAGGAGGCCCCCCTTCCGGACCTCACGCAGGAGCAGATTGACCGGATTGGTTTGAATGGCCACACGTCCCTCAACAGCTGGAAACCGCTCATCACCAGCAACAACGGCGGCCGGCAGCGGTTTCATCGCTAGTGCATGTATGCAACCAGCAAGCCACCGGCACCGGCGGCACACAATCGACGAACGATTATTAGTTACTCGATTTCAGAGACCTAGCGGATAGACATAATTTATACTAAACGACTAAACGTAGACTCTCTAAGGTTAAATGGCTAAGGTAGCGTAATTCCCGGGTGAGATTCGGGGCCAGGCCGGTGGTCCTACACCGTACTCGAACGTTAGCCATAGTTCGTTTCGAATTGCGGCTTCGCTTCGGCGCAACGATTGTGTCAGTTACTTTAGCCGAATGGTTCAACAAACGTAGGATCGCTGTGATTGAGCAAACAAACGCGAAAACAATGCGGCTTCGGTTGCCTAATAAAATGTTGGCACGTGAAAAATGATACACTCTCTCTCGCTGACTCATTTTTCGTACTCTACTTGGCGCTTATCATGCAGCGGGAATTTCGGGGATATCCTTAGTGCAGTATCTGTGACAAATCCGAATTTTTAGCCCTTCATGTTGCGTAGATTCCGAGAAATCATTTGTCAAAGTCGAAAGAGTGATAAAAATGGCTCTCTAAAACCACCTTTTATCAGCTACTTTAACGCGATCGTTAGCACACGTTTTGCACACGGTAACATACCAATATTATACATCATTCGAAAGGTAATGAATCTTTCTTTTATATGAAATAATTAAAAGTTTACGTTTTGTATTGCCAGTCCACTTTTTATCGGGAAGGAGGAAAAAATACAGTTTTTCAACTTTGGTAATGCGCCTAAACGAGACATTACAATTAAAGTTTAGACAATTTTAAACATTTCCTGTAAGTTTTGTTTGCATATTCGTGCGATAAATTTAGCAAATTCCTATTTTAAGAAAACAATACCTTAAGAAACAATACCATGAGAAGGCGCCCGGTCATTTGTAGTATATGAAATGGCCATACAAAACATATTAGCCTTATGCCTTTTCTATTATTCAGATAAGCTAAGTGTTGTCAGTGATCACGGATCAATCAAGTATGCGTTGCCGTATCTGAAGTGCAACGCCTTTGAGTGATGCTAATAATCTTGAAAATGGTTTTATCCCGCAACTTTCTGCATTGTTGTACGGTATTTCACCTCTTCATTGTTAGTTAAGTTTTCTAAAGTGTTTGTTAAGTATTTCATATGAAATAATTTTTAACAAACTTAGGCTGGTATCAGAAATAAGCCCTTCTGGTAACATTTGTCGTCGAATATTTTCAGATCCTGAGCGTGCGAGTGCTATTCTTAATTCAATATTTAATAGACAGGCTTAGGAATATCTTAATATCCATTAGATGCCAGAAAGTAGTGAATGCCGCAATATTAGACACATATTGTAAAGATACATATAAAAAACTTTTAGGGCTTTATAGTTGGTTTAAAGTACCTGCTAAGGTACATAAAGTATTGGCTCATGCTGGGGATATACCCTTAGTTTTCCTTATAAAGTAAAAGAATTTTTAATCATGGAGGAACACATTAATGACGATATTGCGATTGACCATGTATTCAACCAAGTAGATCGTAGATCGATTTAAGGTTGGATGAAGACATAGACTAATAAGTATTCTATCAAACGTTTAAATAATAGTTCATGGGTTGGATACTTTGGATAGTAATAATTGCTTGTTTCCAAATTCCCACAAACGGAGTGGGTAAAGCTCCTTGATCATTTCATATCCTTTTTTAAACTCACAAGGCATTCGATTTGTAGCAGAAATTCGATATTTGCTTCTTTGATAGTGCTTTAATTTTTTTTTGTGTAATGCAGATTGCATACTTAAGGCGTTTAAAAACATTAAAACAACGAAAAAAGCTTATTTAATGTACTTGAACGCGTGTACTGCACATGGAAAGTTGAATTTAATCAAAACAGATGCAAAGAAAACAAAAACGTTGAAAAAAGTCCATAGATTCTTCCTAAAAATAAATATGTACGTTTTTCCCATACAAATTCCCCACTGTGCTATGGTGAGGACCTCTTAGCACGTATCTATGGAACAATCTGTGGGTCATAGTATTGTATTTATTACTAAGCAATAGCCGAATCGGGCAAATGGCACCAATTCAAACCAATAATTTATAATTAATTTGAAAAATAATTAATTTATATATCAATGTGGCATGATCTTATTGCCCTTAGTGTTTCTTCGGATTTCTTATCAATGGAACCAGATTTGAAAGTGGTATCAAATTGGTTATGCTGGCTAAAGTTTACTTTTCGCTTATTTTAATGGAAACATAGTATAACAATCAAACAATGCGTTTTCCGACACGTTTGTAACTTAAACAAACATTTCAATGGTTGAACAATGTTTCGCTTTGCTAATTCATTTCTCTGTTCAACATATCCAGATTAATGTCATAATCTGAATCAGTTTATATATAAATATTCGTATTACATAAGTAAGGGTTTACCCTTCATTGTGTCTTTGGGCCTTCATTTGATATGCTTAGCCCAAGTAATATTACTCTCATCTCAAGTAGTAGTAGTAGCAAAAGCAAAGATGATTCAAAATTCATGTTTACTTCTGTAAGAATCATTGGTGAGATACAATAACTAAATTCAATAGAATATAACTAAATATTAAATACCGGAGTTCTTTTGTGTCCAGGTCCAGCACGGCTTAACGTTTGTGTAGAGTTTGTTATAGTTGAATTAAAGGTAGATTAAAGAGTTCTTGACTCCTAAATGCCTAACTCTTCAAACCCCTTGGAACTGCAGCAGGAGGACACGTCTTGTTCAAATACCTAATTAAATTTAGGTCCAGCTTGGTCTGTAACCTACAAAAGAATTTGTTCACATTGAATGCCTCCATATTCCTTATTTCTCTTTCTGGATCCATTTTCGTCTATCGAATCCCTTCAATTCAGTTAAGTACAAATTTCGCACTATTATACGGTGGAAGATCTACTGTCAGAAATAATTTTGGAAACGAAACCTTAGATATTTTATTCGTTATTTGGTAAATTAAGTTTCGTTATTTTGTTCGATTGATGAAACTAGTAGAAATATTGTTTGGCCAATGCTTACCTTCATGAAGCAAGAATTGGCATAAACGAGTTAATTACTCTAAGCCTGACCTGTTTGAAGCTAACAAAAAACGGTAAAACAAGAACAACCCGTGGTTTAGCACTTATCATGATTATTCTTTGGGCGAATTGCCACCTTTTACTCATTACTCATTAATGTTATTTAATATTTCATAAATTCACATGACGATGATTGGCAATTTACTCCGATTTTATACATTTCAATAAGCTAAGTAACAATGCTTAGAATCATGACTAAAATAACGTTAACTGCACAGGATCTCAGTCACCTAAGCCGTTTGGGAAGTATGGTCCCCGAATCATTACGACATCTCAAATGATCCTAACATTACTATGTAATTACAGTTCGGTCCAGATCCAGAAAGGGGCCTCGGTTATTCCCAAGCTCTCAAACGCCAACGTGAGCGAGTCTTCCCCGTTTGACGTTACGCTCGTGACCTTAAAGGCTCGCGAACCTTCACCTTGTGGCCAGAAAAGGCGGAAGACCGAAGGCGAATGCGAAGTGACCTACGCTAGGCAAGCGGCGAACCCGAAACGCACCCATCGGCCTGACGCCCTCCGTCCACGGCCGACCCACGGCTTCACAATTAAACGAGCAAATGAAAACTGCACATAGCACAGCATAGGGGGCCAGCCATCACAAGTCCATCCCAAATGTCCGACTCAATGTCGCACCCCCGGTGGGTGTGCGTAGCCAGCCCATTCATTCACCCGCCGTTTGTCGCGACGATTAGTGTCACCCACCATGGGCAAGGTCAGTCCCACCGGAGCACCCTGTGCAATAGTGCAAAGATGGGCTTCCCGCTCACCCACCGGCTTCGTCTTTGTACAGACCCTTGTGCCGCAGCTCGCACCTGGGACCCGGTCGTGATTGCAATAAATTAAAAAATAGTGCAACACCACAACGAAAGCGTGGTGGCCATCGATCACCAGCGGCCGGCGATTAGTTTTCCCCGCACGTCGGACGCAACCGTCCGGAACCGGCCGGTCCGGATAGATTGGAGCGATTGAGCCGTACGGATCGCCAACGGGATGGGGTTAGGCTCAAACCGCATCAAAACTTGCGTATTCAAATGATCTAACACAATGTTGTCAGGTGTAGATCGCCCAACCGAAACTGGGCGACAACAGCGCAACAGTAACCCAATTCCCGGCTGCAACTGTATTTGAAGCTTATCAACCCTGTATGTGTTCCTTTTTCGAGGAAAAGTCGCGTGCAATCAACCGAAGCCGAACGCAAATCAACTGTCATTGCGTTGCGCAATGCCGACTGCCGAGTGACAAAATGGCTGTTGATTTGTTTTCCAGAATCAGCGCAGTACAGTAATTGGCCTCGCGCCACGCGTTATCTAATGACCAATGATTTGGCGAATCAATGCGCATTGGTTCCGGCGCACCGGTGTTGCGTGTCTCAGGCTGGGTTTGTTGGGTTGCTTTCGTAATTCAACGAGAAAATATCCTAACTATATGATTTATGTATAGATTAATTTGAACGGAATCAGAAGCTTTGCTTCGTGTCGAGTAAACACATTTCTTTTAAGTACCGGCACACCGATCAGTACTATCAAACCGATACACCAACCTCTGATTGCCGTTTATTACCCAAAAAAAAACCTCAAATCAGTCACCCTAAAAATACACGTTCGTTACGGGTTTTGGCAGCCAAACAGCCACGGAACGCATTTGGCGTTACGCGGTTCGTATCGGTTTTGCTTGTTTTAACACTTTCCGTTTCACCTTCCAGTTGAACCAAGGTTCCCAACCCTCGAACCTGCGCGAACTTTCTTCGAACGCACGTGGGGACCGCACTTTCTTCCCCGGCTGGAGGTGCGTTATGCGCCGTCCGCACTCCGTCGACGGTCGGCGTCACGACAATCTTCCTAATTATAACCAATTGTTTGGTGATCAAATGTTTGATGAGCTTTCGGCGACGCCCTGCCCGACGGCACGTTGGGTGCACCGTAAATTAATCGTTAATCCTGCGCGTCGTGAAACGTCTTCCGGCGTGGCGCTCAAGTTTACTGACGATTAAGCACCGCAGGGAACGACACCGATCGGAAACGGCACCCTTGAAGGGAAGCAGTAGCGTTATGCAACAGTCACAGTGATTAAAAACAAATGAATCACTTTTCCGGATAAAAGAGCTTTCTCTACATAAATTAGAGAACTCACAAAGGATGTTCGACAATTTAGTTTGTCTGCCATAAATCGCGTTCCAAACATCTCGCAATGGAAGCAAATATTGAAACGACTGATAGACATAAATTTGGATGTAATGTCCAATGTAAAGAACCCAAAGAGGAAGGTGAAAACATGATTTAAAAAATAACATAATGATTCACTTGAGTGCATCCAACATACTCCGCTTATTCAAAAACATCTTCCATCCGCTTCACCGGTAACCTCGAAATAGATAGGCTCCCGCAAACGACCATACTTCGAGCCGTACTGGTTGAGTAGCTCAAGTTTGTCCATCGACCCAGGAGCTACCAGTCCCAACAGCTGTGTATCGGAAACGTTGTCTACACGCCGAAGCGTTACGAGAAAATATTCTCTACCATCCAGTTCCCGCTTCAAGACGCTGCCTTTCGGGACGCTCCCAAGAGTGCCGAGCTTAATGTTGCGCTCCGTATTCTGCTGGATGATGCTGGAACGGAGCACCACGAAAGTGCCTTGATAGATTCGAAACATTTGCAACCGACCACCGGCAACGGGGAGGTCGGCAAAAGTTACCTCAGGACACATTTCGATCACCAACTGGCACAGCCATCGTTCGGAACGTTCCCAAAAATTAACCACCATCCTATGTCCACCGGATTGGGGTCCCAATTTTGATCTGTTGCGTTTAGTCGGTCGCAGATTAGTGTCCACCGAAGCCTTCCGATTCATGATCCGTTTGTAAATATCTCGATTTTGACGCTCCACTGTGCGTGTTGTTCGCTCGCGAATTTCGGTGTTTAAGCTCTGGTGCACACGGAAATTATAATCGATGTTCATAAAACCCTACAAATACCAAAAGTAAATCGGTGCGTCGACGAAAAGGGTACATTCCGAAGGGTTACCTTAGTCCGACAAATTTGATTGATTTTTTTCAGCAGCTCTTTATTTTCTCGCACAATCGTTCGCTGGCGTTCGACATCGCGTGCCATTTTGGTTGTCTTGAGAACACTTTCAACGAGCAGCGTTGGCGCACTTGTATCGATCCGGGGCCCAGCGGTTGGTGCCATATTTTATTACTGAGCTATTACTTGTTACGATTTCGATTTGTCACAATTTGGAAACAACCAGAAACTAACTGAGCGAAGAGTCTGTTTCAAGTCAAAGCCGTCTTTGATCATTGCTCACGGTTCGTCCGCATACTTGACACAACATACTGCGCACCGCGAGAGCAGCTCGTTAAGTCTTACGAACCAAATCGTTTAATTTAATTACAGTCTCTTCGCACCATTATAATTGTCACAAGCAAAAAAGCGAAACAAGAGCATCATGTTGATTCCACAATTTAAATTTCCCGCAGTTTCATCACCGGCGCCGGCCACGTGTGAAAAGGCCCACCATGAGACATTCGCCGAGCGGAGCGTTCCGTAGGGCGCTTAAATAATAGACACTTCTCGAACCCGTCAGAGACTGGCCGGAAAAAAAACTCCACTCCAACTCATCCAGCGGCCAGCCGGTCGGTGGCCATAAACTCTTTCCAACCGAACGCACCCAATTTTCCTCACTTTCTGCAGCCTCGGGAAACCTGGTCGTGGTCAATTTCCGATCCGATGGGGCTGGGAAGTGTGAACGAATAAAATGTGCCGATGGGTGCGGATGGGCGTGGAAGAAAATTGACTCCCCAAAAATGGAGCCAAGGGAGGTTTTGTTTTCGCATTTCCTCGGTGCGGTGAGAAAAAATGCACCGACCGGAATTCGGTGGAAAACGTGGAAGAAAGTGAAGCGAACAAGAAAATCGTCCAAAAACAAAACACCACGCCATGATGCAATCGTGGAGGACGAGCAACGGCGAATTGATTCAAATTGAACCGCCGAGACCGATGTGATGAGCATACGCAGATATGTTGCCGAAATTAACCCTATCACCGAGGCCCTATCAAACGGAGGAACCGATCGTGCAGGAGAAACAATAGATGAAAACGGAAAGTATGAGCAAACTGCCGGCCAGCGGTCACCAGTGACACTTTTCCCGAAGCACCACTACGCAGCTGTTGATGGGCGGAAAACCGAAAGTCTGCTCGTGGCTCGTTGACCATTATCATTGTATCTGGGCGCTACCCTTGGGATACCGTGTTGATTATGTTGCACCGAGGGGTGATGATTCGCATAATGAATTACGATGGGCAGCTTCACGGGTTGGTTTCCTTAGGAGCCTAGCCCAACATACCGCTCAATAATTCAACAGCTGACGAGTTTCGGATCGATGCAGATAAAGTTCGTCGACCCCGTGGGAGTGCGGACGAACGTTGATCGGGCGAACAATTAACAGCATAATTGAAAGCATAGATGCCTCCATTTCTTCGCGATCGGAAACGAAGGCTAGGGTTTTTCTAAACATTCTAGTTCCTTCCTTAAACCCCAATCCCATCAACCGAGTGCACGGAGAAAGGTAAAACGAAAGCGAAAGGCGCCATGGCATAGAGTTTGTTTTCGTTCGGCAAAACCAACAGGAACTCGCTTTGCAGGAACCCGTCCCATCCGCGTGCTGTCCTAACACTCTCCCCACCGATCATTCTGATACGATCGTTTAACGGTTTAGGTGTGAGCGCTCCACTCGCAGATTAAGTCCCGGCGAATGGGGGACTTTTGCATCGTGTTTCACCCGGCCGGTGCAGGTGGTTTCAGGGCCCAGGAAAAAGGAAACTGGTTGACCAATGGGCCGTGGTGGCCAGTTTGACGCTGGCGCTGGCGAGATGTAAACTGCGCGTGGCAACCCATCGGGCGCCTTCTGCCCCATTAAGGGAGACCACTTCGTCCCGCACCATCGTCGTCGTCGTGATCGATCATCCGGGTGAGTGTGTGATCAGCTTGATGTTGCCATTCCAGAGGACCATCGGAGGCCATCGGAACTAACGACAGCCGGTGGATGGCGGACGTAGTAAAGTGGGGTCTGCTTTTGCGCCACCTGAGACTGGGGCCAACAAAGCGCCACTGTCTGTGCCTTATTCGGAATAGATGATTTGTTCAGTGAATCGCGTAACCAACGGTGGCACCCAAGCGTTAGCGAATCGTTTACTTTCTTTCAGTTAATCTATTCTTTTTCCGTGTATTGACTATTCGGTGGTAACATATGGTCTTGCGTTACTGTTACTATAATTTTGGTTTCTTTGGCTCAATTGGTTGTGCTCTTCCTTGTTCTCTTCGATTGCCGGTATCAACATGTTACATTATCACTTTGTTGCTTTCATTGAATCGTTTTACAACCATTCTGATGAAACAGTATAAAGTTTACTATCGTGTTTCTGTGAGTGTTACTTCAAAGCGAAATAGGGCATAGACAACCTAATCTAATAACTTAATTAACTCCTTATTTAATACTATCTAGTCGAACTTGAACGTACAAGTTTAACATTCAAATCATCTACGTCTTTTTATACCGTTCAAACTCTTTCGGTAATCTTTCAAAATGTATATATTTGAGTTTGATTACACTTTCTCGTATAATTCTATGACTTGAAACGTTATGTTTCTTGTTGTTGGAACCCTGAAATAGGTAGTATATTGAACGATCAAACTCCAATCGCACGTTCATCCAACGCACAATTAATGCTGACGAGACATGAGATACGAGGATGAAATGCAGGTAGGTCAGGGAGACAAACGGCATTGTTTTACATTTTTTAAGGCAAACAACCAAAAAACAATATTACTACTGCTTTATGAAGCGTTTGAGAGAGAAAATTAATCGCAAATGATCGGATTTGTGGATGAATTTGTGGTTTTGATGTTTCAGAAGAGTCCTATTGCGAAGGCGATAATATAAATGTGGATGGTAAATACATCATTTTCTTAAAAAACAACATAAACAACAAAAAACAACAAAAAACATTTTCCGTTGCTCCTTGGACAGAATGTACATCTTACTCACTCTCTTACTGCATACACTACTGTGGCAAAACATATCATGAAATCGCTTATAACTCAAAAAATCTGTCTTTATTCTGTTGAATATATGTCATCACCTTCCAAATAATTCCCACTCTATGCAATACAATACTCTATGCAATAGCTTTATTCCAATTTTGAATCCATCCGAGACATTCATTTTAGGAACAGCTTTCAACTATTTCAAATTGGATTCCGTTTTGTGGCGAAATGATCACGACGTGATCATAAAAACGTGATGATGAAAACATTACGAGGAAGATGAATCAAGAATTGTCTCTCCCCAAATTCGATCTTATTTTGTCGGTCGAACCCAAAGTTCGGCCGAATGGCAAAAATTCATATCGCACCAATCCACAATCAGTGAAAACAAACGAATCCCGCTATTTTTTGGCCCTAGTTGCATGTCACACTTACTCACTACACAACATTGTCACTATTGTTGCTTCAACCCGTTCGCATAGTCCAATGTGCGCTTCCGATGCTCCGAGCTACCCAAGATGCCACAGTGTTGCATAAAGCACACAACGGCGAAACACTGGACCAAACCAGCTCCCGACCGATCGGAGGATCATTTGCATACCAAAACAATGGCACCAGCAGGTCAGGTCTACACAACGCCGGTTTCCGGCGCCCGGATGGCAGGATGTGGCACCAACGTGCCATCGCACGCACGCGCTACGAAATCGAAAGTTGCACCAGAAAGTATCGCGCAGACCGAAAGGATAAACAACACGGCTCCAGCCCCCCCGTGGTTCCGGATCTCCCATCCCCAACGATGGTGACGTTTTGGTCCATGAAGCCAGCCATGAACAGAAAATCGACACCCAAGCAGCAGACCCCGTGAGGCCGTGTTCACTCGGTAGCTCGCTGAAAGCGAGAGCGAGCGAGCGACGGTGGTGGGCGCGAGAGAAAGGGAGAAATGGAGCACGCGAAGATCGAGTTTTCACTCCCACCGCGGCCCACCGCGTCGGGGCGCCGAGAGAAAATCTATAAAACTCGCCCGGTTTCGGCGAAATGCAGCACATTTTTACCGCGATCTTCGGCCCGATCGGAGCCGGCAGCAAGTGCAGGTCGAGTGAGGTGAAGAAACGCAGCGATCGATCGAAGGGTCCCTTGGAGCCCAAGGACTGCAAGTGAGGGCATACCGAAGTGCAGTGTGGTGTGTTGGAGTGTAGCCGCAGATCGAAATGGCCCCCGGATCAGTGATGGTGATGATGGGACTGTTGATGATGGGTGTAACCGCGGGACGTTCTCCGATGCTGCCACTGGGCAAGGAAGCTCCACGGACACTGCAGATGATCGGGGCGGCCAGCCCTCGGATGCTGCACCGGATCAGTGCGGATCTGAAGCCGGACGCCTCGCAAGTGGTCCACATCCAGGTGCCGTACTACATCGAGCGACCGAAGCGGACGAAGAAGAAGTTCCAACCGTGGCCGTTGCGTGGCCAGCGATTCGCCTCGCTGCCCTCCTTCCCGAAGTCGCTCCCGAGCGCCCCGATATCCTTCGGGCTGCACACGGAGAGTGCGTTCAAGCAACACTTGGGAGTGAACCCGGGACCGTACGATACCCCGTTCGTACCGGTCATGAAGCCAAGCCCCGTGAACCCACTGCACCGGGAGCCTCCGCCCGAGATCATGTTCGAACCGATCAGTATCCTGCCGCTGGAGACACCGTCCTTCGACACGCTGCGGAACCACGTGAACTTCCTCAAACACAAACAGGCGGCGTTCTTCGAGGGACGGGGCCGTGAGTTTGGATTCGGTGGCGGGGAGGGCACCCCACCGGCACCCATCCCGGACGAGCTCGATTACTTCGGGGAACACGAGCGACAGCTGGGCGAAGTCCATAAGGGTGATGCCGGTGGATCGGCAGACGCTGGCGAACAGAACACCCTGTCGGAGGACGACTTTGGTCAGAACGACCGGAAGTACGATCGGCGCGGTGTTCCGGTCGGACGGGAGAGTGACGACGAGTCCTCGGCGGAGGACGATTTCTACGACACCGAGGAGCGCCAGCAGCAACCGTACGCTCCGGACGAAGATTTCGAAGATTCGCGTGAAGAATCGGACCGAGCGGCGGCGTTCGAGCCGAAGAAGGTGTACACGCAGGTGCGCCATCAGGAGACCACACGTCACGTCCGGCCAGCAGATCCGGATGACGGTGACGGGGATGACGAGGACAACGACGAGGACCAGAGTGATCGAGAAGAACGCACCGCCGATGAGGAATCGGATGAACCGGACTCGGAGAACGAGGAGGCGAGGCCGATCCGGGAGCGGGTTAAGGAGGCACGCAAAAACATCGTCTACAGCGAGCAGGGCCACCAGGCGTCCAAGTTCGACCACGGTTCGGCCGAATCTTACGGACAGTTCGAGCAGCAGAAACAGGACGCAGGACCGGCAAGGCGCAAGCGGAAGCGACCGCGCATCAAACGATCCGTGGAAGAGTCGGCAAATGCAGCCGCAGCGACATCCGGGGAGATGGATGAAGTCGCAATTATACTGCTGACCGGCAACGAGTCACTGCCGCTGGCGGAAGCCCTGACCGATCCGCGGGAGCTACACGGTGACGAGCTGATCCGGTTCCTGGACGAGGCGATCGCCAACACGACCCAGTACCTACCGGAGGCGCACCTCGACAACCCGGAGGTCATTAACATAGTCGCTCCGCCCAGCAACGTGGTGAAGTTTCCGTACTACAACCGGCCGGTGAGCGAGATCGACGTGGACTCGGCGCTCCGCTACGCCGAGAACCTGACCACGTTCAGTGGCGGCGGGCCGTACGGGAACCGGGGCGACGTGGAGTGCAACGAGGTGGACGTGAACATTGCCGACGAACCGGAGCCCACGGGGCCGGATGGTGATGGTGAAGGGGATGGCTTTCGGCCGATCAAGCGGCTCCAGGGACTGGGCGGCAAGATCGAGTGCCTGAAGGTGCGCCATTTCGGGCAGGAACCCCTGGACAATCCACTGTTTCGGGAGGAGTTTGTGGGAGGGTGGCCACGCAAGAGTCTGAGGCCAGCGGGGCCGCAAACTCCCGGGGTGCCATCCCGACAACCCAATCCGGCCGTGGCTGTCTACAACGATGTGATACGGCACATCAAGAAGCACCTGGCGAGTCAGCAGCAGCGCAAGAAGAACGCCAAACCGGACGAACCGGATACGCTCATGATTGCGGTCCCGCGTGTCCTGCGGCTACCGGCGGCCGAGGCAGCCCAGGAAGCGACACAGGCAGCGGTGGGAGTGAAGCCGGCCCACAAGCGGGAAGCGAAGATACTGGCCTTCCCGCAGGCGAACCCCACGGGCATCCTTTCGAACCACGTCAGCATCCCGATCTTCGACATCAGCAAGTACTTCCCGCGGTTCATGATGCGCGCCAACGACGACCTGTACGCGGACGAACCGGACACCAAGGTCCGGCAGGGTCGCCTCAGCACCCCAAAGCCACGCACCCCCACGAAAGCGACCCACCTGCGAACACTCGTGCGGACCGCGGAACAGCTCGCGGAGGGCGCCGTCGAGGTGGAGGAGAGTGTCGAGCGGCAACGGGCGACAACGGGGCAGCCCGGACGGGACGACATTGCGGATGCGTTCGACGATGTGATAGGCAAACCGCTGAGTGCCACGCTGAAGCCACTGCCACCACTCAAACCGTACGATGTGGTGGAAGACACGCGCGACACAGGACCCGAGCCGACCTACAACAAGTCTGGGCCACCGTACTCGGCACTCGCGCTGGAGCCACCGGTCGCCCAGAGCATCCTGAGCCAACGGCTGGAACCCGTCAAGCGCAACCAGCTCGACTTCCTGAAGGCGAAACGGTCGGCCAAGAAACCCACGACGGCCACGGTCCACAAGCGACCCCGACCGGGACTGACCCGCAAGAAGGTCCTGGTGTTCTACCATCGATGATCCCGACGAGGGCCTTCAAGCTCTCCAAAGTATTTATTACTAGCGTATCCAGAACTTCCAGCACCTTCCAGCACTTTCCCAGAAGCAGGCGACTCCAGGGAGCAGTTACCAGACGACAGACACCGTGGAACGGGTCTGTAGCGGGCGCGCTTCGGCAACACTTTCCCAACGCAACCTGGACGGTGGAAAGTGAGCAAGAAAACGAGGTGCGAGAGTCATAAGATGCAAAAGAACCCTAAATAAGCATAGGCGAGTGAGACGCGGCCGGGCGCGGCTGACTGAGAGTGAAAGAGGTCTCTAAAAAAAATGATAGAGAGCTGTAATTTAGTTTTAATTGCGACGGAAAACAAAGTGAACGGCGGCACGGATGAGGCGCGGCAGGCGAGGAAGTTCACTAATTAAAGTGAGTTAGATTTCACCCGACCCGGGCCCACCTTGGCCCCGGCCACCCGGCAGGCAGCAAGTATTAATTGAAAGTGAGCACATATCGCGCATTGGAGCCGTGTTGGTGTTCCCCACAAGCTGCGGAAGCTTCGGCACCGGAGGCTCATCTACGCGGGGCGAAGGCGTGAAAGTTCAACGAGAGAGTGCCCTCCGCGCGGATACCGACCACAGAACTTGAATGAACGATTTGTCTCCTTGCAAGCCGAAGGCGGTTGTTATGCAACCGCGGTGCAGCATCACTAGTATCGATTAGTGGCCACCGACAGGAACTCACGAATTGACGGGGATTTTCGGAACCAGAATAAATGTACGACCGTATCTAAGGTTCCGATCGCTTTGATTTGGTCTCAAATGTTCCGTGCGATTTGAATAAACGATGCCGTCCATTGTAAATATAAAACAAATTATGTATTTTGTTTTCCGTTTTGGAGTTTTGGGTTACGTTGTTAGGCTGGATACCTCAAAACAAGAAGTCTAGACTCAAGAGGTCTATCTAGACTCTTTCTGTGATGCTTTTGAAATTTTATCACGATTCGATTAGCTTGACCCACAAGATCAATCATTTCCAATAATAAATTAACTATCATATTGCAACTACTACGTAATTCAAAAACACTCGTGCTAGAATGCACCATGAAAGCATGTTAACGTTTGAAGCAAAAGTAATTATTTGAGTCCTTGCACATTGTTGGATTTTGGAACGAAAGTTCCCCGCACAATGGCGACAAACAGATGACAACTTCACATATTATGATAATGCCTTCGTTGTGTCTCGTTCTTCAGACCCTTGAAAGTATCAAGTAGGATCAAGTAAAACGAGTGGGATCCTTTGATCCTTTGTCCTTCCTTGATACACCACATAACCATTCTGAGCCGTGGAGACCACACCGGTAATTGTACGAATAAAAACATCTTACTGAAACAAATGGAAAATCTTAGAGCAAGTCTTATCTGTATGCCAGGCACTCAGAACGTAGATATGCTTGGTATTAAGTATAATAATTTTAGCATAATTATTCAGAGATCATTACATAGCAATGGTGCACCTTTCTGATGATGATCTAATTGTATAAAGCAATAATCGCTATTCCTATCCATATGTAAATTTTAGATCATTCAAGGACCCTTTTCAATATTTTACAAAACTTAGTAATGAGCAGAATTCTAATGTACTTAGAAAATGCCTCATAAATTATTTAAGATAACAGGTTGTAGTCAAACTGTTCCTGCTAAAAAAAAATTAGTCACGATTAATTTTTAATTAATTTTTTACTGGTACTTTTACTACTATTACTCTATTATTTTCCTGCACTAATAAGTCGCTATTAAAATCAATTTTTCAAAGTAAAATACTCTGCTCCGCTATTAATTAGTAACAAAAGCCATTTACTACAGGAAAATATCGAGTTCCCCATGTTCCAACCATTGAACCTAGTAATTCATGCGACTAAACAGCAGCCTCAACATTGCCATTGCAAATTGCGGGAATCGTAAAGGGAAACGCCAAACCAAGCAGTGCTCCCACAGAATGTGTCACCAGGCGCACTGTATCCGGCAACTCTAGCTCCAACTGCCGACTTCTTGACCAACAATGGCCGAACAAGGAGGTACTTGGTACACGCACCTCCCGCATCGCTGTACTCCCGTTTACGGGATCTCGGATTCGATTAGCATATAATTGAGTTCGGTTCCGACCTTCGCGAAACCGATCCGATCACTTGACACCAGCTGGTGGCCGGGTGAGTTCCAGAGAAACGACTTCCCGAACGACACACGAGCCGACTCGGTTGGTTGACGTAATTGCATTAGGAATGAAAATTTATCACCATCGAAACCAGTCGATCCGCGCCAGATGTTTCCGCGTGCCGTTCGAATGCTAATTTTGCCATAATGTAGGGATCGGGATCGGATTGTGGTTGGTTCGGGATCGGGCCATCCACTCACTCACGAGCCCCCAGATATTGGTTTTCAATCGGTTCCAGAAGCGCGACCGCATCGTTTTAATCGCCACCGCGCGACGATGATGATGATGACGAGGAGCTAAAGCATGCTAATCGATGGATATTGTTTCCAATTCCTATCGATCGCATTAAGTTGCAATTGTTACGCGATATATTCACATAAAATGAAGGTGCCTGGCCAAACACTGACATTTACGCGATTGTTGGCAGCGGTTTTTTTTCTCTCTTCTGGTTGCGCAATCCAACGCTGCCTATCATTTACTGCCCGCCAGGTTTACTGACATCAATGAGTCCGCGGGTTGTCGATTGGCTCGGGTGGCGCGAGCGATGGCGATCATAAAACGGCTGGATTAAATATAATCGATCACAGTGGATGGCGACGATGCTGGTGACGTGCCCCGTAACGGTCAGCGGAACCGCCCGACCAGGCGACGAGTTTCCGACGGTTGGCACCGTTGGTTCCGTTTCCCGATTTTCGCTTTTCTGTCTGTGTCCGGCCGTGCCTCGTTTATTTTTGCTGCTTTGTTTCTTACGTAGGGGCCTCGGCGTAACAGAGAATAGCCACCATTTTCACACCAATTTCAACGAGCTTCCGAAACGGACACTCGCGTGGGCAATAAAATGACCGAAATGATTTTCGCTTTTATGGAACCGACTTTTGGAGCTTCCGAGGTGCGCGCTGGTTCCGTGGTTTTCGCAACATCAATTGTCGATCGTGATTCAACAATGAGTTTTTATTTTTATTTGTGAATTCAGTAGCCCGTATTAAGTGCAATCGATCTTTCTTTGGCCTTCGTCTGCTCAACGCACGGAAGGGCTGCTGGTCGTAGCTTCTTTAAAAGATGATCTTCTTCAAAAAGGGCGATATGAAATAAAGTGGAACCTGCGACGCTAACATTACGCTTGCCAATGTTTTTTTTTCTAACGGTTGCCAAGCTTCGATTGTTTAGTGAACGAATTTGCTCGCGATGCGGAAGTGATCTTGTCGTTGACACTACGCTCTAAGAAGACGGCAATCTTCATGTCGCATCGTCTGCTCAGCGAAGGGTGAACTTCGAAGCTTTGAAGTATTAACTGCTCTAATCAGTTTTACCTTCAGCCAGTCAGTCGGTACCTTTGCGTACCAGGACCAAACCCGACCGTCCAGCGCTCATTGTGCTGATCCGCTTTGGCGCGGTTTCGCAAAGTGGCGTCTATCGGAAGTCCGATCGATTGAGCCAGGAGGGTTCGGTACCTTTTCGGGGCGGGGATGGCCCAAACGGCAAACAAACGGATCCGACGGCCGGCCAACCCTCGGCCGCGCGTAAACAGCGTGCGCGGCTCACCAAAGCGGAAAGAGATCGCGAGCGCGCGCGCCTTTGCTCACTAATTATGAATGCGCCTCAGCGTGATCGGGCAGCGTGAGTGTCACACTCATACCAGTGCCGGTGCCGCATGTCGCGCCCTTATCGCGCCATTCAATGGCATTCCTATCGATCGGCGCGTTCTCAAGGTTCCCGATCGATCCAACGTCACGAGTCCTGCCGTGGTGATGAGTCCCGCGGGCAGTGAGTGAATCTTGAAAAGGGAAAGCATGACACCGCGCCAGGCACCAGCTCCGGGTGTGCAGGATACGGCTGCCGGGGTTGCATAATGCATAGATGCGCGATACAATTACACTCCTGCTGCATCCGTATCGGGCGCTCGTCCGTGTATCGGCTCGATTAGTCGATTGCAAGTCGATTAAACTGTCGCTAACGGCTCAATTCGCGCGGCACGATGCCGCCAACACTCGCGTGTTGGATTAATTGAATTAAAATAACCGAGCACCAGCGAGAGCCGCGAGCCGCGACGATTGATGAAGGCAGATTGGTGGGTCATACATCAAATTCGCGTCTCAGGGTTCTCAGCGCCGCTTAATTCGTTGCTCGTGATGCTAGCAGTAACAGCGTTCCACAACCATTTATGAATCCCCTGCAGTGCGATCGACAGTACGGTGGATCTCTAGCCGATTAGTTGATTTATTCCCTTAAATCTATGCCATTATCTTTAAAATAATCCCTACACCATCCAATAGGCCTATATCTACATTTGTTCCTATTTCGGAAACGGTCCAATAAGATCTTAATAGGTATAGCCTTTAAAATATTCTTCGTTTCGGCTTCTATCTCAACTATTGACTGCAAAATGTGTTGTCGTTTAGCACCAACCGACATTTTTCATTTCTGAGGCTCAACCGGACACTCAGAATGCTTTCAACAGATCCAATAAGGTGTGTCAGTTGGTGATTTTAGACCAGCAATTCTTTAAAATTTTTGACGTCCAGCTCAAATGTTAATGGTGCCGTGCCTCATTTGCAGCGCTTTACCTACCGTCTTGGAACATCTTATAACAGTTATAATACCAGTTGGTGGCAGTAATGAAATGTAATAAGGTTCCAACATATGATTGCTTCGAAAGCCATGCCGAACGGACCATCCCGTATTTAGTAAATCGGATGCTCAACATGAACACGTGAAGTGGGGATCGATGTTTTCGTAAACATGCCAAGGTAAGTCATGTTGAAGGTGACGATGTTTCTGTTTGCAAAAAAACGGGTCCGACGGTTTCCTAACCTATATGCACTGTCTGACCGTCCAAACCTGGCCGGGTTTCGGGTTAGGAAGTCAAGGGCCTCCCGGTTTGTTTTCGGACCGATGCGGACCACCGAGTAAACCGCAAACTACGCCACACCGTCCAAGGTAAAGTCCCACTAACCCAATGTTTACTCAGATGCGTGGGATCGTCTGCGAGGGAAACAAAATCCATAAAAAGCCCACACCCACACACACGCGCGCATCGAGAAAAGCCAAGAAAACGGCACGGTGGAAAACCTGACCCGTCATGTAGCCGCAGACGGGGAGTATGCTAATCATGAACTGACACTATTCGGCCCACGGCCACCGTGTGTGCGCTGTTCGATAAAAACAATAAATATTAATTAATAATCGACCATGTCCAACATACGCTAGCATATCATTTTCCTACCCACCCCGCACCGTCCGGGCACCCGGGTTTTCCTCGCGCTGGCTGGCGGAAAATTGGCCACCACCACAATGGGCGCATGAGCATGAGAAGCCACTTTCGTTCATCGCAATCTCTCGAAGAGTCTCGAAGCGTGCCGCAGCAGAACCCCGAAGCTCGTGGCGCTCTTCCAATCGTGGTGGCCAATGTTTTCTCGTGGGAGGTGTTTGTCATTGGAATTTCCGATGCACGATGCACCCACCGCGGTTTGCTGCAGAGTGCACGGGGCTGATGGGTCGCCGGGGAACACAGAACAATGCGGCTCATTACCGTGGGGCCCGCCAGTGGTCATCTTAATCCCCCGGCCCGGCCAGCATACGGTGCCAGCGCCCTGCCTGCCGATCGGGTGGCATTGAGGAAGATGACAAAAAACAAACCCCACAACAGGGCTTTGCAAATTGTGCGCCCACTAATGTGCGTTTAGGAAAATTTCGCATAATTTTCCGCGCCCCAATCCCGGACCGGTGTGTTGAGGCGAATGTGCCAAAATGTGTTTCCGATTTGATCGCACGGTCCCTCCCAGTGACTATCCCTTAGCGCTGGCGCACGACCCCCTTCACAACCTCGCCGAGGGCTCGTCGCGCGGTCAGCGTGGCCCTCCCTCACGACTGACGTGTGACGGTTGCCCCACTCTTCGCTGATAACTCCGAGTAGCACACAGAACGACGGCCGAGCGGGCCCAGCACATTGTGTCCGGTATATAAGCTCGCCGGAGACCGTTCCTCTTCAGTCAGTTCTCGATCGCTTCGGAAGTGATTGCACGAGTTTTTTCTTTGCAGCAGCAAATACCAAAAAATCTTCCCCAAAACATCATCCCCAGCAATGGCCGCGTTCAAAGCAGTAAGTTGTGGCGTGTGATTACAAGTGCAAGCAAGGACGGGGCGTAAAAAGCACCGTAGTGATTGTGGCAAACTCGCAGTGCAAACTTGGGTTCGTCGCTTAAATTTCGGCATCGAAGAAGTCTTTCGTTTTTGAACCGCTTCGAATGAGACTTTCCATATAAAATCGTTGCCATGGTGATTAGCGAAGCTTTTGGCTCGTTGGTGCGCTGTAATTAGGATTAGGAAGTTTTGATAATGATAATGGCAGCGTTTTGATAATGACAGGATTACTGAAGCATTAATGTTAAAAAATCGCTGAAACAATTCTTTTTTTTATAATTTGCATCGAAAAATCATAATTTGTTGGCATGTTCTGTCCATCCCGATAGACCATTCTCTTCGCCTTCGTCGCCCTGTTTGCGCTGGTTTCGGCCATCCCCGCACCGCAGCAGCCGGTTGCCGCCCGACAGCAGATCGAGCCACGACCGGTGGCCGCAGCGCCGGACGCAGCTGACGAGCTCGAAGCCGGTGCCGACGATAAGGACCTGAAGGGCGCCTCCTCCTTCGGCTACGGATACTATGGATACCCGGGCTACGGCTATGGATACTACCCGGGCTATGCTTACTCCTACGGATGGGGTGCGCGTGAGTTCTCAGGACCGAATGGCTGTGGCCGGGTTTCATTGACCTCACGCCTTTTCGCTTCCGCTTCCACAGGCTACCCTTACTACCGCTACGGTGGACTGTACGGAGGCTACTGGTACTAGACCGTCGATAGTGGCGACCTTCTTCTCTCCCTGCTTCCCCATGGACATCTCGTCAGCCCGACTATCGCCACCTGCATAATTTGAAACTGCATCCATTGAACTGCACCGGACCGGATATCTCTCGCCCTAGTCGGTTTCCACCCATCGTTCTCGGTGGTCGGCTAAAGCTGGCCAGGCCCCCGTTTCCCCTTCAAAGTTACTTCCCTTCTCGAGTCCGTCGTTGAAAAATGTCTTCCTTATCACAAACTTGACTCAACGTTATTTAAGCAATAATGTACTGTTTGTTTCGTTTTTTTTTGTTTGTTACTGCCCATTTGTTTTATCTGCCCATCTCATCTCTCAATCGTGTCGGTCATTTTGTTCAATTGTGATCTTACGCTGCCGTTGAGTGCAACAAGCCAAGCACAGACAAAACTTTGAAAGAACAAATACCTTTTTTACTTAATGGTTAAACCTGTTTTTTTCTAATAAAAACGAGCATAAAATAGTGTAACAAATAGAAAGTTTTTCCTCAGTTGATTGTACATTTTCCGAAACCTTATCGCCGTTTGCGTGAAAAAACTCACAAATTGCACATACTTTAACACACGATTGTTCTACGAATGTTAGCAACGAGGCTCGTTTTGGTAAATCAGTCACTCTTGCCCGGTCCGGTGCTCATTTGCATTCCACTGCTGATCCTGGGAACTAGGTAAACATAACGGAGCATTCTAATGACTCCCTGTACTAATCACTACTAATGGTTTACAGGTAACGGAAATTTTCCTCGCCAAAACTCCGTGTCCGGCTAGCTACATCTGATTACGCGGAAAAGGCTCAGGAACTGGCCTTCCAACAATTTCAGCTAATTCAGCTCTAATCTTGCCGCGAACGCTGGCTCAAATCACTTAACGCGCGCGCCTTCCAAAGCTCTGTCAATGGTTTTCGTGCACATTAACCGTTTTAATTGCGCCACTAATTATGAACGCGCGAGAAACAACGTCACGGGAGCGGCAAGCGCCCGGATGCACTGAAAGCGATTTGAACAATTTTAACGAATCGACCGTTTGCTCTAATTCAGTACCCAATCGTAGACGGGGCTCAACGTAGCCCAACAGCATCCGCATTGCCGGCATACTGGCGATGCAACCTGCGCTCCTGCACAGTAGAATGGTATAGTTGTATGGGATGCACGGGACGCCCATGTGGGACGAAACGTGTAATTTGCATATCACTTTGTTGTGCCGTAGTGCCCCGCTGTAGCACCTTACCTTCCGAAGGGTAACGGGCAAACAATTCATTATCGATTCTACACCTGTCGCGCCCGCAAGTTCGCCACAACAGCCCACCGGGAGGTAGTGCACTAATTAGGTGTCTAATTTGACCGTGCGTTTTGAATGGTGTGTATATGTGTTGAGGCACAAACCAACACCATTAGCGCCATATACGGACAAGGTCTAGTGTTGGAAGTGGATAGTTTGGTTAGCGGGACAGAGGTCAAGCGTACCTTCCTTTAGGGTACTGTTTGCGAATATCTGGGGGCCACACCTTAAATGAATATATTACAATGCCTAATCACCTTAATAAAAATAGATATTAGGAAAAATTTAAAAACTTTGGCAGTTTAGCAAGGGTTTGCAGTAGCCGGTTTTGCCAGTTTTGGACAAAGTCTACCTCAGATACGTACGTACGTACCAGGTTTTTAGGGGTTCTATTTAACTCCAACTTCGACCGTCTCGATACGAGTAGTGAGGGGGACACGGTTTCTTCAGAGTTCGTTCGAATAGCTCGAAAGCTTTTCGATCTTTCGGTCACCTGTTAATGCGCTACCCTGCTACGGACTCCCTGATGTTGTAAATAAGACTGCAGACTGTGGCACCATCAATTTATTATTCCTTACATTTATTGGCAGACCGAGACTGTCCACAGTCTGCCCTATTCCTGCGCCTTAAAGAGTTGACAGGCTAAGCCATTTCCTAGGCGCATTCCCTTTCTGGCAGAGCGAAATGAAGCGAAATTCAGAACACTCCAAAGATCTTCAATCCATTCGTCATATTCTTATATACTCACGACACTCGTCATTGACATTCTCAATCACCAAATTGATCAAACAGAGACTCTCTGCCTTATCATCTTATGCACTTTTTTTTATCTCTTTTATCATTTTGTCTACGATAAATCTTTATAACTCGTTAGCTCTTGATCAGATCTTGTAAGTAGTTAGTGTTAGTGTAATAAGTGCAAACATTACAGAAGTCAAATGCTGTTATCAATGTAAATATAAGAAACGTGCCAACTACAAACTTTCCGCATTACGAAAATAATCAACCTTCATTGGTGCTGATCTACACCCTTTGTAACATTTGCTTCATATTTTATACACTTAGCACATCATCACTGCCACCCTTTCAACATTCAAATCCTTCTTTGACAACTCTCGAAAATCTAACTAACTACTCGATCAAACGATCAACGTCGAAGTTGTTTTTAAACGAAAAACACTTGTGTCTACAAATCACGTTTACGGAACAAATAGGATCAAGGTTTTTTTGAGCGTTCGATAACCTAACACAAAACTTATCACTCTATTTAAACAATACATGCATTTTGTACGTTGCGCTAAAAATAGTAATCATCCGATCAAGAGATTTATAAAAGGGATGTTCGATTGTGGTTATATGTTTAGATTCAATTCCAATTTACGGAAGAGCTGCCATCATGAAATTTTCACTCCTACTTGTGCTGTTGGCACTCTTTGCAGTGATCAACCTCACGCAGGCTAGTGGAGAAACAGGAGCCAAGGCCAATACCGAACCACTAAGCGGAAGAAGGGTTGCAGTTATAGACATCAAAAAACTTCTGGAACCCTCGCCAACCAACCCCATCAATGAAAAGGGAGCATATTAAAACGAAATAAAAAACACAAAAACTAAAGAAATAAACATGAATAACGGTGTTTTGAGGGTATGAAAATGAGAATAAGTTTCGAGTTCAATTTACTAGTTATTAAATATATTTATTGAAATGTTTACTTAAAAAAGAGAAAGAATAAACTCCAAATATGTACAGGAATTTGTCTATTACATTTGCGGAACGTCTGCGACAGAATACTTCTTAAATAGAGAAAGAACAAACAAAACATATCAATTAATTTGATGATATAAGAAAATTGGGAGCATAAAACTGTGATGACTGTCATAGCATAGTTGATTTTTTTACTTAAATTGTTCACTTCTTTCCCTGATCGTAACGTAACAAATTACAAACGTTTCTAAAAAATATTGTCAACACGTGGAAAACAGTACCACGAAAGACACATTTCTGGTACACATTTCTAACGGCTTTTAAGATATTTTATCACAGCCTTACCAAAGGTACAGATATCCAAACAAAGTGAACAACCACAATATTGACATATACCCAATGAGATGTACGGCTTTGGCTATAAAACAAGATTCCGGTCTTCCAGAGCACACAATCGAGTTAACATTACCATAAGAGTGGTTGAAATGAAGTTTTCATTACTCCTTGTGCTGTTGGGACTCTTCGCCGTGATCTCCATCACCCAAGCTCGTCCACAAACTGGAGAAGGAAGTGGAACAGGAAACGGAAGAGCGAATATCTTACCCATCAAGCCGGCTATTATTAAAATTATGCAACCACTTATAATGACCCCATCACCATTTATTAGGCCGGTACCATCGAAAAAGTACTAAAACGCATAAAGAAAATATAATATAACTAGAGAAGCAAAAGTAACTCCTTCGTATCTGACCATTGTTTTGGTGCAAAAATCACGAAAGAAAAGTCGTTATTAAAAAGTTTTAAAAAAATTACTCATTAGTCATTTAAAAAAATTAACAAATGCCCAGAAAACAGTTCTTATAGTAATGGGGAAGACGTAACCGCATGGGAAATTGATACAGAAACTTGAACAGTACAAAGGAATGCTTCTCAAAATGAGTAGAACTAATAGACAAAAAAATTACCCAAGGATCATATTAAGATACAAAAGAACTAGGACCAAACGAAAAACTATGTATTTGCCTACATTTTGGATATATCATTTAGTCTCCCAAACAATATTATCTTAAAAAAGTTCAGCATCACAAACTTCTTATGAAACCGAATTAAATTCTTCCCGGAAAATTTGATGAATATTTGTTCAGTTGATCAAACGACGAACGGATTCATAAAAAAATGTCGGGGCATCGGGGAAGCACACTTCAGTCTACTTCCGCCTGTTAACGTTTGAAACGTTAAATCCCAGCCTAACACCAAACCAGACCAACCAAACAAACACAAAAATACCGGACACACTTGCGCACTATAAAAATCTGATTTTGCCGTTCACAGAGACTAATCGAGTTGAAGTTGAAATTAGCACAAGAGTGGATAAAATGAAGTTCTCAGTACTCCTTGTCCTGCTCGGACTGTTCGTCGTGATCAGCATTACCCAAGCTCGTCCACAAACTAGAGCAGAAGCCATAAATGGAAAAAGGAGCGACGTATTCATCAAACCTAAATGGCCACCACATGTTTGGCCAACACTTCTTCCTCTACCTTACCCATGGGAAAAATAAATCGATAGAGAAAAGTAACTAAACAAGAATCTGAAGTCGAGATTTGTTGAAAATACAAATAACATGAAAGAAAGTCACCACCTGAGCGTTCCGGTAGCACAGAAAGAATATGTGTGTTCGAATCTCCCGAATTCACAGACTGTGAAGTACGTTTCGGCCAGTACATGTGGTGATCGTATCACCTTAAAGGAGCTGAAGCACTAGTAGTAGTAGTCTCTAAAGCGAATCGATTACCATTTATTTAGATCCTTTAACAATCGTTAAATAATGCGGGAAAACGCAATGATACATATATAGGCGTGTGCGTCCATTGTCTAATGTAAATACAAAAGTAAAAACTTGCAATTGATTTAAAAAGTTTATATGATTACAAGAACCATACTAAGAACATATTATTCGAATAATTAATTAATGGTATATTGAAATGGTTTCTGTGAAGTGGAGGGAAAAAGTTAAAATAATATTATATATGCGAAATAGATACAGAAACTTCAACAGTGCAAATCTGTTGTTAATAAACATCCAAAGTAAACAAATGATCAAAGACTTAAAATAATTGAACTGAAAAGAAAAGCTATGTACTTTGCGGAAGAAGATATGGAAAAAGCTAAATCCATCTAAAAATTTTGATCCCGCAACAAACGCATTCATAAAAAATGTCATCAATCGGGGAAGTACACTTCAGTTTACTCGGCCTGTTGACGTTCGATACGTTTGATCACAACCTAAAACTAATCCAGACAAGCCAAACAAATACAGAATTCCGGAGCACACTTTGAGGCGTACAGCTGTATGACTATAAAAGCGTAATTTATTCGTGCAGAGAGTTCAATTGAGGGTGAAGAGTTGAATTGAGTTGAAGGTGACGTTAGCACAAGAGAGGATAAAATGAAGTTTTCATTGCTCCTTGTCCTACTCGGACTGTTCGCTGCGATCACTGTCGGACAAGCTCGTCCACAAACTGGAGAAGAAACTGCTGCAGGAAGCGGAAGACGGAACAACGCATTAATCAAAATTAAATGGCCACCACCGTTTTTGCCGCCAATCGATCTACTGTAGGCATTAGCATGGCCAAAATAAAAGGATAGAAAAAACTAACTACCTCGTGTATGATCAATTAATAAATGACTCATGGAACTAGAATCAAGGTAAAAGACAAAGAACATGGACGAAAACTGTATCATACGGCATCGTTCCGGCAACACAAAACGAATACGTTCCTTGAACAGATTCAAAGTATTTCGAACTCATCTTCGAATCTCCGGAATTGACAGAACACAAACTGCAGCGGATTCTGTTTCTTTCTCAAGGTCCACGGTCCTACAATCTCCAAAAAATACTTTGCTGGGTGATTTGAGCTTATACATCACGCGAAAAGTGATTAATTTAATTAATACATTGAAATGATTATTTACAATGAAGGGAAATTGTTACTGTTTATAGTTATTGTTAAAATTTTTGAAACATTGAAATTTTTGAAATGTGTACCAAAATATAACAAAATCGAAGTATGGCGAGAGTTTGAAGGAAATGAAAAATTATATATTGGCAGTCAAAGTGTCATCGTTGAATTTGGAGACACAATCAACATTTTGTCGTACAAATTCAACAGCTCAACAAAATTAAATCCATTTGTGAGAATTTGATCCCTTTTTATACCGTTGATCAAGCATATAAGAAACACATTAAAAAAGAATCAACAAACGGAGAACCACATTCCAGTTCCAGTTCCAGTCTAGTATCGTTTAAGACGTTTAATTACAACCTAACACCAGTCCAGACAAACCAAACAAATACAGAATTCCGGAGCACATTTTGAGGCGTACACTTTAAATGTACACACACTGTATGACTATAAAACCGTAATTTATTCGTGCAGAGAGTTCAATTGAGGGTGAAGAGTTGAATTGAGTTGAAGGTGACGTTAGCACAAGAGAAGATAACATGAAGTTTTCATTGCTCCTTGTGCTGTTGGGACTGTTCGCTGTGATCGCCATCGCTCAAGCCCTTCCTGAAACTGGAGAAGAAGCTGCTGTAGGAAGGCCACCACCCTTTTTTCCGGCAATAGACTCTTAGCGTTAGTATTGCCAAAATAAAAGGATAGCAAAAACTATCTACCTTGTGTATGATCAAATAATTAATGACTCTAGAACTAGATTTAAGTGAAAGAAAAAGAACATGAACGAAAAGTGCATCTTTGAATCATCCGAATTGATGGACCACAATCTGCAGCGGATTGAGTTTATTTCTCCAGGTCCATGGTTCACCATCCTCCTATCAATCTAAAAGCCATATAGCATATAAAGCATAGAATTCAAGGAATAACATATTACTTAACTCACGTAAATTTTGGTTATCGACGAGTGCACTTCTCCACGTGTCAACAAATTCTACAACTCAAACAAACTTTAAACAACTAAACAAAATTAGATCCATATATGAAAATTTGATAACTTATTACACTGTTGTGTCAACAAACGGAGAACAACATTCCAGTTTACACAGTCTGGTACCATTTAAGACTTTTTTTTACGATGCCGACTACATAAAAACAAAATTACCAAACACACGTTTCGGAGGACGGCTATACGACTATAAAACCTCGTTTTTTTCTCTCAGACAGAATAATCGAGTTCAAGTTGAACTTAGTTCAAGACTAGCGAATATGAAATTTTCGTTAATATTTGTCCTGTTGGGACTCTTCGTGGTGATCACCACCACCCAAGCTCGTCCACAAACTGATAATGGAACTGGAGCAGCAAGTGGAAGAAGGAACGACTTATTAATAAAGCCTTTTATAGTTGGGCCACCCATTCTAAGGACAATGTCACCAATTCTTGAGGCGGTACTATTTAAAAAATAAATTGAAAAACAAAAATAAAACCATTGGTTTATTATTTTCTTGGTACTAAATGAATAAGAGAAAATTGTAAATTTTGATAGAATTTTCATTGAGAAATAAATGATACACCAGAAAAGAAAGAAATTACAGTGATAATCCATGCTCCAATATTTCTAAAGACAGTCTTTATAACATTAACTTGGAACAATGAGATACTTAATGTAAATCAACCTTTTAAACCTGCTTTCAACAAGAATAAAAATCAATCCTTAGTCTCTATATGCGGAACACATTTTTCAGCTCACGTAAATTTTGCTTAACTTGCGTGACGCACGGAATGCATTCTTATTGTTCCGATATAAAATCAAGCAAATAAGAAAAGTCTTCTTTCCAGATTAAAAGAAATAAATAAGAAACGTCTTGCAAAAATGTCAGCAAACGAATAATACTTCAGGCTACACTGTCTATGTTTAAGGTACATGTTTATGGCGTCTTTTTAGTTCAATTACAAGCTAACAACAATCTAAGCTGAACAATCATGCAAACTGCAAGACGTTGGTCCGATTGACTATAAAAACCCTGTTCATCCAATCGCACAGCATTATTGAGATCGACTGGAACTTAGCACAACAGTGGGAAACATGAAGTTTTCATTGCTCCTGGTCCTGCTCGGACTCTTGGCCGTGATCGCCACCAACCAGGCTCGTGCACAAACTGCAGAAGGAAGTGGAACAGGAAACGGAAGAGCAAACTCCTTACTCATCAAGCCTATCAAAATTTGGCCACCAATCATTATAAAACCATTTCCCATTATACTGACAGAATCGAAAACTTAGATAACAACGCAAAAGTAATCACCTTGGGTATGTTTGTCGTTCCGACCAATAAATCTATTAAAGCTGAATTAGTGGAGTAGTTTGCAATTGAAGCTTTTTATTTAGATGGATTGATTGTAGACAAATAAACATTTTCCTCTTATGGCTTCTTTTCCTTTCCGTTTGTGGCGTCTTTTTATTTCAATTGCAACCTAACACCAATCCAAGCTGAACAATCATGCAAACTGCAAGACGTTGGTCCGATTGACTATAAAAACCCTCTTCATCCAATCGCACGGAATTATTGAGATCGATTGGAACTTAGCACAACAGTCGGACACATGAAGTTTTCATTGCTTCATAATGAAGATCTACCCCCTACCCCTGTTAATACTCCGGCACCAATCATTCTAAGGCCCTCTACCGGGACTATCGAAACCATAGATAACAACGCAAAAGTAATCACCTTGTGTATGTTTGTCATTCCGACGTTCTGATTGTGGTATTAGCACAGTGTTTCTTTAGATGGATTGATGTACTATTATATTATCGGATAAACAACTATCCCACAACAATGCGATGAAGAAAAGTTACTTTAGGTGAAGAAATGAAACCATGTTGTTCGCTTCTATTTAAAAGTTTAAATCCAACCATTCGATCGAACAAAATTCAATGACGAGATGAATCTTACAATGAAAATTGTGGAAAAATGAAATCCAAATAAATAATTAAAGGATGTTCAAAGTCGATTACATTACAGAAGTCCACAAATCGTAATAGCGGTAAAATGGAAACGATTGATTATGTATTGAATAAACGGTAAAAGTATTGATGCTCTCACATTCACTATTCTATTTATTTTTGCACCAATACATTAAGAACGGCGAGGGCGACTTGTCCAACTTTGTTCCAGTCAATTTTCCTCTCCTTCATGGTAGCGACTAAGTCAGCAAACTCTGCGTGAAAAGCTGCCTCGCCCTCAGCATCGGTGTCAGCAGTTGCTGAGGCATCTTCCGGTTGGGGAGCTGCGTGGGCGATGGCGACGGCAGCCAGAAGGCCCAGCAGGACGAGAGCTAGTGCGACTTTCATGTTGTATGGTGGTTTTGATCCAGGAGAAACTTGAACTCGAATGCTATTTTAGAGCAGACCTGTTCTTATATAGCACTGATCATTACGAGATGCAGCTCGTTATTTCTTTACTTAGCTTGTAAACGAGACATTGATTGTTTAACTGGATTAAGTGTCCTTGAAATGATGAACGCTCATTTTGGGCGTTTCTTCCGGGAACCAACGTTGGATCGTTGATATGTTCGTAATGTTATTTGATGAATTGTACACGTGCTATTTACAGTATTCGTCTCAGGTAAAGTAATTTAAAATGAATGGTGTAAAAATGACCTTGACATATGAAAATATGTTTTTAGATGATCGAAAAGCAGTTGATTCAGATTATGTGTTGTATCTTCCCTTTTCGTTCTTATAAAACAAAAAAAATAAAATGAAAAAAACTTAAAACAGTCATCAAATATCAGATCATGTTCGTATGATTTAATATTACACAAATGATGTTTAACTTAGTGTACAAAGATATTTGTCTGCCAAATGATCATCAGCAAACGCAGTTTTTTGTAACTAAATTAGCAGACCCGGCGTTTATTGGTCCAATGCGAACGCTGTTATGTTTGCCGTACTTAGCTTTGCAATCATATCGAAACGCGGCTAGATACAAATCAGCTTCTTCTTCGGGTACAGTCGCTGAGCGGACATTTAAATCAGCATCTTGTCGAAAATTATCTACTTGTTTATTTCTATTTTACGCTCGTCGATTTCGCGCTGCCAACCGAGCCATTTCACGGGCAATTGTATGTTCTTCTTCACTCATTGTATTCGCAGTGTTTCGCATCCTTCTTGCACTACTGTTTTGTTGGAAAAGGTTCGACCGTCTTGGTAGCGGCATTCTTAAGGGGGTGTAAGGTGTTTTTTTATTCACTGTTTGTTATTACGATACTACGATGCGATCGCGGATTGTTTCAATAGTTATATTTGACAGTTATAAAAATTACAGCTATGTAACAATCCAAAGTTTCGCAGGAATGAGTGAAGGCTACAATCGCGAGAGAGACTGTCAAATCGCCAAACTAATCGCAAGAGAGAGACTCGCGAAAACATACGAAAGAGAGAGACTCGCTGAAAACTCGCTCAACCTTTGCTCGTAGTGACGCTCTCTGTCTTGCCTTTCTCGAGAATGGAAAAACCATAGCCCCCCATCCCCTTTCACGCGTTCGTGTGGGTCTATTTTTACTTGGCAGGAAGAGACGGTGCATTAGCGAGAAGGAGAAGCCAACAGTTGTTTGCTGTTGCGCGCTCTGTCTGTCTCGTCTCTGAGTGAAGAAAAACCATTGTGCACATTCATTGTGACGCGGCCGGAGTATGAAAAGTATCCTATGACATTCTTTGGGTTTTAAGCTATCTCCCCACCAATTTTCAGCCAAATCGGTTCAGCCGTTCTTCAGTTATAAGAGAAACGACATCTTCACGACTTTCTGTTATATATATAGAGATAAAAATTATTGAACAAAACTGCACTTCTTTTTTCATAAAGAACGGGCTATGCTGATTTTATTAAATAAAACGTCTATTGTATTGCAAAAGCAAATAGCAAACCGAAGCAGACTATTTGAAGATCTTTCCGATAACGTACCGCTACACAGGCCACCATGCAGCTACAGCTAGAATAAATTCTGTTATAACATAAATGCCCCGAAAGTTTAATATGTTATCATTTTCTTTTCATTTAATGTTCTCAATCGAATCAACATGACCAACAACATGAAGCACATGGTTATGTTTGATACTATTTGTTATTTAAACACGCCGAAACATTTTTTATTATTATTGCAATGTTTTTATTCGGGCTTTTAAAACACACTTCAATCCACCATTTCATTTAACCAATACATTAAGAACTGCAATTGCGACTTGTCCAACTTTGTTCCAGTCAATTTTCCTCTCCTTCATGGTAGCGACTAAGTTAGCAATCTCTGCGTGAAAAGCTGCTTCGCCCTCAGCATCGGTGTCAGCAGTTGCTGAGGCATCTTCCGGTTGGGGAGCTGCGTGGGCGATGGCGACGGCAGCCAGAAGGCCCAGCAGGACGAGAGCTAGTGCGACTTTCATGTTGTATGGTGGTTTTGATCCAGGAGAAACTTGAACTCGAATACTGTACCTTCGAAGACAAATTCTTTTATAGTACCGATCATCCATCGCATGATCAGAACATATGTTAAACAATGAATGCATCGTTGGTTCAGTTTGTTTGCACGGTAAATACGGAACAAAGAATTCATAGGTTCTTGTCAAATGTCCTTGAGATTTAAATGTGTTTTTGCTTCTGGGTAGTTGAAACAAGACATCTTGTTTTAATAGCTTCTTGGTATTTCTTTCAGGAAGATTAAAACGAATCAAAATGCCAATCTTCCAATTGTGAAAAAAGTGGAGCTATCCTGAATTTAATCCTTGATTTTTGATTAGAATTTTTCTACTTTCTCATCGACTTGTTTTGGTAGTGTCAAATTCTAAAATTCAGTATGAAAGCACAGTTTTTTTTATCAAAAACCATAAAAGTGAATGTACAAAGGACTCTAAGTCTCTAAGCCTCAATTAGTTCAACAATATGTTTCAGTACATCTGAGCGGTTACACTTCATTAAAGTCAACAATTACAGTCCAAGGTGTTGCGTACGCTTGAGAGATGTAATGTATTCCTTCCAAATATTCAAAAACAAAAATGACTTATAATATAATAACTATGAGTTTTACTTAATGAACGGATATATGACTTTATTGGCTATTCGTACGACATCAACATTGATATAATTTTAATTTGCCAACCCTATCTTGCCTTTTCCATGCACCATGAACATGACTCCCAAGCCTCTGCCATTTATGACTTTGTATGCAAAGTTAACATTGGGCAAATTATCATAAGTCTTAAAACAAAAGGAAAACATTACGCACGAAGTGTGAAAGCATAATTTCTTTTGTCCAAGGCGACTAATTGAATATTTGATACTTTCAAAAAATGATCTATTTCCAATTCTTCGGCAAAGGTTTTCATTCCATGATTGGCATGAAGTTCCATTTTTATGTTAACGCATAATCTCAATATATTTCGAATAGTATTTCACAAAGTGTAGCGTAGTGTAGTGTTTTTTTTTTCTTTTGTATTATACTTTGATGCTTTGATATTTGTACTTTGATCTGTAATCGTCTAACATTCGGTTCTTTAGTGAATATGAGTGTGACTTTCATGTTGGTTTGTGTAAGAAAGAACTTGAACTTGAATAGCATGTTTGCTCAGCTACAACTTCAACAACTGTTTGAGTTGTTTATTTAGCATGTTCAGCACATGAGACACTGATTGTTTGTGTGTGAACTGGACTGTCTTGGAAATGATGACGAACTGGAAGGAGTTCCGGGAACCAAAGGGAGATTGTGAACAATGTTTCCATTGCTGTTTGTGAATGTAAATAGTCATAAAAACAACGATGCGTCTATGCCATTTTTGATGACTTAACTGCATTGGTTAACCGTGAGAAGTGTTGTTAGTCAATAGAGTAAAGATGTACCTAACTTGTTCAGAGACCTATTCGGATATATTTCACATGATTTCACTACTTGTAATTCGAAATCGTTTAAGCCATAACCATTTTATTCATATCTTCAAATTGCCTTCAAATCCATTATTTAACCAGCACATTAAGAACGGCAAGGGCGACTTGTCCAACTTTGTTCCAGTCAATTTTCCTCTCCTTCATGGTAGCGACTAAGCCAGCAATCTCTGCGTGAAAAGCTGCCTCGCCCTCAGCATCGGTGTCAGCAGTTGCTGCGGCATCTTCCGGTTGAGGAGCTGCGTGGGCGATGGCGACGGCAGCCAGAAGGCCCAGCAGGACGAGAGCTAGTGCGACTTTCATGTTGATTCAGACTGTTTCACTGTGCGTTTGATTCAGAAGAGAACTTGAACTCGAATGCTATTGTTGAGTAGACCTGTTCTTATATAGTACTGATCGTATTTCATTGTCAAATACAGTTTTCAAAACACAGCTTTTTTGTTTATTCAGCTTGGGCAAGGGACTGTGATTTGCGTCATCTGGGTGGAGTGTCCTTGGAATGTTTTTTTTCCCTAATATCAAATTTAGATGGCTGTGGCATTTAATTCCGGAAACCATTAGGCAGAGCATACGTATTTTCGCGTAAAGTGACATTCTTTTGTTAATTCATCAAATTTTTCTGACTTGCTGCAATTTAGTTAGCCGAAGGAAGGTTTGTGAAGCCAAATATGGCGACCATTTTAGTCGAGAGAAAAATGGATCGTTTGGTATCCGTTGCGATACAAGTAAAACAAAGAAAATCGCGCAGTGCGTGAGACGCCACGTTTACCGAGTTCGTTGCTAGCACAAAGGAGCATAAAATCAACTTGAAGCCGCACTTACAGTTCTTAATGTACAGGTTAAATACAATGGTGAATCAAGTAGTTGTACTAAGTTGTACTAAGCGTACAACAAAAAGGTGACAATCGTTTCCATTGAACATAAAAGGCAAGTAATGGATTTTCTTTTAACTGATTCGGCACTGGTTACCTTAATTGACTTTCGGCTTAGCAATTGAAAATATAAAACATCTGCAATGAAATTATTAAACTTTATTATAGTATAGTAGTATCAATCCTTGGTTTATGAAAGAGAAAAGAAGAATATTGTTCTGATCGGGTTTGCATTACAGTTACAGAACACGGCACAACCAACAGGGCCACAGGGCCTAATGGATAACACGTGTCTTGTTGAGCTCAATTCCCAAACACACGGCTTGGTCCAAATAAACAAACGCAAACCAAATGAATTAATGCGCCGGAAGTGGGTACCGTTACTTGGAACAGCTTTGTTGGAGTTCATTGACAGATAGCCGCTAAGACAGATATTAGGTATTAGGTCAAACATGAAATCGAACATCTGAATAGCAAATCATATGATAATACTTCAAATAGTGATATGACAATTACACCAAATTAAACCAAACGAGGAAACAAAAGTGATTCCATCTTCACGCCATTTGCAATTGTTCCCTTTTTTGGTACGATCCACTGGACACTGAGACAAGCATGGCGTGGGGGCCTAGTTTGGGCATTTTTGTTGGGGTATTCCTATCGATGCCGTTATCAGTTCTACAAGACAATTTCCCGTTGGCGAAAAGGTATATAAAAGGAACATGTGCGGCCTAACTATGACCATTGTTAGTGAAACTTCGCCCCACTTCGCAGTGAACCTTGTCCGTTAGTGTGCAGATTGCAGAGCTGCAGTGCAGAGTATTCGGTGTCTGTAGTTCAAAGCAACGCAGTGGGTCATAATATGTGGTCGGCCGTGGCGATAGCGGTTCTATCAACGGTATGAAGTTTGATATCAAACTGTGTAACGCTGCATCTGATAAATTGACGCGACATCATGAAAGTGGGAAAGGCGGCAAGAAAGTTGCTCTGAAATGCGGGTGTCGATTTTTTTCAAAGACCTCGAACCGTATTCCCGAGGGCACTACAGATCTAGTGATAATGTTTTGGTCTAGACTTATTGATAACGGGAACTCCATTGCTGTGTAGAGTAACACTGAAATTGTATTCATGGTGATCTCAACCAAATTCTCTGCCCTTTGTTTCCTAGTGCCTTCTGGGTTCGACGAGTGGAAGCCACGTGTTGTCGGTTACAAAGTTTCAAACCTCGACCTGCACCGATCGTCAGGCGCCGGGACTTATTTGCGCCACCTGCAGCACGGTTGCGGTATGCGTGCAGGTGGGCAACGTTTGGGAAACGTTCTGGGTGGAGGCGTGCAACGCTGACGAAGGACTGTACTGCAACGAGTTCGAGGGGGGCTGTTCGGCCAGCGTCGGATCCTGCAATCCGCTTGGGCAGGAGGGCAACTTCGAGTGCAATACGCCGGGCGTCTTTCCGGATCCGTTCAACTGTCGCCTGTACCACATGTGCTTCCAAAATGGCAACAATCCGGTGGCCATCAACATGGACTGCGGTGGGGCTGCCTTCTCGCCCGCCACCGGTGACTGCTCGCTCCCGCTGAACGATCCGATCTGCATGTCGCCACAGTTTAACTGCAGCACCGTAGGGCAGATGGCCGCTTGGCCCGGAAACAGCAACATCTACTACATCTGCGCAGCGGAAACCGTCAACGGCAACCGCGTGATGCGGCCCCGCCTGTACCGATGTCCGGCCAATGAAGTTTTCCAAGAGGGCCGATGTGTCCAGCGCGATTGGTCGAACCTCCCGCCCGGTTCCATTGTACCGTACGATTGCGTGCGGCCAGGACTATTTCCGGATCCTACAAACTGTCGCTACTACTACGCCTGCAACGCCGAGCTCGTTGCGGAACGGCTCCAGTGCCCGGACGGGGCTTTCTTCAACCCCGCCATTCTAGCGTGCGTTTTGGGCTCCTGTTAAAACAGAGAAGCTCAATAAATTGGCAATAGATAGGAGAAAGAACGGCGCATTTATAAAAAAATACAAACAAACTACCTTAGAAAATAGCCTTGGAAACGTAATTCAACTGATTCAGTGTGTAGAACATTTCCAACATTCGCCAATTTATCGGCCACGGCTGGACGACTGGTTTTTTCTACTTTATGTTCCAATCAAGTTTCTGGTGAAGTGTGAGTAATTTCCTTTCAGCTTTCTGGCCTTTCTGGCCTTTCTACAGGGTGGCAACGTAAAAATGATACACTCATTCGAGTGCCCATCGTTTTAATTTTTACAGCTGTACTCCGATCTTTGTTTTCTATTTGAAGAAGTACTATGTTTACAGTTTATTCATACATGATAAAGTGTCAGTGCTTGTGTTTCGTTCCAGAAAATGAAGAAGAAAAACAGTAAATTGTAATGGATTCTTATAGAGAACAAATCAAGATCTTGCATCTTCAAAACCTCAGAAACAATCAGATGAAGAGGAACCTGTCAAACCTGAACTTGACCAGATTATTCGTGTACAGGACCATCAAACGTTTCAAGCAAACTGGTACAGTTGTCCCCAAAAAGAAACCAGGGGAAAAACGGGCTGTACGGACTTCAGCGGTAATCAAAGCGGTGAAGGAGCGTATTCGTCAAAATCCGCCCAACTCGAGAAGAAAATGGCACGTGATATGAAAATGAGTCACACCTCCATGCGAAAAGTATCTTGGATATAGTCCTTTTAAGAAGCAGAGGATTCATGGATCTCTTTAAAATATTGCCGACAGGGTTGCCAGATCTCGGATGCTTCTGAAGACGCACGCTACTCACAACATATTTTTTCGGATCAAAAATTGTTCACTTTGGAGGCAACTTTGAACAAGCAAAATGATCGTGTCTATGGTGGAAGTCTTCGTGATATACCCGCCAATAAAAGAGAGGTAGAGGTAGGATAAAATTGGGGTCTACAAGCACCAAAATCCATCAGCTGTGATGGTTTGGGGAACAATATCAGCAAAAGGAAAACTGTCACTGTTATTCATCGATTGGGTTGTGAAAACCAACAGGCAGTACCACTTGCAAAACGTTATCAGAAGCCATTTGCTTTCTTGTGCCTAGGAACTTTTTGGGGATGAAGATTTTTGCTTTCAACAGGATTCAGCACTTACGCTTAAAGCATTGGTTGTTGAGAAATGGTGCAAACAAAATTTACCATGTTTCACCAGTCCCTCTGAATGGCCCTAGGAAAGTTAAACAACGTAAAGCATATGAGTTTGGACACTTTTAAGAATCATGTAGTCCAAATCTGGGATGAAATGCCAAACGAAATCGTGTGTGCGGCGTGTGAAGCTTTCGAAAAGCGCCTTCGGGCCGTAATCAAACTCGAAGGAGAAAGATTTGAATTGAACTAAATACATTAAAAATTCACTACTGTAACATGTTATTAAAGCAGCAAGGAAAGAGAAATAAAACATATTCTGAATTTTATGACATAATTTAAAATGATGATTTTTGAGTTTTGATTTTCAACGTATATTGCTCCCCCGTTCTCCGCTGCGCACCATCTGACAGTTTCTACAATGAGGTTAGGTTTCGTTATGTTCTCGGTAGATGGCGCTTCGCGCGAAACAAATCGGGAAGGTTCGGTCAAAGTGAGAGTGAGATGGTGAGTGAGAAAGTGAGAATGAGATGGAGAGCGATTTTCGAATTCGACGGAGAATTCGAAATCAAATCAAATTGCCGCATACGCCGCCAAAAATAATCTATTCATTCAACCAATTCATCTAAATCAAACAATCCAATAACAACAAAAATAGATTAAAAACTAAATAAAAATTCCGGTGAATAACCAACCGCCGAAAGCGCGAACCAAATTCAAAAAGTTTCCCATCTGTCAACAAATGACGTTCGCGCAAGCCAGAGCAAAAGTTGACATTTCAAAACAACGCCGTGAAACAAAACATCTCTCAGTCCGAAGCTAGCTTTCAAACCAATCTGAAATAAATCTAGCTAAAACCACAAATTCAGGTGGTCCTTCGAAACGTTCGAACGCAAAGCTTCGGCGGCTATTGGAGTCGCTTTAGTGAGTAATTCAAATTGAACCCTTTAGCTGGTGTGAAGGCAACGTCGATTCTCGCGTGTTTCGCTCGCCTTTCTTTCGTCGCCAATTCCAATTCGTCCCGTCGACCAGTGCGGTTCGGCTCCGGTAGTGTAGTTAAAGAAACGAATAAATTTCAATGAAATCGTGCTAGTTTCGGCCCGAAACGTGTTCCAAACTGCCCTCGCCGGTCCTGGGCACCACTAGCGATAGTAGTAGGCAGTGCAACGGTAATTATTCACTACGAAATCAACGTTTTAATCGAACCAAAAGGTGCTGTACGAAGCAAATTGAGGCACCCGCCGTGAGAGTGTATGTGTGTGTTCGATTGGTCGCAAAGTTTGAACCTGTTTTCCGAAGGGGTTGTTTGTGGTACGAATCGGAGTACCAAAAAGGAGAGAGGAGCGAAAAAACAGAACGGCAAAACGTGATACGAAAAACTGGAGTACGCAATGGGATGACGGAGAGAGAAAAAACAGTGGCGGTGTGAAAAGGAGAAAGCATCAAGGAATGCGAAGGGTCGCAGAGAGAAGTGGTTGCACTTGTCGGTGCATCGGTCGGTCGGTATCCTTTTTTTGTGCTCGGAGGTTGCTGCGTTAATCTGGCGTGGCGTGTTTTGTGGCTCGTGAAATTCAAGTGACCGGAAATCGTGGCGGTTTTAGAAGATTCTCTTGTGGAGCTTTCAAATTTCCGTGATATCCGTCGGCCAAAGGCCCCTCTCTGGAACCACACACGACGACGCCGTGAAGTGAGAATTCGTTCGTCCGCTGCCGATGACTTGCTTCGCGAAGGGTGCGAAGCACGGGAGCGAAAACTAACTGCTAAGGGAATATGTTGGGCCGAGCAGCAAAAAAATCGTCGAGGGGTGAAACTAAAAAAATAACGCGACCCCGTCACGCCGCCGCGGAGCATACGTACGGTAGACAAGTTCACACACGTACCCCAACCCGCCGGGCCGCTGCAAACGGGCGACCCTGGAAGGAAAACTGGACGGGACGGTCATTGACAGTTTACCGCTAGATTTAGATTGCTGCGCTATTAACGGGCGCTGGCGCTGGCCCTGGCGTGCTGTGAGGCGCACCAGCGGGGATGGAAGCACGCACGCAAGGCCCCGTTGGCGCGCGCGCACACACGCGCACACGTTCTTGCGGGAGATTTTGCTTACGCAGGCACATTTTCCTTTCGCAGCGTGATGGTGGCCGGGCGAAAGATGCTGCGCCGCACGATAACCTGTTTGAGATAAGCTCTTTCTTCCGCGCGCGCCACCGTGGTCCGCGCAAGAATGTAGGCCGGTTGATTGAGAGACAGGAAACGCGTATGATAATGACCAGCCGGCCCTTTGCTGCGTTCTTCACGTTCATCAATGACTTACGGAGGCTACCTTGCTTTGCAGCCAACTGGCCAGGTTGAGACGCGTTAGATTGATACTTCAAATCGGATTGATATCTGGTATCGAACAAAACCTCTTCACTAACCGGTCCACTTTACCAGAGAAGTTGTTTCCGTCCGTCTCCCCTTTTGGATGAATTGTAATTATTTATGCTATTAAAAGCAAGCGCTTAACTTATGAGGCTTGCAGGTGAGAAGATACAGACGAGTTCTGGACGGCAAAAAACATGAATACCCAAGAGAAAAGCGATGAAAAGTCTAACAGCGAGGAACGCTTCTTTTTTGTGTACACCCTTTTGTTTGAATGGTGATTTTGTAATATTGCAAAGCCCATTTATCCAACAAATTATTTCTTTTTTCATCTACATTCGTTCGTTTTCTGCAGCCATTTGGAGCATAAATATGATTCCGTATGTTTTGGAAGAAGCCTTATCGTCTTGCTATAAGCAAGATTGTTTCAGAAGAAGCAGTTGTGAATTTTGCCCAATACAATTCTTTTTACGGCTTCGAAAATAGTTAATAGTCTCTAGAGTCGAATTTATCGAAGATGAGCGAGTATCGTTTGAATTCGTTTTTTTCTGCATTCTGTCCTTAATGCTATTCTAACAGTTAAATTATTGTAAATCCTTTTAAACATGGAGTACGCCGAACGATTCAATGGGCTTTGTTGTAGTCTCTACTACAATTGCCGATTTTTTAAATTAAAAACTTTTCGGCAATCTCTTTCAATATAGGTAAAATTAATGTTTTTCTGATATCATATGTGATTTTACTGTTTCAAGTTAAAAGTATTTCCTTTATCTACCTTTATTCTAGTATTTGACCATCAGACACAACTTGGCAGATTTTTTTTCAATGAAAGTGGTGATGCTTGCTAAATTTACATTGGGCACGATAATGGTTGTGCCACTTTTACTAATGATGCTACTATCGGTTGGCAAAATCTCAGCGCAGTGCGGTGATCAATTGAAATACTAAATCCCTTGCCGGTACTTTACTGAATTCCCCAACCAATCACCCAACAAACCTTCCTTTACACGAAGCGCTATTCGCAAAAGGAAAGTGATGCTCGCTATTAAGGTAGAAAATAATGGCTGGTAGAGAGTAACATTGTGTTGTAGGTTTTTAATTACTTTCCACCAATTCCCCGAGTGCACTGTGTACATCGCTATGCTCACTCTGAAGCCTCAATCCATCGGCGGGCGCCATGATTCGCATGTGCGAAGGTTCGACGCCGTCGTGAAGGTTTTACGTGAAGCCGTTAGAGGCCGCAAAAACAAGACCCCACGAACACACATCACTCCCCCCAATTCTACGGCAAGTAATGTGAGGAAATGTTGCCCCGTTTCGCCCGCCCTCCGAACCACCTCAACCAACCGAAGACAAAGTCCTTCCAAATCCTTCCGTGACCGGCTTGTGTTTGTTTGTTACTCCGTACGCGACGCCGGTTCCGTCGACGGGGGAAGGACTCACCACCAACACACCGACACCGACGGATTGTCATGCGCGCCGCGTTGGCGAGCCTCGCCGTTTACCCTCACCGTTAGGGGTTTATCCGAGGGACAGACCACCCTCCGACGCGGGGAAAATCGATATTTCCCTCGAGTCGGAGGCGACCGGCAGAGCGTGCCGAGGGAGTACACCTCCGACGGCGATGATGATTCATCCCTTCGATTCCGAGAAAAGTACGGCTTTAGTGCGGCGCTCCTTGCAAGGGGTGGAACGCACACACACACGCGCGCGGTTGCAGGGGGTGCGAGTCCGGCCACACGGCCCCGTTGTTCGTTTGTCCGTAATTATTAGTTTAGTGCAGCGGATTCTTGCGGCCGTACTAGCCGCGGTTTACCGTTCCGGCGTCTGTGTTCCGCGTTCTGTTCGGTAATTTCTCTTCATTTCTGCAGATCTTCCCGATGTACCCGACGTCCGGTGGTTGTGCGTTTCGCTTCCCGGCGGTGGACGCCAGTGAGTGAGTGAGGCATGGTTCAGTGTGGCCACTAGGCGAAACGAAAAATGGAAACGTTAGACATAAAAGTACAAAGCCGTGCCAAACGGTTGGCCTCGGCCGTGGTGCTGTTGATCCTGTTGATGCCACGGACATGCGGCGCGTACATGGTGATTGCGAGTGAAGACGACCCACCGGGCAAGGTGGTGTTCAACTCGTCCGTCTACAAGCTCGGCTCGGACCGGCACTACAAAATCAACGCGCACAAATCGGCCCACTACGTGCACCATCTGCTCCGGGTGGACCCGCAGAGCGGCCAGGTGGCGCTCAAGCGCCAGCTCAAGTGTGACGGCATCTACTACCCGACCCTGTTCACGTTCTACGTCGACTCTACCTCAAACCGGCTCCGTAGCATAGACTATTACAGTTTGCCGATCAGAATATTTATCACCGGGCGGAACTGCTCCGACGAGGACGAAGCGGTGGCAGCCAGCTTCCGCAAGCTGTTCGAGGAGGACGACACTGGCTACCACCACCAGCACCATCACCGCCTTGACTCGGGGGCTCGGGCTCGGAGGGACGCTCTGTACCATCTAGCGACGTCCGAGGATCGGTCGCTCGACCAGGATCCCGAGGGCGACCAGGACGATCGGCGGATGTATGGCGAGTACAAAGGGGACCGGTTCCACTACTATCGCTCCGAGTACCCGTGGTTGGCTGCGACGAGCCGCACCAACTACAGCACGTTCCGCGAGGGAGACGTCCTGTTCGATAGTGTGCTGGAGAACGAGTATCGCCACAGCATGATCAGTCGGAAGCGGCGCGAGCTGAAGGATCTGCCGGCGGACAAAATCCACCGCAAGATCGCCGACGCCAAGCAGTGGATCTCGGAGACGTACGCTTCGTACGCGATCCACACGACGGACAAGTGGAAACACATCTGTCTCAAGAGGTCGCAGTACATCAACTCGATCAACGCGTTCCTGCCGAAAACGGTGCTCCACCATTGCACCGTCCGGTATCTGGACGTGAACGATGAGCGGTTCGAGATCGAAACGCGCTCCGGTGATCTGATTGCCACCGGGGATCTGTGCATACCGGAAACCCTCTGGAAGGTGATCATAACGTACAGCGTCCGGTGTGATCGGCGAGACATCGTTGACGCCGACCACCGGCTCAAGATCGTGTACCACCATCAGGAGCTGAACGATACCGATATTGCCAAGCGGGTGCGGCGTGAGCTGCGCAACCAGAGTCCGTACTTTGAGCAGGCGCTCTACGTGGCGTCGGTGCTGGAGGAGCAACCGGCGGGTGCAACGGTCATCACGGTGCGGGCCCGCGATCCGGAGGACTCGCCGGTCGTTTATTCGCTCGTATCGCTTCTCGATTCGCGCTCGCAGTCGATGTTTAAGGTGGACTCACGGACCGGCGTGGTGTTAACGTCGGCCACACTCGATCGCGAGCTGATGGATGTGCACTACTTTCGGGTGATCGCCACGGATGACAGCTTTCCGCCCCGCTCCGGGACGACCACCCTGCAGGTGAACGTGTTGGACTGTAACGACCACACGCCAACGTTCGAGGCGGAACAGTTCCACGCGACGGTTCGGGAGGGTGTCAGCGTAGGATCGACGGTGATAACGATTCGCGCGACCGATCAGGATATTGGCAAGAATGCCGACATCGAGTACAGCATCACGAGCATCTCCGGTGACCAGGTCGGAGGGGACGGCGAAGATCCGATTCCGGGCGAAGCGGACACTGCGGCGGATGATAGTGCGCAATCGAAATTTCGTATCGACGCCCGGAGCGGGACTATTTCGACACGGAGCTCCCTGGACCGGGAGGTGTCCAGTATGTACACGATCTCGGTCACGGCAACGGATATGGCCACACCGCAGACGGAGCGGAGGTCGGCCACGACGACGGTGCTGGTGAAGATTCTCGACGACAACGACAACTATCCACAGTTCAGCGAGCGCACCTATACGGTGCAGGTGCGGGAGGACCAGTGGACCAACGAGAACAACGTCATCGCCCACATCCAGGCGACCGATGCCGACCAGGGAAACAATGCCGCCATACGGTAAGTGTCCAGTGTCCTCCGAAATAACCACATGATGATGTTTCTTCGGTATGATACTCGATTTTTTGTCAAAACTTTTCATCAATTGAGTTTTTGGTGGAATCTTCAACTGGTTTGTTTGGACCCCTGAGAATGAGAAGTTTCCATTGTGATATTTATCTACAGTGGATGGCGAAAAGAATCTTACCTCCTGAACATTTGAACAATATGTGAAAATATCAATCGGCAAAATAATCCAGCTGTATGAAAATGAAGGTCGTGCTCATCATGTTAAAGCTGTTGGGTGTAAGAAATCAACACCAAAACGAGTTGATAAACGTATACTGAATATCGTCTCCACAAACCATTTTTAATCTGCCTAAAATATTGGCCAAAAGCGAAAATAAGGAGGTAATGAACTCCCTTCCGTGCATATCATTCGACGTAGCCTATAGCATGTAGACAAATCTGGCCTTATTTTCAACAAAATCTGCACCTAACCAAGGAAAATTAAAAAAAAAGAACGATATTTTACTATAAGAATGCTTTGAAACCTCACTTATTGTGATAAAAACTGCTTTGGAGTGATTAATTTTTGGTATGACTATCATTGGAACTATCATTACAAGAAGTTGATATTTTCTGCTATCCCACTCAATTTAACAGAATTAGCCAAATAATCAAACCAATCTGGTCCAAAGCAATGCATGAAGACTGTTGAAAGGCCACATCACAAAACCAGGATGTTTGGCTACACTGTCTGGGCGGAATACTATGCATTGAGGAAGTTTGTATTCGCCGAAAAGAAATTTGGCTTGTTGCAAATATGCTTGACTAAAATTTGTCTTTTGTATCAATCATCATTAAATACAGCAAAATTATCATACTAATATTTTTTTTAATGTTTTTTATTGATTTTTGCATGACTAAAGTAATTTTTTCATCCTCATCGTTCTTTTTGCCATCCACTGTATGCATTCAGAAGACTCGTGTAGGGTAGCTGAACAAAACGATTTCAAACGTCGATTGAAGCGTTATTTGAAACTTGTTGGACTCCACTGGTCTTGACTGGCATGGAGCGCTAACCTACACGAAGACAGCCTCACATCTTTCGCCAATAATCTCAGATTTTTTAGATTCATAGTCCTTAATTCTATGCCCTAGGATTTATTTTTTTGGAACTCCCTTATCTTTTTGGAACACCTCTAGCAGAACCTTGTGCAAATTATAAATGTGTACTCTTGTACTTGTTAAGAACGTCTCCTACCGCAAGATCAATGAAAATTCTCTCGTTTTTTGCTCCTTATAAAATTGATAATTAATCACGACGCTGTTGATGAAATCAAAGACCTGTGACTGTGCCATTTTCCTCATGAAACATATTGATTTTTTCTGAATTTTCCTTGTGGCAGCTACGACAGTAAATCCTGCACGTTTTGCATGTCTGTATGTCTGTCGGTAACGCACCCAACACACGAACATTTTAATCCTTTTGTTGGCCGTTTGTTTGTGCACGGACTAAAGCTAATCCTGTTAGCATAAAACAAACCCAATAATGCGTGGGAAAAGGAACGCAAACGATTCCTGGAGTCAAATTGCTTTTATTCGGCCGGGAACAGGCATTAATGAACGATAATGGCAATGGCATCGCTTCTTTAGACATCCATTTGATCGACGCGCTCGGCGTAGGATTAGTTTGCTCGAAAGTCTGGTGTTAATTTCGGGTGTGGACGGGCGAACCGTGGCCAATTCGGAACTCTGAAATTGGCTCATCCGTTTCTTTTGGGATCCGCCATTACATCATTGCTGGCCTCATTACACCCATTTCCGTGGCACGTTCGACGGCCACATGTCAAGATGCCGAAGCGTATGGTCAACTAGGCGACGTACTCACGAGAAGCGAGAATTCAGTTTGGACTACCCCAGAGCCTGTTTGAATATTCTTGTGTTAACGATGCACAATCTCCAACTTGAAATGATTTTGAAGGTTTCCACAATTTGTTCATCCACACCAAAGCCCACGGACGTGGCCATCCAGCCACGTCAGCGGCAGATGATATTTTCCAACCGAGCGTTGCTTGATCCAATTCCTTCGGACAATTCCCGCACATTGGATTGCATTCCGCGAGAAAAGGCAATCATCTCGCCGGGGTCTATCGAGTGGCCATCGATATCGTCCGGTATTCGCAGCGTCGGATTCTTAATGCGAAGCGAACCGCGGATTGCCCTCAATCAAACGCAGCTAATTGATGTGTCATCTTCTCTCTGCTCCTCTCTAGGTTTGCCATAATCGGCGGAAACACGCAGTCGCAGTTTTCCATTGACTCGATGAGCGGCGACGTATCGCTGGTGAAGCCACTAGACTACGAGAGTGTCAGGAGCTACCGGCTGGTGATCCGGGCCCAGGACGGAGGCAGCCCGTCGCGCTCCAACACCACCCAGTTGCTGGTGAACGTGCTCGATGCGAACGACAATGCGCCCCGCTTCTACACGTCCCAGTTCCAGGAGGCGGTCCTCGAGAGTGTCCCCGTCGGGTATAACATCGTGCGCGTGCAGGCGTACGACGCGGACGAGGGCGCCAACTCGGACATCACCTACAGCATCCTGAACCGGGACGAGGGCATGCCACTGGCGGTCGACCCGCGGACTGGCTGGATCCACACAACGAAGGCGCTCGATCGGGAGGAGCAGAGCCGCTTCAGCTTCCAGGTGGTGGCCGTCGACGGTGGCATACCGCCGCGCTCCGCCAGCACGTCCGTGATCGTGACGATTCAGGATGTGAACGATAACGATCCCACTTTCAGCCCGAAGTACTACGAAGCGATGCTGGCCGAGGACCAGCCACCCGGGACACCGGTGACGACGGTCACGGCCACCGATCCGGATGAGGACTCACGGTTGCACTATGAAATTACGGCCGGAAATACGCGTGGCCGGTTTGCGATCACCTCGCAGAACGGACGGGGATTGATAACGATCGCGCAGCCGCTCGACTACAAGCAGGAGCGCCGGTTCGCCCTGACGATCACCGCCACCGACAGCGGCCAGCGCACCGATACGGCCATCGTAAACATCAACATTACCGATGCGAACAACTTTGCGCCCGTCTTCGAGAACGCGCCGTACAGTGCGTCCGTTTTCGAGGATGCCCCGGTCGGCACAACGGTGTTGGTGGTGTCGGCCACCGATAGTGACGTAGGGATCAACGCCCGCATCACGTACCTGCTGAACGACGAGTCGGTCAATGGGCTGGGCGCGAATGGGCCGTTTACGATCAACGCCCAAACCGGGGCGATCGTGACGAATGCGCGGCTCGACCGGGAAACCACCAGCGGCTACCTGCTGACGGTGACGGCCCGAGACGGGGGCAATCCTTCGCTCAGCGATACAACCGACGTGGAAATCAGTGTCACCGATGTGAACGACAATGCACCCGTGTTTAAAGTCCCACTGTACCAGGCGACCATTCCGGAGGACGCACTGATCGGTACGTCGGTGGTGCAGATCGGTGCCACCGATCTCGATATGGGGCTGAATGGGCGCGTCAAGTATGCGCTCAGCCCGAAGGACGTCGATGAGGGGTCGTTTGTGGTCGATCCGATTTCCGGTGTGATCCGCACGAATAAGGGCCTCGATCGGGAGAGCATTCCCGTGTACCATCTGAGTGCGATCGCAAGCGACAAGGGTACGCCAACGATGAGCAGTACCGTCGAGGTGCAGATCCGGCTGGACGACGTAAACGATTCCCCGCCGACGTTTGCCTCCGATAAGCTTACGCTGTATGTGCCCGAAAACAGCCCGGTCGGCTCGGTGGTGGGTGAGATCTATGCGCACGATCCGGACGAGGGTGTGAACGCGATCGTCCACTATTCGATCATCGGCGGTGACGACAGTAACGCGTTCTCGCTTGTCACCCGGCCCGGCTCGGATCGGGCGCAGCTGCTCACGATGACCGAGCTCGACTACGAGTCACCCCGGAAGCGCTTCGAGCTGATTATCCGCGCCGCCAGCCCACCGCTCCGGAACGACGTCACTGTGGAGGTGCTCGTGACGGACGTGAATGACAATGCGCCGGTGCTGCGCGACTTCCAGGTGATCTTCAACAACTTCCGCGACTGCTTCCCGAGCGGGGTCATCGGGCGTATCCCGGCATTCGACGCCGATGTTACCGACCGGCTCGCGTATCGCATCCTGTCCGGCAACAATGCGAACCTGCTGCGGCTCAACAGTTCGACCGGCGGGCTCACGCTGAGCCCCCAGCTCAACACGAACGTGCCCCGGTACGCCACGATGGAGGTCTCGGTGACGGACGGCATTAACGAGGCGAAAGCGCTCATGCAGCTGACCGTGCGCCTCATCACCGAGGACATGCTATTCAACTCGGTCACGGTGCGGCTAGACGAGATGACCGAGGAAGCGTTCCTTTCGCCGCTGCTGAGTTTCTTTCTGGATGGACTAGCGGCGATCGTACCGTGTCCGCGGGAAAACATCTTCCTCTTCTCGGTCCAGGAGGACGTCGACGTTAGCGGGAAAGTGCTGAACGTTAGCTTTTCGGCCAGGCGGCCCGATGTGGCGGCCGAGGAATACTACCCATCGCAGTATCTGCAGGAGCGGATCTATCTTAACCGGGCGATCCTGGCGCGGCTCGCCACGGTCCGGGTGCTCCCGTTCGATGACAACCTGTGTGTGCGGGAACCGTGCCTGAATTACGAGCAGTGCCTGTCGGTGCTGAAGTTTGGTAACGCGTCCGGCTTCATCCACAGCGACACCGTCCTGTTCCGGCCGATCCATCCGGTGAACACGTTTGCGTGCAAGTGCCCGGAAGGGTTCACCGGCAGCAAGGAGCACTACCTGTGCGATACCGAGGTCGACCTGTGCTACTCGGACCCCTGCCAGAATGGGGGGAGCTGCGTGCGGCGAGAGGGTGGCTATACGTGCGTGTGCGGAGAGCAGTACACGGGCGCAAACTGCGAGACGACGATCGCCGGCCTGAGGCCATGCATTTCCGAGGTGTGCGGCGATGGGTACAGCTGTCTGACGAGTGGGCACGGGGGCCATTGGCCACCGTACACGAAAACGTGCGAACTGATGTCCCGCTCGTTCGCCCGCAACTCGTTCCTCACGTTCCCGGGTATGCGGCAGCGCCATCGTTTCAACATCCGGCTCAAGTTTGCGACGGTCCGCGATCGGGGGCTGCTCCTGTACAACGGACGCTACAACGAGCAGCACGACTTCATCGCACTGGAGATCCTGGGCGGGCGGGTCGTGTTTTCGTTCTCACTCGGTGATCGGGTGCAAACGGTGAGCGTGAACCAAGCGACGCGCCGCGTCTCGGATGGCAACTGGCACACGGTTGAGGTTCGGTATTACAACCGCACGGTGCTGCTATCGCTGGACGGGTGCGACACGGCCACAGCGCTGTCCGGTGGATTGGGAGAGCGCTGGAACTGTGCCAATCAGACGACCCTCGTGCTGGATCGCCGCTGCGCGTCGCTCGTCGAGCCCTGCCATCGATTCTTCGACCTCACGGGGCCCCTCCAGATCGGTGGGTTACCGAAACTGCCGGCCAACTTCCCGATCCGCTCGCACAGCTTCGTGGGCTGCATCTCGGACCTGTACCTCGATCACCGGTACGTCGATCTCGGGGCGTACATCGCCGACAACGGCACAGTGGCCGGCTGTCCGCAGAAGGCGGCCTCCTGCGCATCGGAACCGTGCTTCAACGGAGGCACCTGCCGGGAGGGCTGGGGCGAAGGCTGGGAGTGTGACTGCCCGGACGGGTTCACGGGCAACGCGTGCCAGGAATCGGTCGCCCTACCGTGGCGTTTCCAGGGCGACGGCATACTCAGCTTCAACCCGCTGCTCCGCCCGATCCAGCTACCCTGGCTGACGGCGTTCTCGATCCGGACACGCAAGCGCGACGCATTCGTAATGGAGATCCAGGTGGGCCAAAACAGTTCCGCCATCATTTCGGTGCGTGCCGGGGCGCTCCGGTACGCGTACAACGGTGAAACGCTCGAACTGGCCGGAGCCGAGCTAGCCGACGGTCGCTGGCACCGGGTGGAGATCAAGTGGATGGGTGCGGAGGTGGCCCTCACGGTGGACTATGGCCAGCGGACGGTGGTGCTGCCGGTGGCGCAGAAAATCCAGGGCCTCTACGTTGGCCGCATCGTGATCGGAGGTGGCGCAACGGGTGGCGTGACTGCGGCCGATTGGAACTTCGAGGGCTGCGTCCAGGACGTCCGGGTGGGCGGTGTACAGTCGGTGCTGAAGCGACCGACCGTGCGCGAGAACGTCGCCGATGGGTGCGCCTCCAATGCCAAGTGCCCGGCCGGCTGTCCGCCGGAGTCGATCTGCGTGAGCAACTGGGACGACGCGTACTGCGAATGCCTGCACGGGTACGTGGGGGACGAGTGTAAGCCGGTGTGCACGGTAAAGCCGTGTTCGGACGATGGCGTGTGCCGGGCGGATAGCTTCAACGCGCGCGGATACCGCTGCGACTGCAACAGTAGCCTCAGTTCCGGAGAATACTGCGAGAACCGCATCCAGCAACCGTGTCCGGCAGGCTGGTGGGGAGAGCGGAGCTGCGGCCCATGCAAGTGCAACGTGAAGCAGGGCTACCACCCGAACTGCGACAAAGCGAGCGGTCAGTGCTATTGCCGCGAGAACCACTACCAACCGGCGAACAGCAACCGGAGTGGGGCCGCCTGTCTGCCCTGCGAGTGCTACGCCGTCGGTTCGTACGGAAAGTCATGCAACGGGTCAGGGCAGTGTGAGTGCCGCGAGGGGGTCATCGGGCGGCGGTGCGATTCGTGCTCGAACCCGTACGCCGAGGTCACGCTCGCCGGATGCGAAGTCGTATACGACGGGTGCCCCAAGTCGCACTCGGCCGGCCTTTGGTGGCCACGGACGGCGTTCGGTGAGCTGGCGGTGGAAAACTGCCCCGCACCGGCCCGTGGCAAGGGGACGCGCCGCTGCGATCAGGTACAGAGCGGCTGGGGCACTCCGGACATGTTCAACTGCACGTCGGAAGCGTTCCTCGAGCTGCGCAAACAGCTGGCCCAGATAGAGGTGGACGGACTAGAGCTGAACACGTTCGTGTCGGTGAAAGTGGCGGCCAATCTGCGGCAGGCTTGCGGTATAGTCGGTGGTCACCCCGAAGCCGAATCCCCACAGGGCGATGATCGGAACTCGGCGAGAGACTTCTACGCCGTCGAGCCCGGGGGGAAAAGTTCTCTCTGGCGACCGGAAGATTTCGAGTTGGACTACCTGGCCGACGGTGACCAGGAGGCGTTCCGTGAGCGGAAGCTATACGGAGCCGATCTGCTGATCACCGACCGGTTGCTGCACGAGCTGATGCGCTACGAGTCGTACCAGGCGGGTCTCAACCTTTCCCACAGTCAGGACAAACACTTCGTTCGCAATCTGGTGGAGACGGCCGGCGAGGTGCTCGATTGCCGGTACGCTGCGGAGTGGAAGCGGGTGCAGAGTCTGACGCAGCTTGGTCCGGACGATCTGGTGGAGGCGTTTAACCGCTACATGATCGTGCTGGCAAGATCCCAGCACGACACCTATACAAACCCGTTCGAGATCGTGCACGAAAACATGGTGCTCGGTATGGACATTGTCACGGCGGAGTCACTGTTCGGCTACGAGTCACAGATGGTGAAGCAGCAGCAGTCGGGCGGGAAGCCACACCGTCCCGTCCCGGAAGCACCACACAGCGAAACGGTCATCCTGCCTGACACGAGCACGTTCCTGCATCCGAACGCACCGAAACAGAAGGCTCCGTTCGTTGGCTTTCCGAAGTACAACAACTACATCCAGGACCGGACCAAGTTCGACCGCCACACCCGGGTGTTGGTGCCTCTGGACATGCTCGGCATCGTGGTGCCGGATCGGAACGAGGTGGTGGTCAGTCAGCTGGCTGAACACCGTGCGATCTTTGCATACGCGCAGTACAAGGACGCCGGAGCCCTGTTTCCGGCCAATTTCGACGAAACGGTCACCCGTCGGTGGGGCGTGGAGATGCAGATCGCTAGCAGTGTCGTGTCGATCGCGATCGTAACACCCGGCGGAACGGTGGACACCGGTGGTGCCGGAACGGATCGGCACGACACGAACGTCGTGGAAACGATCGCCCCGCCAAGGCACGGTTCGGAGCGACAGAGCGAGAAGCTATCATTGAACGAAATTAAGATTTCCATCCACGATATGAGCGATCGCGAGGAAAGTCTGGACAGTCTTGATCAGCACGCCCCGGAGCTGCCGGTCGTAAGCGCCATGCCGGAGGACGACGGAGGTTTCTTCCCCGACGGTAGCGTTCCCGAGACGGTCATTCTGTCGCGCAGTGACGAACAAATGTCACCATCGCCGGCGTCTTCCGATTCGATACGGAGGCGACGAAGAAGAACCATCGTGTCTGCGCCGGAGGGTCGCGACGGATCGGTGCAGCCGGAGGAGGAGCAACAGCTGGCACAGCACCGCAACTATGTGCCGCTGGGGCAGCCCCACTTGCCGCAAGCCGTCAAGCTGCAGATGTGGCTGAACATCCCACGGAACCGATTCGCATCGCGCTCGAATCCGCAGTGTGTGCGGTGGAACACGCACGCCAAGCTGTGGACCCGTATCGGCTGCCAGACGGAGATCCCGAACTACGAGGCGATCGGCAACAACGACACGATCACCGTCAACTGCACCTGCAACCAGCTGGCCACGTACGCCGTACTGGTCGACATCATCGATCCGGAGGACATCCCGGAACCGTCGCTCCTGGTGCAGATCACGTCCTACTCGGCGTTCCTGCTCGCACTGCCCGTCCTGTTTGCGGTCATCGTGTCCCTGGCGCTGCTCCGCGGACTGCAGACCAACTCGAACAGCATCCACCAGAATCTGCTGTTCTGCATCTTCACCGCCGAGTTACTGTTCTTCGTGGCGATCCAAGCACGGCGCGAGTTGCTCGACAATGAAGTAAGCGTCTGATCCCATACAGGCCCCAGTATCCCCTGGGCTCATACCGATCTTCACTCATTTCATTCTAGTTCCCCTGCAAACTGGTCGCCATAGCGCTACACTACGCGTGGTTGGCAGCGTTCGCGTGGACCACGGTGGACTGCGTACACCTGTACCGGATGCTGACGGAAATGCGGGACATCAACCACGGGCCGATGGGATTCTACCACACCATCGGCTACGGAGCGCCGGCCCTGCTCGTCGGACTTGCCGTCGGTGTTCGCGTGCACGAGTACGGGAACAGCCTTTTGTAAGTGCCGCTGCCTGACCACTGGAGACCTTGGCAACATTGTAATGTCTTCGCAACGCCTTCCATTTCAGCTGCTGGCTGTCGGTGTACGAGTCGGTCATCTGGTGGATGGTCGGCCCGATAGCGGTCGTCTCGGTGTTTGATCTCTTCATCCTGTTCCTGTCCGTGCGGGCAGCATTCACGATCAAGGATCACGTGCTCGGCTTTGGTAACCTGCGTACACTCCTGTGGCTCTCGGTCGTCTCGCTGCCCCTGCTCGGCATCATGTGGGTGTTGGCCGTACTGTCCGCCTCGGAGAACTCGCAGCTGCTCAATATGCTGCTGTCGGCGGTGGTCATCATGCACTCGCTGTTTTCCGTCATCGGCTACTGCATCATCAACAAGCGGGTACGGGAAAACTTGCACAACGCCTTTCTGCGATGCATCGGGCGCAAGGTGCCGCTGCTCGACTCATCGATCGCTATCAGTAGCAGCTCGCAGAACGTGGGCTCACCGAAAACACCCGGCTTTGCTGGCGCCGCTGCCCAGTACGAGACGGCGCGGCGCAATATTGGTATTAGCACGTCGAGCACCACGTCACGCAGCACAGCCAAAACCAGCTCCAGCCCGTACCGTAGCGATGGCCAGTTCCGGCACACGTCGACCTCTACCTCGAACTATAACAGTGACGGGGTGGCCTCGTATATGCGGGGCCATTACGAGGAGAGTGCACTACGGAAGATTAAGAACGGTGGCCAAGGGCGTTCGGGCGACGGAGGCGAGCGGCGCAGTCATCGTAGGCAGCGACGTGATTCGGATTCCGGCAGTGAAACGGACGGACGCAGCCTGGAGCTAGCGTCGAGCCATTCGAGCGACGATGAAGAATCGCGTGTTGGACGCAACAGTAGCACACACCGCAGCACGGGCGTTTGCAGTACTTCGTACTTGCCGAACATTACCGAGCACGTGGCCACGACCCCGCCAGAGCTACACGTAGTTCAAAGTCCTCAGGTAAGCCTTTGAAGCATTAGGCCGGCCGGAGGGTTTACAATCGCTTCTACTTCCCATTTCTAGCTCTTCCCGAATGTTACACCGACACGGTGGCCAAATCAACCAGCCGGAAACTATATGCCACCCGGAAATGGTAAGCAGCCGTGTTATCAGTGAGAGCCCTTCTTCAAATTGTTCCTTCCTTTCAGGTCGTTGGTCACAGGAGACAGGCTCCGATAACGAAGCGCACCCTCATAAGTCACCGACCACGCAATCCGGTTCACTGCCCAATCCGGACATTACAGAAACCTCGTACCTGCACCAGAACCGCATGAACATGCCACCGTCGATTTTGGAGAACATCCAAGAGAGCTACAACATCGCCTACTCGGCCACCGATTTGCACAGCGAACGGTACAGCAACTACGCCCCGGACAACTACGTCCCACCGGCAGCAGACTACGGCAAACGCTACGACCCGCAATCGCTGGGCCAGAACCCGCACGCATCTAGCAGCACGCTACCGCACCACTACGCATCGTCCGGCGGTGGAAATGGGGCCCCATTGGCCGACGCACGCCACACCGGTTCGATGCAGGTGATCAATCATATGCGCGCCTGTCCGCCCGAGAATCCGTACGCGCTGAAGGAGTCGCTGTACGAACGATCGCGCACACTTGGCTACGGATCGGAATCGCCGTACCACGGCCATCCGCTTGCCGCGCCAGTCGGCAGTGATCTGTACAGTCCACCCGGATCGCACGTGATGTCGTTCAAGTCGAGCGTTCAATCGTTACTGAAGAACGACTATCAACAGCACCAGCAGCAGCAGCAACAACGGCAACAGAAGCACCACCAACCGTCGGGCGGCGATTCGGATCGGATGTCGGAAGGGTCCGACAAGAATCCGTACAATTTCCCGTACACCGCCGAAGAGGACCACCTGGTGCACAGTCACAGCAACGGCGCTCGGATACACCACGGGATCATCGGGGAGGGATTGGGAAGCCTTGAGAACGGTGCCACACCGCCACCGCCACAGCGCATGATGCGCGCAGTGGACGGGCTGTCCCCAGCGCCCTTGCAATCGATGGGTGGTCACCTGACCAACGGGGGGTCGTTAGCAGGTGGCAACGAGTAAGTACCGCTCAGTAATGCTACTAACCACGCAAGATCACTAACGTGAAGACTAGTAATCGATGATTGATCCCTCGAAACCCGAACTAATTCTCTCAATCCTTTGATTGTTTAATAAAATTTACGTAGCTGGTGTTGGGATCGGCTGAAAATGTTAGAGTAAAGTGGACTCCTAGAGACCCGCGCGGCCAACGATTGTAGAAGCGCTCCAAGAACGACCGGGCGGAAGGTAAAGCAACACCGATTTAATGGGACCGAATGACGGTCGATATTGTAAGTGCATTGGGTGTTACTGTGTGCTGCGTGTCCTTTCTGTTTCATTTGGGATTTGGTTGTCTTGTCGCACGGTGATCCACCCTTAACACAAAGCCCTTAGTTTCGCACTGTCCGCTCCACAGCGTGGATTATGGAAGTTTGATTTGCTTGACTTGCCAGAACTGTAGCTTAGACGCAAACGATCTGCGTTGTTGAGTACTACTAAAACGTGGTATTTTCACTTCCCAGGGCAGCCAATGATGACGATGAAACCACAGTCTAAAGCGGTTCCCTTCCGCCAACCGCCGCACAACCGACGACGGACTTTGCCACGCTCTTCCACCGTGCGCACCGAAGCTGACTTACGAGGACCATCTGCCTGTGACCCATCTGCATAATCAGCCGTGTGTATATTTAAAGCACAAAGATCAAGGTTTTGTAACATACAGATTTATATTATAGCATCGATATTACCAGTGGCGCCCAGTTCGTTTTGGATGTATATATTTATACAGATGCTTATATACGCGTGCATATGTACACAAATATTGTGGTAATATTTTTCCCTACCGCTTTTGCCATGTGACGACTCCTCCACCGCGTGGGAGCTTCAAGTTCATTCCCACAGTCCGCAGGAGATTGCGCGCTTTTTATATACGAACCACCAAGACAGCGCACGCGGTACACAAAGTGTCTTCTCGAAGCCTAGAGACGAAGCCGCACCGCGTGAAAGTAGACCGAATGTCCTGTGCACCACGAAGAACTGGCGGCCGAGAACGCTTTTGCGGACCACGTGCAAACCCGTGAGCTTGCTGCCGCCGCCACCACTGCCTTGAGTATTAGCGTTACTATTATCCATTGGTTTGCTTATCGATTCGCTCACGAAATATGTGATGCCGGCCAACTTGTAGCATGTTTGTAGTAGCGATGAGCGCTTGTTTGCGAACCTCCCCCACAAACTTTAAAGCGAATTTTGTCTCGGTGCGGTAGCGAAAAAAGACTTACAGAGGGCGAAGCACGTAGAAACATTTAAACGAAACACAACTGCAAAGTGCCTGATGTAGGTGAAATTTGATTAGATTTGATTTGTCGAAGAGCTTTTTATGCTGCATTTTTAGGAAACTCTAGCACTTATACGTACGTGGCGTGGCGGAGTGCGCTTTATCATTAGGCACGCAACATTCCGATGCAGAGTGCGATCGGACGGAACGGAGTCTGTAACGAGCGCCACAGCTCTCGGGCCCTCTGCTGAAAGACTTATTTTACTCTACTACCTTACGTGTTATGCCATAACGAATACGGTGCGAGTTTTCAGGTAAATTATTTTAGAAAATAACGTCGATCACCGTTTTTACTGCCGATTGTGCTCCCAACGAATGGACTCAGTTTGTGTCTCTCTATACATGTGTATTTGTTCCCAGTGATGATAATTTTATTCTTGTATTCCATCCAATGATTTTAACTCTAATTCTTAAGTTCACATTCCGCCGGCGTAATCGGACGCTGGCCGACCCTGGTGCGATACAACATTCCAGTGATACATACCTTTTTGTACGTGAGATTTTAAATATGACTAAGTTTATGCTAGGAAATGGTCGCACTATCGCCGATTGACATCGACACGTACGCTTTTTCCATTTTTAAAAGCATCACAACTCCACCTAAAGCTGTGTCCACGATTCTCTACGCACTGCCCTGTGTTTTAACCCATTCCGGTGTGCTTATATTGCGTGCGAGTTCCGCACACAAATGTAGAATGTACTTATAAATGACTGTGCAAACGCAAAAGTGAGATTTTTTTAACTGCTAACGTAGTAAACTCTTCTTAGTAACCTAAGCGACGGAAAGGGGCGAAGAGTAGCTAGCGAGAAGCCGTCAGAGTTTACACCGTTCCCCGGGCACATGGAATATTTTCATGAGTAAAGATAAATATAACAAAATATATGATCGTACTGCGCAGCCTACCGTGTTTTGGGTTTGAAATGAAAGTAAGTACTCAGTATGTCATCCATCGCCGAATTGTTTTCTATAAAGGGGTTGGAAAGGCATCCGTCGCACGAAAGACGCATCACATCTTGTTTGGCGAAGCAATCTTCAACTCAATTGTCTTGCACGTTAAACGTAGTTCCCGTAGAGCGGTTTATTTTGTTTCAAATTGCCACAAGGAGCGGCGTTTCCAATAAATACAATGCAGCAAGTGCCGGTTCACCGGTTCGTGTTGCAATTTTTCGCGGACTAATCGTCTCGTTTCGCCTCTTCCTAGTAAGTGAGTGAATTTAGGATTTGGCTGCACGACTTTTGTTCTTGCGAGTAGTTTGCGGTTTTGTGTCAGCCGATTTCTTGCTGTTGGCTCGCTTCCGTTTCGGCGATTCGAACTCTTGCGACCCGTCCTCATCGCCATAGCGCGATACGAGCGAATCGATCATGGACTCGAACGCACTCTTCCGTGCGGTGTTGCGGAGAGCAATCTGTTTCTGCAGTGAAGCCATTTCGCTGTCGTCCTCACGCTTCTCGCGCTTCATTTTATCGGCTTCCTTGGCTTCGCGGGCATACTTCTTGTGACGGCGATCGCGTTTTGCCTTCGGCTCCTTGAGGAAGGCATCGTACGCCGGCACCTCCTGCGCATCGATAAGTTCCTGCACAATCTGTGCCACCCGCGGTTCATCTTCGCAGCTCATGAAAGGAACCATCTGATTCATATAGTTGATACAACCGCGACCGTTCAGATACGCCTTCTTGATGTCGTTTCGCTCGAGCTCGGAACCGATGTAGGTTTTCTTGAAATCGTCAATTTCCTCCACGGTCAGTGGAGTGAAGAGACGGTGCCATCTGGCTTTCAGAATGTCCTCCCCGTCCTCCCCGTCATCGTCAACGATGCCCCGTTCGTCGTATATAGCGCGCTTATCCTTATCCGTCAGCACTCCGTAAAGTTTGCTCAGCACCTTGAACCTTTCCGTAGCATTTTTTTTATCTTCCTCGGGAACGCGATCGGGATGCGTCTTCATAGACAGACGATAGTAGGCCTTTTTAACTGCACGGACGCCATCGGGCAAAGAAAAGGACACAAACATACAGAAACACTGATCGCCTGCCATCACGGGAATACATACTTTCCTGCTCAGATGCTTTTTTCTCGACCCCAAAGAGTGTGTACAAATCCTTGGTTCCGTAGAGCTTCTCGCAAGTTTTCAGAATAGCCTTCGACATGTTGATTTTTCGCACGAAACGGATTGCGAAAACAGACCGCTTTTCAACCGTTCACTGGCGAGTAAAGTTGACTAACAAAAGATTTCTCTGTTGCTCGACGCCGCCAACTGTCAACAACTAACGCGGGAAATGAAGGAACGGGAGTTGGGATGTCGACCAGAGCGGCGTAATTTGCTTACAGCGGCACCACAGCAGAAACAGGTAGCAAAACGATGAGCCTCTCAAATTAAAATCAAATATCAACCAATTGCTCTGTTATTATTTAACAGTAAGTATTTGTACGCATCACACAGTCTGTTGAGAGAAAACAATACATTTGGCGTAAGAAGAACAACTGAAAGTCGACATGCGACAAAAGTGCGTAGAACTAAACGTGGGGTTATAAACACAGAGCCTGCTGTGCCTGTCAAATGAATTGCATCAGAAAATTTTCCAATGACAATTCAGCAACAAGATGGCGATCAAGAAAGCGAACAATTGAGTGCAAAAGTGAATCACGTCTTAAAATCTGCTAATAATGGAATTACCCGCCAAAAGTTTAGTGATCAACAAATCGTTTTCACTCGTGCCAGAGGATAACGTATACCGTGCGCATCATTCTGCACCGCTAGTTCCCAGGAAGTTCGACTCGTGCCGAGGTGGTACAGTGGAACAAAAGAGCGCTGCCTGCGTACGCACGCAAAGAATTTCGACGTCGTCACTGGAGCTGCAATTTCTACGCATAATTACGCTGCTTTTATTAGCCATGTCGAATCGGGTGCGTTTGGACCATATGATTGTGGCCAATATTCGCTGGGACTGAGAGAAGGAGCTGAGAAACCCATTCGTGAACCGAGTGCCCCTCAGTGGATTATCTGTATATAAAATCAGCAGTACGTCATCGGTAGTGGTGTTGGTGTAAATAATACGCGGAACATGCTTTCCGAACGCAACGTTCGTCACTGTCCTTCACACAAAACCAGTTCTCCACCGATAATGGGGGTAACGGAGTTCCGTTCGCTGTGGCCGGACAGCATGATGGTTGCCCGGGAAAAACCCTTTGGCGCGGAAATGGACAAAGGTAAGGCGGCTCAGGCAACGGGCCCTGCGCAGGCCAAAAGCGCGGACTTCAGCCGCGGGCGTTCCTCGGGCATAGTCGAGAACGTGTTGAATGTGATAACAAAACTGTGGGGCATGACAACCAAATCACAAAGCGTAAACAAAACGCCCGAGCTGGAAACGGGAAGCGAGTGTAGCTGCGGCAATGATAAAATGGGCCACAATACGTCCTCCGCAATACCCATCTTCGAAACGACCAAAACCGGCATACGCCAGCTAACGGTGCCCCCGGATTACGGCAGTTTGCCGGAAGATAGCAACGCGGCCATTGCGGGTATTTACCTGCAAGAGGCACCACCCAGAATGGAGCCCAGCACAACACGAACCATGCCGATGCGGAAGCGACGTCGACAGCCTGCCCACAAAACACATTCTGCACCCGGCAGTGAAAGCGGGAAGGGTTGTGGCAACAAGAATCGCAAAGACAAGAAACGGCACGATCTGCGGCAGGACATAGTGAACGATAGTTTAGCTCTGGCGGCTGAAGACTGTTATGGGTACGAGTATCGGGAGGCGGACTTCGACTTCAGTCCTTCGTACCTGTCCTCAAGCTTCAGTCCTTCGTCCACCGGTAGCACGGGTAGCTTTCACGATGCGATACAGGACATTAGCGTTCTGGCTGCCTGCCTGCGTCTCGCCGATGGACTTTCGGAGGAAGCCACGGCCACCAAAACAGGCACCCCTACGACGGCATCCGTTTCGTTGATGGTTCTAAATCGACCGTCAGAGTCTCACGAACACAGTCGATTACTTCCCAAATGTGATAACCCTGATCCGGAGGGGGGATTTGTGATGCTAAACGAATACGACGTGTTTACAACACCCTCCGCCAGTCCCATGCGTCGCCCAAGGAGCATTTGTACGGCCATCAACAGTTTCCTCACTCCGAGTCACGTGTGGCGTCGACAGAGCTCGGACGAGACAGAGGACGACGAGGTCGGTTGGAACAGCGAAGAGTGCTCGGAAGATGGAAACGAGCCGGCAGATTATGATGACGATGATGATGATGATGATGATAGTGTGGTATTCTGCGAGGAGTACGACGACAACGATGACTCCAACTCGTCATCTGGGTTCGAGGAACGGAAGGTAAATTCGAGTTAGCGCACGTAGCAATTCCCAGATATAAAGATCAGAATGCTGTCTTTTCATTAACCCCCTCTTTGATGTGTGATCTTTCGTCAGCCATGAGTCAGCGAATGGCTTTGTGCGTAAAACGCACTGATGCAATAAGCGAAACTGTGTTGATACTTTGTTGAACGATAGGACATTAAAAATACTTCTCTTTAAGTGCGACATACGCTTACGCATAATTTGTCAGTGCGATCGATGTTTAAACAAGTTCCATACTCTTCTCCCACTGAACAGGTTCGGTTCTGCGTGAACCCCGTGGTGCACGTCATGAGGGCCTGGGACTTTGCCTACCGGCAAGCGCGCAAAGGAGAATGGGAGATGGCAGCTAGAGACCGCGAACGATTCCGGAAACACATTGCCGACCTAGAACCGGCACTAGGACCAGCACTAGACCCCGCATTGCGTGACAGAGTTTACGCAGCTCGTTTTAAGAACGACGGTGACGATAACGTACCAGCAACAAACACATTACAGCCCGCGATCGACGGTTAGCTTGCTAAACTACTAGTGCGCCACACTTATCTTTGTTGTCATTTGCCAAGCCTGAACCAAGAGGGAAATCCTCCTCACATTGTCCCAGAGCGGTGCGTTCGGTAATGGGTGCAAAACTGAATTTCGTGCATTATATTCGTACCAAACTTTAATGGTTTAGTTTTTCGATAATATTGTTTTTCTCCATAATCTTTGTAGATAAATAGAAATATTTTTCCCCTCTACGCTAAGTAAGTTTGTTGATAATTTTAAACTGTGAAACATGATGTGATCCCACTTCTGAGATGTAAAACACGATGTAAAACACGAAGAACACAGACACAGAAGAACGGAAGACGGAAGAATTAAACACGTGCAAAAAGACAGAAGGGACAGAAACACAAGACATCTGATCAGGTTTACTTCCGACGAAGAAGTGTCATTTTATCACGTTGCGTTTTACAGAAGTCATATTTGACGAGCCTAGATTGCTTACACACTTTGAGTTTAGGCTGCGCTACAGGAGGTCCACAAAACCAACATAAAAAAGTGAACAACTCATAAAGTCAACTGGCTGGTTTATTGTACTTTTATTGTAAGCTCGTTTTATGATCTTGGTACTACCCGGTACCCCACAATATAATACATGAAAAGTGAAACGTCTGGACTAAATGATCGATCGAGGCCAGAACGTTAGAGATCCGCAAAGTGATGGGTACACATCGACGGTGCTATTCGGCTGTGCATCTTGAAACGGGCAGCTTCGCGGAAGGCAACCGCCAGCAAAAGCACACTGACAACGTAGAGTGCGTACGGAAGGTACGGTTCTATGTCCTTCAGAACGTAGAAAGCTGAAAGCGTCTGCACAATGTACGGGGGCAGTTCTTTTTGATGCTGTAAGGTAATCGGAACCAGTTTAGATGCCTATCGAATGCGATTAGTTTTTGCAAAACTACTTACGTATTCGATCCAAAACATTGGGATAATCATTTCGCTGAAGCGTCTAATTTCGGGTGCGTATCCGGTAAGCAGCGGGATGGCCAAGTTTGTCTGGGTCCGGGCGCACTGGTCGAGCGGAATTCCGAAGGATGGATCCACAATTGCATAGCTCTCGTGTAACTCCCGATTAGGTTTCATTCCCGTTACTTTATGGGCCATGGTAAAATTGCGTGCATAAAAATGGGGACTGGTAGCCACGATCGGAACATCTAGAAAACGAAACGTGGAATAAGTGGTAACAATTAAAAAATCCAAAATCACCACATCGTAAATTGTACTTCTTTTTGAATTAACACGTGTAACAAAAGACTTATTTGGATCATTGCGAGCACCACGGACACCTAAAAATAGTTTGTTATTCGATTATGGTTTCACCTGCCCTTCGGAGCCAACATTATGCGTATAAGGCAGCAATAAACGCGGCGGAGAAATAAACAGAACAGGAGTAACTATTAACCGCCTTCATCGTTTTCAGCTAGGTCATGTTCATCGGGAAAACGTATTGATCGCTATCAGGTACCAGGTCGTTCGTGATAACACCAGAAGCGTACCCGGAGGTCGGCTGGCAACGTGCAGCAGATAGCGTGAGTAAATGCAGATTTTATTTATATTACTCCGACCCACGGAATGTAGCACATTCAACTACTCGACATTGACACTCTTTCCGATGATGCACTCGGCTGCTCTTTCTCCCGGTTCACTCAACCATCCGTTTGTAGGGCGTGCAAGACCACTTTCCTCAATTCGGCCGTTGTTTTGTTTATAATTACCGTGGTGGTGCGAAACGAGCCCAAGTGATTCACTTCGTACGGTCACACTTGTCTCGAGCCCTGCCAGAGACGTTACCTAACTTATTAACAGCTTCCAAGTATCCGTTGGCCTTGGCAGATTCATAAGTTCCTTTTACTTTCCCTAATTATGCCATGGTTCTATCGAGAAACAACCCCAACAGTATTTTATCTACTTACCATGAGAACACTTTGAAGTATCGGTCATGCCGTCTTCCAGGAATCCATACTGGCCCTTGTAGCAGTCCGCCGTGCTGTTGGGTAAACGGTCATACGAACTGTCCGGCAGTGCGTACTTGTAACCGACCAAAGGACCCTTTTCGACACGGCGCTCGTAGAACAGCGGCACCGCCCGGCACAGCGTCTTGCGCCAGTAGATCAGAACGGATCGTTCGTCAAGGTTCTGCGGATAGGTCGCTCCTTCCGACGAGTCCACAATCGAGGCGAAGCAATCCCCTTTGGCCAAGCTAAAGCCCGGAACGGTTGGCTCGTACTCGTAAGAGTTCATCTTGAAAAACTGCTCGTTGCCGTATCGCTTCCCGTAACGCACATTGACGTGATCTTCGTGATCCTCGTACATCTGCATCCGGGGTGCCCAAGACCAGATAGCACTTAAGTGCACTTTAGTATGCGGCCGAACGTTTGCGCGACGGAGTAGTTCTCACCGTTTTAAGTATCCCCACGTTATCCGATGGCACCATCGAGGGAACGATCTTTCTTGCTTGATCCAGAATACGTGGTTTGGTGTTCCACAGGTAGTCGTAGATCGTCATGGTACTGAATACTGTGTCCCCGGAAAGGCTGTACAGGAAGTTAAAGCCTTTTTTCATGAAGAAATTGTCGTCTTCCATTCTTGCAGCCACTCCCTGGTTTTGGGGATACAGTTTGAGTGATTAGCACGTCTGTTGAACTTCGTGCTCCCGGCAATACTCACTAGCAAGGATATGTTGGGCACCACGATCGTTCGGTTCAGGATTCCCGGAACATTCCGCTCCGGCAGATAAACCAAACGCCTCCGGGTGACGTAGGACATGGTAGAATTGCTCTCGTGGAATGTCACATTGTCGTGCTCCAGTGTTTCGCGGTAAACGATAGGAACCACCTCGTCCAGTTGCAGTTGATCGTCTAACCCTTCGAGCCATCGATCGGTGTTTGTAAAGTTGAAGATGAATATACGACAAGTAACCTGCCACGGAGAATGTGATGGTCAACAAATGCAACAAAAACAACACTAAAGTGTGGGAAAACGGATTTGTACCACAACGTCAGACGTATCCTTCCACCATCGGAAGTAAGGCATAAACTGTCGCATCGTCAACCGATCGCCTAAGATAAGACTGGTTGGTTTGTAGAAGTGGCAGAACAAGCCGATTGTGAATAACCCGATCGCCAGTGCGGTCGTTAAACCGATCACACAGAGTGCTGTAAGGAAGAGGAAAGATTTTGATAATATTTCAAAGCTACCGTTGGTCTCATTTGTTCGTTATCTCTCGCGTCCGTAGATGGGTCTCTTCTGATCCCACTTTCTCTTTAGAAATACAAGTAGTATTTTGTTCTCTCTCAATACTCAACCCATCGCTAGACTCGCTGATTGATTGAGAACAATACAACGAGTGTGTGTTTGCAGCAGAATCCAAACACTTGAAACATATGCCGCGTCCCACTTATCACATTGCGCCGCTTATCGGTGTAATAAAAATCTTCACCTTCTTCAAATCACTCTATTAACACTCTTCCAAAACAAAAATGATGATCCACGAAGGTCATTCGCCGGCAAGCGATAAGTACGATGAAGTAAGACTCTCGACGTTTGCAGCGTGCTCCGCGAGTACATTCATTATTACGTAGCAGAATGGCCACTTATGTTATGCGCACTTGCTTCGACTACTGAAGTACATTTGCACAAACTGGTGGTCTTTTTCAATTATGCCACCACTTCAAGATAACAAACAGCACTAAGCCTACATCACTTCATGTTTTAATCAGATTGCAAAAAATCTCAAACACATTTGATCGGAGGTATAAATCCGTTTGTACTTGCAGACTATTGTTGTTTAGAGTATTACTTCGAAATCATGCACGTTGTCTAACCAATCTATCGCTCAACTTCGCGCCTGGTTTTAACATCCTTTTAGGCATTACCTCTGGTACTCGATTGCTTTCGCTTCAACGGCTCTTTGGTTGGGAACTGATTTGTTTTGAGCAACTTCACATCCATGCTGCAGGCCTTCCTGTCGCTGCTTTAATGTTTCAATCAGGCACACAATAATGCTTATCTGTTCAAACGTAAGCAACAAATCTGTCTAAACGCGGTGAGCTAGATGATCCGATACAGTATTTAAAGCTCAAATGGTCAAAATTGTAAACTATTCTTCGCTTATGACTTCCCGGGACTCCTTCACTGTCTGTTCCATCTTAGTGCGCGGAACCGATCGCGAGCAACGGACTGATTGATACTGGCCAGTTTTCCTGGCCGTGCCGATTAACATCCAAATATACTCACATTAGCACACTAACATTACAAACGTGGCCGCAACTATCGCGCATTTTCCTTATCAATTTCATTTGGCCGCCCGGTAGCTCCTGTTGTTCGCAGCTCGACTCTGGTCCTTGCATCCCGCCAGCTTGCGTGCTGATTATTAGTATTTCGCTTACGGCGTGGCTATACTTTTACCGCTCGAAGGACAAGTTTGCGGAACGGTCTCAGAGAAGAGATTCTGTTTGTTTCTATATCATTTCAGCAAGTTCAACAGAAAATTTAGGAGAACCATTGGAAAACTATCTTTCAACATTCAGTGCCGATTGAGTTCCCCAGGGTGCTAGTTAAATTGTAGCATAAACTTATCATTCCGTGAGATCGGTAGCCAACGAAGGTGGAAGTCCTATGCCACTCAACCCTAAACAAACGCAATTATTAAATATTATGCTGTCGCGTAAAAACATCTATCAATATTAAATTGTGCGCGTATGTAAGAAAGATAAGACCAATGAAAAAGATAGAAAACAGTGAGCCAAATATCGGTAAACGGTTAGTGAGAAAAAAAGCAACAAAGTGAATAGGCTAAACGCTCACTCGGTCGGCACATCTTGAAACATGGCACCATGTGGCGTTGCGTAAGCTCCAGCGTGCTCCGTTCGGTTTGAACTATTTTCCTTATCTCTAACGATGCTGATGCCATTGATATTGAACCCCTTTCGGGAATTTAGCGCAAAAACACACCGAACTCTGGGAACGTATTGAAACGCACACTTGGAAGCAGACAACGGAGATGGATTGGCCCGTCGCTTCGAACGCCGAACGAACTCCGGAGCGCATTCGAGTAGTCTTATCTTCGTAACGCCAGCCAACATGACTCTCGTTTGCGTCGCTCTGTATACTTACGGGTTCTAGTGGCTAGAGAAGCGGTTCATGGTCAGCAAGCCATAGTTTTGAGACACAGATGAACATTACTTAACATCAGTTCAAAAAGTACTCACTCACGGCGAACCATTCACTTGGTTGGGTCCATTCTCCAAAAAGCATCTCCCGGAGGCTGTGACCGAGTTTAAGACACTCAAATCGAATGATTGACCAGTCCGTTTGGGTTTTCCGTTTCGGTTTATTTATATTCACATTGTTCCACATTAGAAAAGTAACACTGTTTCGTCCTAACGGTCGCGTGCCAGAGAGATATCCTGTACGTTTGCCGTACGACGTAGCCCGCCCGATGATGGAAATCACTTACGATCGTATAATTTGCCGTGATGTTAATTAAACTATAAATCTATACTTTCCGGTTTTGCGACGCCTCCCCATCATCTCCACTATTGTGGCCTCTGTTTTGTTGCTTCCTTACTCGTGTATGCTTATTACCTTGCGTTTAGCTTATTGTTTGTCAGTGTTTGTAAGTTTCATCCCCACCTGACCTTAGCCACCATACTATTTATACACTTACGAACTACTAACTACGAACTACTACATACAGGTGTAGCGTGTGGAAGGGATCTGGCTAAACCAATAGCGCGGAAACGTACATGTATATTTGGCAACTAAAGCGCGGGTCGGTCGGCCTAACAATACGCCACCCGGAGCACCGTCGTCACGGTGAGCTTGGTTTCACGTGGCTGGATGAGAATCAGTGTCACGGGCAATCGCATCTGGTCCACGACCCACGGTCTACCTTTTGTCCTCCTTCGCCCCACCGTTGTAACGGCGCGCATTCGTACTCAAAATCAATCGTTGGTTTGGCGTTGGATTGATCAAAGTCTTTTCAGCTGCCATCAGAGTAGATCGAATAGAGTGTCCTTGCGTATTGTCTTTAGTTTAGATAGAAAGTATAGAATGAACCCCTGCCAGTTGAGCAAAATATGGTATGTTACAGCTAAAGAAAACAGAAAAAAGTTTTATTTAAAATCAACTGTACCGCCGCCAGCGGCACAGTGCTTTCGTTTCAATAAATCACATCAAATTTAAGGTGAACATACTGTGTTCTCTGTGGAAAAAGTATGTTCCTTAACATACACACTCGGCGTGGCGCTAGGCGCCCATGGAAATGTGATGTTGTTTCGAAGAATATCTATGTCGATTGGTTCGTCCCCCGCAATAATGGTCCCAAGATGCCTTAAAAGTAGTCAGCATGCGGGAACAGCTCTCTTACTGCCGGTGAAAAGCATATTCCCATTCAAAGCATTCCCCCTTAAGCTTTACGCTAGTGGCTGTGGCCACCAGCTGTTACTGTACTGAGCAAATAGGTACCCCACGACGTGTTTTGTTACAGCTTTCGTTCGAATGCCATGCCTTCACCTTGATCTGTTGGATTCTAGGGAGTTGGCTCCGTGGAACCACGGAGTGTCACGGAATGGCGAAAAGACGCTCCATGTTCGTTCGGATGGAGTCTTGTAGCGTTTCGGCTAAACACCACCAATTCTATCACCAGATCTGTCGCTCGCTCTCCCTAGTTGCTCTTGTTGGTGCTCTTGTTGTTGATGCCACCGTCCATCTTGGCCTTCTTTTTGGCCTGATCGACGGACGCCGTCGCTAGGTAGTTGGACCCCTCCAGATGGAGCGTGCTTTGGCGGTGCGACTTTCGCACGAGACAGATGACGGCCACCACGAACAGGAAGCCGCCGAATCCGAAGAGCACGATCGTCAGGATGAACTTGGCACGGGGCGGAATGGTGGTGGCCACCTTCATCAGGTCCAGGATCTCGTCCGGCAGCGAATCGATACCCTCCTCGAACCACAGGATCGGGAACACGATGTCGGGGAAGTTGGCCACCTGCTTGATGTCGACCACCTGGCTGACGGCCAGATTGATCTGGATTCGGGCACGCGCTCTCAGTGCCGTACCCATGTCCTGTGCATAAAAGGAACGGTCAATAGAGAGTCCTGCGAGTGTCACATCGCCACACGGGGTCCTACCGGTTGGACATCGATGAAGAGCTGATGCTTTTCCTTTTCGGGCGGAGAAATTCCTTCCACAGCCGTTCGCAGCGATTGATCGGCCATATAGAAATGGGGGAAACTGAGCAGGATCGGAGAGTCTGAAAGAAAGGTTTTTGTAACTCGGGTACTTGGTACGTGGTCGGGGTCTCAGTCTTACCGTATTGGCACAACGACACGTTGAACAGCCCGTGAGGGGCACAGGGCGGCCCTGCGGGGCAGTAGCACATGTTGTTCGGATTTTTCTCCACCGAAGCAAACACATCCGGGGAGGGCGTAAATCGGTAACCCTTGACGCCACCCCGAACGGTCACCTCCTTTTCGAAACTGAGGGGCAGCAACCGGCACAGATCCTTCTCGTAGACGTGCAGCGTCGAGTTGGGCGTGATGCGCGGCGGGAAGATGGACCCGTCCGTGCCGTTCAGCCGGTTGCACTGCTCCGACAGCCAGTGGGTCTGGTGCGATCGGCCATTGTACTTGTCGATGATACCGTACTGCGTGATGTCATCCACGCCCGTCCACACGGTCACCGTATCCTGCGTAGGGGGGAAGGAGGAGCGTGATTGGTGATGATAACGATCGTTACGCAAGTGATCGTGATATAAGCTACTGCTACTGCTACTGCGCATATTAGCTGCACAGCTCAATGAAAATGATTGATCTCTCGAGAGAGGTCACATTTCGCATAACGAACCGCGCCGACAAGGATCCCTTGGGTGAGCGTTGTCCGTTTGTCCGGATTACAAATGTTTCGTTACGTGATTTACTTCAATTGCCGGCGCGTGTGAAGTGGTGACCTCAAACTCTCGGCACAGGAGCACCACCGATGTGTGTTGGCTCGCTAGCTTACGTCTTCAATCAATACACGACAGCGAATGAGTAATCCATCGAGCAGAGCAATTCCACCTAGCAAATACCTTAACGCTATTGTAATCGCCACCGACCGGTGGTCCGGCGATACTGAGGTACTGAAGTGCTAAATGTCACGCGTTCAATGCGACAACTTAAATGCCAACGGAAAAGAGCGACTCGAGTGAGTCAATAGACTGTTTCCGTTCTTTGCTATGAAGATGTCTTGACACGAATCACTTGAGCCCAGCACTTTACCGGTGACTCACCTTCGACGTGCTGTTTTTGCCGTACATCAGCCCAAACTCCTCGTACGGTAGCTTCTGTTCCTTCGGCACCACGTCCTTTGCCAGCTTCAGCAGTGGATCTTCGTAGCCCCACAGTAGCTGCCCGACCGACACCTCCACGAAGGGTTTGATCTTCAGAATGTCCATAATGCTCGCCATCGCTAGCCGTAGAAACCTGGTTCCGGATGCGGGGTCGGGAAATTGACATTAGCGCAAGGGGAGCCCCTCCTTTGGCGTTCGATCGTGGCCTACCTTGCCGCGTGTTTACTTTGCGACGTGGCGCTCAGCATCGGAATGTTCGGCACGATCACCACGTCATCCTCCATTCCACCGGACAGGTCCTCGTTGAAGATGTACACCCGTTTCTGGTTGTAGCTGATCGTGCCGTTCGGGTTTTCTCGTATGTTGACTTTTTCCCATGTCTCACTAGCCCCGGGCGTTGAGTTGTTTGCACACCGATCCGATCCACGGCAGGCCACAAATAGACGAAAAACAATTAAAGCACAATTCGTAGAACCGTTTCGGTCGGAAGGTTGGGGGGTTTTGAAATCTTTTTCCAGCGGCCAACGGCAAAACTAATGTCCCCGATCTGTCCGTCCTAAAAGGATTCTATTTGCGGAAGCTCAGCTCCGATAGCTAATAAGGTTGGCTGCTTGTCAAGCGATTGAAAAATGCAGTCTTGGCAATGTCATCAACCTTGCACAGCGCACGACCCCCAGCGTCATCCAGTTGCATTATACTTACACGTAGACATAAGGGCCAAGTTCATCCAGTATCGGTTTGGTGCCGTTGTTGAGGAACTCGTCCGCGTTGGTGACATTGTAGACGAAGATCCTGACGATCGGTTCGACCGGTGGCCGTGACCACCAGCCGAAGGACTGCCCGCCTACCCTTAAGGCCACCTGGTGGTCGATGATGGTTCGGATGAAGGCCGTGAAACCGAATGTGACTAGAACTCCAAGCACCAGCAGGCTGAGGGCGAATGCTATCACAAACCCTGTGGACGAGACCGGCAAGCGCAGGTTTAGCGGATTAGGTGGGTGTTCAATGGAACCGAGCACGACCTCTCGGGTGACACGTTTCCGGTTCGCTATCCGGTTCCTATCGCGCGGGGGGTCAGGTAAGGCCAACTCCAGGCGATTACTATTCAGCGAGGTGATCCTGTAGTTACAGCGAGCAACGGACACAACAAGGTCCCCACAGAGAAGATATGGATGGCAGCGTGTTGATTTATCGATTAGAGACACCTGACCCGGCGGTGATAAGCTTCCAGCAAATGATCTCGCGAAGGTCAAGACCACCTTGAGGCCAGCACCGTGAGGGCCCAGTACCGGCGCATTGGGTGCATAGTGAATGCAAATTAATTAATCCTCAATAACAAATATCGCTGAACAGCCACTCCACAGTCGGACGGGTGCTTTCGTTCGGCCATTGGAAAGCACCTTGGGGTGGATGAGTGTGGCGGCGTGGTCAGTGGGAAGGACGGCTCGGCGTCGGGGGTGGCATTTAGAGGATGACCTAACCCGCCAACCACTGGCCAGTGTGATGCAATGCCGACGATGCCGATGCAGCAGCGGTACGATTTTGCAGCAGTTTGGGGAACACATTTTTCCCCAAGCGCCCAACTCAACCATGCTCTTCTCCACTGCATGCCTCATTTCGGACACTTCGGGGCGCCCGTCGGTAGGGGGGCCTCCATTGAAGCACACCTTTTTGGGGGGCAACTCGGGGCGCCCAGCTGGGAAAAGTTCCCACTGACTGAAGGGGGGGGCCACCGCAAGAAGCATTGGCAATGTGGCCGCGGCGGCATTGTTTTACGACCGGCCGAGGAGTGATTCAATACACTGGGCGCGAGGCTCAATGTGTGGGAAAAACGCAAAGGGGCTGAAACCGTGCTCAGGTCGGTGCGATACTCTCCACGCCGCCACGGTGGTGCTATGTTGCAATGACTGGTGGGTTTGTTTGTTTACCGCCGAGACAAAGTACTATCTTTTACCACTTGACACTCTCACTCTCTCGGTCGGTCGGTCGGTGTCTACATCGCTTAGGGGATTGTCCTTTAAACGTTGCCTTTATTAAGGCCCCGACACCGGCGCCGGTGGATGCAAAAATATGTCACGCGTGGGTTAGCGGGGTCATGTGGGCAAATTGTCGAGCCAGACATTGTTAGGCGAACAAACGGATCGATTTCGGCCCCACCAAACTGATTGCCCGCCTCTACCACTTTCGGAACGAACGAGGGACTCATTAGTCCGCTGACGTGATCCTTCAGCCTTGGCCGGGCCAGAAAGGCTATGCCGAAACGGCTCACTTAGCAGATTGTTCCAACTAATGTAGCGGTGAATTCGGCGATCGAATCGGTTATCGGTGATCGCTGTGACCAGTTAGTCCAGATGGTAAAATGAAATATCAAATTTGCGTTACATCTGCCCAGAGCCTGGACAGCGGATGAGCGAAGCCTTCACCGCTTTCGGGTGCATAAATTTGCACACCTAAATCAAAAGCCGCTAGTGACCTTCACAGCAGCCAGACTTGTTTGCTGACTTTTACAACTACGACGGTGGCGAAACTTGCAACACATTTTTTCAGGATCATTTAGTTTTTGTAAGTGCCTCAGACTCGGAGTTTCTCGGCGCGCGCCCGATCATCGATGTCTGAAGAACATTAACTTCCAATCAAACGGTCAGTCACCACCAGTCAGGCCGCTTTTCCCAGTGAACAATTGCAATTAGCCTCGTCCAACTAGGCGAGCGCTTTCCGGCATCGATTAAGCCTGCGCTGCGCAATGGCCACCAACGAGCGCATTCTGAACTGTACCCACTTTCGGACTCATTGGCCGTCCGACAGCAAAAAAACCACTGCCTTCATGCTGCCGACGGAAGGTTCGACGGTATCATTAACGAGCGTGGCACCGTTCGCGTTCCGAGTCACCCGAGTTGCCTAATTGATATCTCTCTGCCGTTCGACCCTGACATGGCCATCAAAAGCACCCCCAAAGCATAGTCACTGCCCGAAGAGCCCCCGAGCTCGGGCCAGCCGCAGGATGGCGCAAAAAAAACTAAGCCCCACAGCAGCATCGCGTGTGCGCGGCGTGCGGGTCAGCCATCTTAGAATCTCGAGTCACCCGATTCGGCCCGATGATGTGCCGTTGTTTCTGTGTTGTCGTCGTTTTTTTCTTTGCTCAAGTTTTTTCGTTCAGAATCGCCAAATCCGGTTGTTGACCTTACGTCGGCATCGATCGGGCGATCGGGCGATCGATGTTTACGACGACTCAGGAAACTGAGCCCTGGTCTCCTGGGAATCTAGCTAGAATTAATAATGCTCGCATCGTAAAACGTGGAGGTCTCTCTAGCGGAATTTGCTGAAGAAGATGCTTCAAAACCGGAAACGCAGCATTATTAGACGGCTCAAAGTCTTAGGTTCAAAGCAGTGTTTTGCACAAGAGGTGTCGAGTGTAATAAAAGTAGTTAAAAATAGTCTTCATAATTCAAATAGTTTGTTACGAACATGGCACTTTGAATGGTTTAGTAGTTTTATGGATTTCCCTTTTTTATATTTAACATCTTGGCATGGAAAATATGTGAACCAAAAAGTCTCGCCATTAAAACCAAACTATTCCTTGGGAAGGCAACATACAGGGTGTTTCATTAACGACACATTTTTTCATTTGGTTATGAAAAAACGACTGTAGCGCCAAAGAAGAAGAAGTATGTAAAAAAAATTATTTTGGTTGCAGAAAATTGGGAAATAAGGAAAATTTATTTCCAAAGTGGTAGAGGTCGACAAATCATTCGTCAAAATCATGCGGCTACTGCCAAGCCAATCGAGGTGGATATTTGCCCAAAATTGTTTTCCTTCAAAAAATGTTAAGAATCAATCTTTGAGAATCAATCAATCAGATCAGATCAATCATCAATCAGAAGAATCAATTCAAGTTTGAGTATTGAAAAATGTTAAGCCTTTTTATCATAACCAAATGGAAAAACGTATCGTTAATGAACCATCTTGTATTAAAAAATTCAAACAAATCTCCAGAAAGTTCTCAAAATCGATCTGGAGCCAACCAAGGGAATAATTAATATGGAGCTTTAACTAGCAGCAAAAATAAGTCGGTAAAGTGCGTTCAAATTTATATTCGGACATAAAAAAAGGGACTGAGGTTTGTAATAGCTCTCTGCAGCTTTTTGCGTAAATTATTTCCAATATAAGCTTATCCACATACGATTGGGATGTTAAAATTCAGTCACATGATCGTTGTGGACTTGATTTTTCAAATCAATAAACAAGAAAGCAATTATGAGATCACTATTTAAGCTGTATTGTGAACATTTACATCCAACTACTGGTATACTCCTCTCCAATACACGGCCTATCTTCTGCTTACGCCACATACTCAGGGCCTTTAATACTTTTTTTCCACTCTCGGAAACGGAACAGAAGGAAAGTGCCCTCAGTTGAATAGTACTGTCACTGCACAGTCACTGCTGACGTGGTTTTTTTTCTCTATAAACAGAAGAGATTTAAACAATTTCATCTTCCCCAAACATCGGCGACCCGAGTCCGTGTCGGGGGGCCGTGCGAAACATCGCGTCGGCCCGACTTCCTTAAACAAGCGACCACCTATTTGCCTTGCCACGCGCGCAGCTTACAAATGTCGTTGTCAGATGGTTTTGGGCAAACGCAAATATTTGTCACTGTGGTCGCCGTTACCTAAGCGAAGGTAAAAGTTTATTTAAGTACCGAGTGTTGTAACTCGAAACAATTATTTCTATCTTTCTATCCGTTTTCTCATACCCTTGCCGACCGACCGACCGGCGTCGGGTCAGGTATTTCCATCGTGAGAACCTCCAAAAGCACCCCCCAAAGGAATTCACACGTCGCCAATGCGGCCCGTTTTATGAGAAAATGGCTCCACCACCACCTGGGGCGGGCTGTGGTTTCGAGAAAAGCTCGATCCTCCAAAATGTAATTTCCAGCGGGGCCCCGACACAGCGGGGCTTACAGTTTTAATTACAGAACTACACACTTTTTGGTGTGTGCCAATTTTGCTTTCTTCGATTCGCGCGCTCCAGCGTGTGGCGTGTGGGCACCCCCTTACGCAATGGCAATTTCTTTCCACTAGCCTAGCCACCGGCCAACAACTCACCAACACCGACGCACGGCTGACGACTCCGGTGGAACCGGATTCGTATTACGTACCCGTGTACACGGTTCGGTTCGCAAGAAATTATGCTGCGCCGTGGTGGACGCAGCGCTATCGCCCGGATCACCACTACTTTCACGAGGCTCGTGAGCGATCGCCAGCACTAGCCCTAGCCCTGGGCACCCCCCGCACACATACAACCACCCAGCAGCGTTGTGGCCGTTGTTGTGGTCGCCCCCCCGTCAGGTGGTTTGCAGCGAAAGAAAGCATACTGACACAAAGGAACTGAGGGAAAGAAAGCGCAGCAAAAGAACAACAATGGCACAGTGGACTGTGGAGTGACTTTGTAGAGTAAGGCGACAGACAGGTTATAGAGTGGAACAGATCCATCGAACCAATAGAACGAGCGAAGAGAATAGAAAGTGAGTGAGCTTTTGCACGAGTTCCAATGTCCAGTCGAGAAGTTTTAGAGGAACCGCCGGAGAACCTAGCGCTTCCTTTGCGATCCATCCGCGTGGTACGAGGACTTTCTCTGCCGGCGATTTAAATCTCCCCGCACCGCACAACGCCCGACGAATGTCAAATACTTACACCACTTTCGTAGGAAAGCACTGGACAATTTAGTGCATAACCGATTGCTTCTGCCGTACATGTTTTATGTTGTGTGGCTGCCGGGCCGGGCTCTCGAACGGATCGAACGGACAGGGCGCTTTTATCGATTTCGGAACGCTTTCGCTGGCGGGGCTTCCGACGAGCGCCCCCTCTCGCGTGACTGGCAGGCGCACACTTTTCGATCTACTTCTTCACTGTGTTTGCGCGGGGGGGTTTGATCCGAAACGATCCGGTGCTGGTTTCTTCTACACCTTCTCGTAAACCATTCGTTCACTTTCTCGCTTTCGTGGCACTACACACACTGGTAAACAAACAAAACGGATCATAAATCAGAGTGTCCCGGTGAGTTTTCCCGCTCGAGTACGACCTTGCGACCACTTCCGCAGAGCCTTAGTTTTCGGTTTCAGTTACTTCAGTTTGTGAGTGTTTCGCTTCCGACGGATCTAAAGCTCCAAAGCCGCTCGTTGCGATTCAGCCTCCACCAGCGTCGATGTTCGTTCAGGTGCCAGATCCAAAACCTCGCGCCATCGGCCAAAACCGGAATCAAACAGAACCTGATATGCTAATCCGGTTTTGCGCGCGATCGTTTGCCATACATCTTCGAATATCGAAGAACTTTTAAACTTTAAATAAATTACACCATTTTCCGTTCCGTTCGGATTCGGATTCGGTGGCCGATACGCGCTCCGTACGCGATGTGGCCCGTTTCAAGGGCTTCAAGGCACAGGTTGCGCTAGCATACCGCCGCGCCGTCGGGGCGTTGCCGATCACCGGAAACCGGATAATCTTCTCCGAAAAAACCAGTTCCAAACTTTTCATCATTTCGGTCGATAGATCGATAGAACGCGGAAGTCACGGAGCGGAGCCTCAACGTGAAGCCAAGGCCAACACCTTTAGCCAAGTCCTTTAGAGTCTTCAGCCCATAGAGCGATTGCAATTTTGTGTCTAGGTTGTACTTCTTCTGGAATGCTTAAATATGCCTGGCCGCGTGGTCGGCCACCGTACATTGCAACAGGTGTCACGATGCGCAAATGTCACGTTTCCCAAACACACTGGCCGCACAAACGGGTTTATACGGTAAGAGTGCTGGCCAGGCCAGGAAGGCTGGTCTAACGGACCATGGTTGCCAAACGGCAAGAATTATGCAACGTCGAACGTCGGGAACGGCGTGTGCCTATCGCTCGCTCGGAACATAAACAGTCCATCGGTGGTCTTACACACCCCAAAGTGTTGTGGTTGTTCTTTTCCCTGAAACACACGTGCTCCGACCGCTTTGGGCCGAACCGCTGCCCACTCAGCGCTTTTTGAGTTCTAGGCCACAGTGCCCGGTTGACGGGTCCAAGTGTCGACTCCCAAGCTGCTAGGAAGAGGGCCACAGCCGTAGTGTCATCTCGGGTTTCTTCTCGATCTCGATCAGCCACTCGATCACGTCCTTTCATTTCGCTCGATCCCCTCCCCCCGATCGATACGGAATCCATTGCCAAACGGCATCTCGTTTCGAGTGCTCCAAGCCCCAATCCCTGTGACACACGTGCTTACGTGTGCATGTGCATGTGTTTGTGTGTGTCTATGGTCGAGTTGGTGTCGCTAGACACCGGTCTGTGGGGCGATTAGCCAACCGTACGCAACCGAGTCACCGGCCGCCGTGTGATGGACCACCGGATCGGTGGTGGGTAGCCACGAGGTGGGGTGTGCAGAGTATGCTGGAGGTCATTTGCTGAATGTGCCATGTATTTTTATTTCTCGGCTCCGTGTTCACGCAACGCGTCTTCGGCGACGTCACGGCGGCCATCGCCGGCGCGTTGCGAGATAACGAATGGCACTCCGCGTTTGGGGTGGTTGTTTGGGATTGCGAAAAATCAAAGTCCACTTCGGAGTCTCGGTCCGCCAACCGCCGGATCGAAGATCCGGCGCGTCACTCCGTGTGCGCCCCGTGTGCTGTAATCCGGTTTCACGACACGGAGAGGACATCCACACCAGCACCACCGGTGTCCCTGTGCACAAAATGTCACAAATTCTCCACGATCCGAGCCGATCGGTGATCGGGTGATTGGCCGCTGCACACGTTGTGGAATTAATGCATTGCCGTGCAATTGGCCAACTGCGACCATAAACCGATCCCCGGGCCAGCGGAATTTGCGGTCCGATTTCGCAGATCGCCGATCCTTGCCCAGCCAGCGACTTAGTACACGGCGCCGTGGGTAGCTACCCGCTCCCCTCCGCTGTCGCGCGGTAGAAAATGGTTTGGAAAGGGGAAGAACTCATGCATGAACATGTTTTCTGTGCTAGGCCACCGATGCCGAGAGTGACGAGACACTGAGCGATTTCTACCCCGCGCGTCCGCTCAGCAGCAGCGACGTAAGCCCGCCGACGATCGTATCGTTATACACCAGGCGGCCGCTCGAGAGATGAGCTGTTATGATTGTGGCCATGTTGATCGAACACGGCGCAACGCAGCGGCAACGGAATGCAACGCAACAAAACGTCTCGTTTGCATCGCTTGCATTTAATTAGAGCATTAGAGTTGGGATGCTTTCTACTAATTATATCTGGGTTAACAGTGCCGCATTCATGGGCAGGGGCGCGGGCCGTGTTGTCAGTGTTTATCTACCGCATCACTTTCAGTCGATGCTGCGGAGGTGAATTTTTGATCAGAAGAAAGCATAACAGACACAATCCTGCAGCAGCAGAGACGCTGATTTCTTCTTCGTTAGCCTTCGTGAATTTGCATGTTGCCAGTGGGCATGGCCAGTGGGCTTTAGGCTAGTGTGGAAAATATCGCACAAGCCTAGCAGTCTGATATTCTTTCATACGTGCGTATCAGATTAGTGTCGCAAGGGCAACGGGCCACAACAGGTCCTGCCGCTCTCAGAACTCAACCGATGGCTTAATCGGTCTCCGGCGAAGGTTTGTCCAAATGGTCTGTTACGTGAACAGCACCCCCAGTAATGGCCCCCCGGTCCATAGCGGGTCCATAGCGGGTTTAGAGGTCATAGTTTAGGGGTCAGCAGTTCTCTCAACATAAAAGCCCGGTGTCGGCATAAATGGCTGCGGGTAAAATTACTCCTCGGCAGTTTTTGTAGCGCTCAGCAACTGAACAAAAAAACCTGCTGCCCACAAACGGGCTAGAGCTAGAGTGTCCTGGGCTGGCCTGGGATGTCCTTGGACGGGTGTACAGATGTCGACGAATGGACCTTGCATCCGGCACCGAGGTACTTTAATTACCGACCCCATGTCGTGGCCCCTCATTGCTTAGAACTGGTTACTCTTAATTGCAGCCAATCTGCGTGTCGCCCGCACGTTGGGGGCAAAAACGGCCATGGCAACGATCGTACAGAAAACGAGCGACGCTCGGTCAGGATGATCGTACGCCGTTTTTATCAACTGAGCCCACAGCTGGGCTTTTAAACTCCACGAGGAGCCAGCCATCCATCATCGGGCTATTGAAGGAACAATCGGTGGCCACACGCACAAAGCACCCTCGTATGGGGGGTCTACCATTCATCATCGCTAAGCATGGGACATAATGCACAGCTCGTCAAGGCGAACACACCGAAACGTTCCATCGTGCCCGACGAGCAAATTTCCTTTCTCCACGAGCCCATTTGTGCGGCTCCGTTGCGACTCGTTTAAATCTCCGGTCAATCGACAATGGGTACCATTTCTGAACTAATCGCCCTCATGCCCGCTTGATGTCCCTATTTTCTTTGTCGTGCAAAAACAGGAGAAAGCAATTACAAGAACCGATTGATCAAAGCTTTCGCCCGGGGTTGGAAACACAACTCGGAAGTACAGCGCGGTCCTCAAGGGTTCCTCGCTTGCGGTGTCGCGCAAGTTCTTTGTTTCCACTTTCGCGTTCCGTAAACGTTTTTTGGCGTTGTTTTGGGTGGGAAAGGCTGGTTTGTTGCTTAAACACATTAAGCAGCCAGCGGACATTCTCTTTCCGGGTGCACCGCCGATCTTTGGGCTCGTGGTTGTCATGTTGTGGTCAAACGCAAGGTCGTAAACGAGGTTGCTGCTCACATTTCCGTTTCGAACGATCGGCCGCCCCGAGGGCCGCCGGAGCGGAAGGTGAGAGAGTGAACTGTGATTGCTTCACGGCTTCCACTGGCAGCGGCGGAGATCGAGCTGTGGCAATCTCGGATTCCACCGGATTCCTGCCGTATCTCGCCAAACTAGTTTTCAGCCAACCACCGTGCGTTCTTGCCATAGTATTTTGCAACCCTTTGGGCGCCAACGGGTGCACGGCCACTGAAACTGCATAGTACGCACACGCTCACCGCACCACACTCACAGGATCTGACTGCCAACTTCAGGGCCCGTCAGAGTTATGGTCTTTCCAGTTCGCCCCGGACCACTTGCTTCGAATACTTTTCGCACAAGGAACTGCATTTGCATGGCACTCCTCACTGGTTAAATATTTATAAACTCCCTGTCTCGGGACAGGCCAACGCAACAGGAATCAGTTCAAACGTTCGTTCGTTTTTTCATGCCGTCCGGAAGGTGGTTGCACAACGTTGGCTCAGCGCAAGCAACTCCAAACGTTGTCAATCACTCTCACCAGGCCCGAAATATGGCCACCGATGTTGCACTGATTAGTGTATCTACAGCGCACGTATACTTTGTCGCTTAGGCACCTCACAGACGGGTGTGATTTGTAAGAAGCCCCACATTGGTGTGTTGCCCCACGCCCCAACGATTGAATAATTAGGACCCCCGAAACTGAGCCACCCTCCGGAGCTGTACCAATTATGAAAACGTGTGAAGGTTATTCTGACGACACCAACCCCAACAACAACAACAACAACAACAGCGGTGGAAAAATGGTTATGCGACTAATTCGGCCACGAGCCCTCGAGAGCCACACCAGTGTGCGCGCGCTTCAACGTTCACTACGAAACTGGTCCCGTGGATGTCTTGCGCGTATTTTGAAGTCCAAGTCATGCTGTGTTTTCCCCATCACCAGCCAGCCAGCCCGCCGTAGCGGGGCCGTAGCAGCAGCAGCCGCCGCCAATAAGACGATCGCGACGACGACGACGACGACGACAAGCCTCGATCTCAGCACGATCACCAAGACGCGCGAAATCGAGTGGACGGACTAGCTCTATCGATTGGAGGCACTTGCGCCTGCCGAACCCAATACTCGCTCTCGCCTCTGTATTGGTGAACGTCGTGCGGGTATTGGTTGGGCGTACGGGCGTGTTTGTAGGCTGCGGCTCCGTATGGTTACAGCGCTACAAATTACTACTGCTCTACTACTTATTGGGCCTCCGTGGAGCTTACATGGCCACCCGCTTACGATCGATAAGTTTCGATTAGGATAACCGTTCTCGTTTCTTCGTTGTTGTTGCCCTTCCAGCACTACTGCTACTGATCGATGGTAGTGTTGCTGAATTTAGTACAATAGCCACAAAGTACTCGGAGAGCTGCGCTTTGTGGGATTCAAACGGTTAAAGTTCCTTCAAGCCAGTTCCAGTAACTTATCGTGCTTCTTTGCAAAACTCCACTAGATGGACACATAGCTCATGCCTCGGCCATGGTACGTTCCCGTTCCCTGGCCCGTTCGCGTTGCGTTTCTCGTAGTGCGCCTTTTTTTTCTTCTCCTACAGCCGGGCATTAAAGCGCCTGTCTTGCTTCTACTACTTCTATTTGTGTTCGGGTCTTATAATGCCATTGCCTTGAGGAGTAAAAGGGTTGTGCAGTGACCACCGCGCTGATCAGCACCGCGAGAGGTGGCGCGAGAGGCGGCGGGAAAAGTGCTTTACTATTGTGCACGGGGGGCCAGGGTGACGCTGGCGGTGCTGAGCTTGCGCATAATTCGTACCGCGTGGCCTCTACCTCGGCTCGGCTTGGCTGCGCCGTCGCCGGAGAGCTTTCTTTAATTTCTTTAACGCACGATTAAGCAACATTTCCATGCCGAGGCTGACAACTCATTGCTCGGGCTCCGCTAGAAACTGAACCTACCGCAAAAGATGGTGGACCCAGCGGTGGCGTGGGGCCTTCACGTGTCTGTCTGTGTATGCACTTTTTATTGATATTGCCGTCCGTCCGTCCGTCCGGTACTTTCTGCAGGGACCCCAGCGCATACAAATAAAGGCTGTGTTCTTTTTGTGCCGCCCGCTCTTCTTCGGTCATAAGCGTAAAATCGACATTAACAACATGGAACCTTGAACTCAAATTGCTGAACTGAAGCAACGGGCCGGCGGCGGTCTACGGTCGGCACTTTACCAACGCGACGATATCACTTGCGTTTTGAATGCCGAATGCTGAATTGCGGATATATTTTACTGAAGGAGTGTTGGGAACTTCCAATAGATTACTGTTAACTGTTTACGATCTGACTGAGGATCTCTTGCGCAATAGAAATAGAAGGGTGGCCACTCGTTAGCGTTTGATCTATTGCAGCGCTGAGTGGTCCCCGTAATCTGCGTTGACCCTCGGCAAATTAATTAAACGCTCACAAAAACGGTGGGAAAGAATGCAGACAAATTGGCCGGAGCCCAAATCGGCTCTCGTAACTTATTGCTTCTTCTTTGTTTGATATCTAAATGCAATGTTTATGAACACCACTCACAACTCATCTACAACAAAAGCCAGTTAAGCCATCGGAAATTGCGATATCCTCCTAGTGCGTCACGTACTGTAATTAACCACCATTCTACATCCTGCGAAGCACGTAGGTCCGTAGTGCCACGTGCCAAACATACTTGATCTATTTTGATGACAAATGATCTTCGGTGTGAGAAAGCAGCAAAATTAGATTCTAATAATTGACGTCCTTCAAACCGCCAAGGTTACGCGTTCGGCGTGGCGTTCATCAACATCGGCCTTTCATCGCCGCTGACGGTGCCCCGCCCTGGCCTCCCCCCAAGACAGGTTGGCCACAGGGGCTGTGGAATTTGAATCATGCCCATCTCCTGCCCGAACGTGTGTCCAGCAAGGGCAGCACCGGGCCGGGCCGAGTGACTTCAGCAGGACGTCAGCAGAAAATGTTTACGCCGGTTGTTTGCACGTCGCGCCCGAACCCAGCACCTACCTTCTCCCCACCATGAAGTGGTGGTGACGCAAATCGGTGGATGCTGCAAAATAAAGACCAAAGACGGCCAAAGCCGAGGTGGCTCCCCGAATCGCGGTGGTTCTAGCTAAACCACCGTGCTCCTTTTCGCGGAATCATGCTCACCCACTCTAGTATTTTGAAGACGAATTCGGGGCGGTCAAGCTCATCCAATACAAATTAATCTGTGTTTGTGTTTGTAGTGCACATCAAAGTACAACAATGAAACGGTCGGTAAACGAGGTATACATTGTGATGATAGCCAGTTGATTGAAGGGGCTGCGATGGGCCGCGTAAATGTGCTGAAAACCTCCATTAAAAACTGTATCCGGTTGGCATCGGTCGTATATTTGCACTGGTGGACTTTTGGACTTTATTTACGCGGCAAACAGATTCTCGCACCATCATCGGCCGCAACGGTAGCTTCGGATAATATGCTTCGGTCTGGTCGAAAAACGGGCCGTTTTTTTCTCAGATAATATTGAACATTTGCCTACGCTACGCCCGGTAGCCGCGTCCACTTCAGTGCGCGCCTTTAAAAGATGCTTTAATTTGATTGGGGCTTCGATTGATTCGTAAACGATTGTATCGGTCTGTCTCCCGGCTAATGGACCGCAGCCCGATGATGCATCTTTTTTATGAAGGTCCATTATGAACATCAGATCGTATCGCTGCTGGGTAACGACAATTTTTGAACCGTACCCGAATTCGTTTAAAATAATTACTTCATTGTGGGGGGCTGCTGTTCGGCAAAAAAAACGTTCGCAATTATTGTATGAAAATTAGTTCCAGTTCGTTTGAATGTATCATCTTTCGCAATTAGATAATTGCTTTCAACTAGTGCGCAGTGCGCAAGACACGTGCGATCATGGGGCGCGTGTTCTGACCGCGACACCGTTGGCGGATCAACTGCGCGATCGCGCTGGGAAGCGGTGCGCCACTTCAGTCAACTTCTAATGAGAATGTGAAAATGTGCATTGCAAAGCGCATTTTTCTCGATGCATCTTGTCGCGATTTGCATTCGCTGTCCGATGATCTTTGACTCCGGAGTCCGGATCGAACAAGAAACAGGGCCCTTGCCGTGGATAGTATCGATCCGATGCGGCAGGAGAGAATAATGCGCGGAAAACCGTTTTATAATTGCACACACGTCGACCGTAACGGGCACTAGATCCTGGCCAGATAAGTAATGATGGGAAAAGTTCACACAGCCCGCATGGAATGGACCGAAATTTGGTGCACTTAGTTCCGGGTGATCATCAAAACCAGATTATTTAGAAGGCAATAGACGTCATGGGTGATAAAATTTATTCTACCCATTCACCTAGTCGTTCTAGATCAGGGGTTGATAGCAGCTTATCACAGCACAGCGCAACACTAATTGCGCTGGCTAGACCGGTCCCCACCGGGCCGCTCGAGTTCTCGACCTCTCCGCCCCAGTTGATGGCGGTGAGTCGTATCGGTGACCTTCCAACGATTTGTATAATAAGGACCAATAGAGAAGGCCTGAACTGTAAGGGCCCACGGTAATTGCTATCACTTGCAAACAGGTTTTCGAATCGCTATGTGATATAATTCAAAGGCTTCCAAGGCGTAGCAGGAAAAGTCCGCGTCCATCGCCACCGTTGTAACGACCAGGGCAAACTAGCAATCATTGTTGGTGCTGCTGTTGCAACGATCCCGTGTACGCGGCAAGGAAGGTTAGAAGGTTCCTGGAATTTCATGGCAAGATTAGCCGAGTGAATCATTTTGCACTGAGCTCTATTACATTCCGCAATGGACGATTGTGTCTAGAAACATTCTTACGGAATCTTAATTTCACTCAAAAGTGCTCCAACAACCATTAAGCTTTATTGCCGTCTGGGTATTCCTACTTTTATGAAGGATGCAGAGCTGATGAATCACGTGCCAAAAGGCTTATTGCGATGAATTATTCTTCACCAGTTTTTATGATAAACATTTCACAAGATAATAAAAGAAACTTGTGAGACAAGCGAACACGGACTGACTATTGAATGTGGTTCTGCTGGTATTGTACTAGGTCATTGTGCCCGTCACAAGGATGCTCGCGAAGGTCGTATTCCGAAAGGTATTCCGGCCAACCTTTTGTAACCATTGTGGCTGCCTTTTCGAAGCACTAGCACCAAAATGGCAAACCGCACCGCACAATCAATCCAGGCACACGGACAATGGTGCTTCACAGGGCTGATAATGGGCCGGCCACGGATAATCCGTCTTCGTAGTTTGTGGTTGGAGGAGTAGTGAGCCATTACCACGAGCGGCAAGTGTCGTCGACAATGTTGCTATTGGATGCCAAATTCGGCTCCGCCATGATGCTTTTGGTCGCCACACTCAAGGTACTATGGAAATACTCGGCGACTGACCTTATAATAATTATGCATAATAACAGTGCACTCGTGTGGCAATCGGGCAATGTGCCTGAAGGAAGAAACCGAACCCATTCGATGCTGTTGCTACCGGGTGTTGTGACAGGAAGTAAACCGGTATGCTTGTAATACGGAAAGGGATGTTCGATTCGATTAAATTGATTCCCTCACTTTAAGCGCTGGTCACTTTCATGGTTCAATCGGAAGCAACAATACGTTTCATAATAAGAAAAGGATCTCTAAAGATTTCAATAGTTGTAAATAAATATAAATGGTGAAACATTTGGACGGACGTTAGATTAAATTCAACATTTTATGTGTAATACACTCGTTCAAATATTATAATAAGTATGGAATTATTGTTATTGATTCTTGAAATCATTATTTAAAATCATAAAAACTTTTGCAATCTTTAACAAAAAGACATTATAGAAACTTATCCATCGTTGATGATAATTTTTGCATTGCACGAAACGCGTAAAAATTGAAAACGCCTAAAGGTATGCAATCTGTTACAGTTGGCAGTCCGTTCAGATTAACGCACTATGGGAAATTTGAATCATACGGCGGACATAAGGTGTTTTGGGAAGAATCTACGGATTTTTTCAACGTTTTTATGTTCTTTGCATGTGTTTTGATTTAATGCAATGTTTTCTTAAAATAAGCCTAGCGGACACGCACGAATCGAGACTGGATTTTTTTAAAATTATCTAAATTTTAATTGTAACGCCTAGTTTAGCCTAGTATTTTTTCGAAGTTTTCTATACTAATTCCCGATAAAAATGTTTAAACAATGTGAAACGGGAATATTTGTTTTTTTTCATATCAAAAAACCGATCTTTCCTAATGATCGCTTAAGAATTAAAGTTCGATTAAAAGTGCCATTTTTATCACCCTTTCGACTTTGACACATGAATTGCCGGAATCTACGCAACGCGGAAGGTTCAAAATTCGGATCGGTCACAAAAAAAACTTATCTATTTCTGGAAAATACAACTGAAAATCGTCACCCATAAAAATAGGTTTATGAGCGCCTCTTCCTCACAGTGGCTCGGACGGAATTTCAACTGGTACCATTGACATTGAAACCGTTAACAAAACACCCTCCCCCCCCGAACACCGGTAGCGATCGGTGCCACAAAACGACCTGAAACGAATTGGTAACGGAGTCACGCGTCCGCACCGATAAGTTAACCTTCGTCGTCGAATCGGTTCTTAGAGTTTTCAATGCACCCGGCTCCGCTCCGGGTGTCGAGAGCAACCTCGTAAAAATGGTGACGCCGGCGCGGACGTTGTTCGCATCGAAAACTAGCCAAAGTGTAGGCCAAGCACTTGAGAAGTCCGCACTCGCGACTGGCAATGGAACGATGCGCGGGTTTTGTTTCTCGAAAACAAACCGTTTCTGATGAGCGGCCATTAGAGTTGTGCACCGCCGTGAGCCATTCACTTTTGCGTATCCCCAAATTGGTCTGCCAGATGCGTTAAATGGACGAGGAAAATTCGTCTATAGTGAGGCAATTGAGCAATTTAAACGAAACTGGCCACAGAGTTCTTTTCCGATAGCTATAAAAGTCTCATCCATTAGTGACTTCCGATTTTCAGGTACGCAAGAATAAAGCTGTGCCGCCGTGCTAGAAACGCGGACACTCCGGCTCAGGTGTCCGCAATTAGTGCTAATTGTAGAATTAGCCAAGGAGTTTCCGTCTGCACGTGTGGCGGCGATGGCGAGAAATTTTCGCACAAAACCTTCGAAAACAAAACGAAAACAGAAAAACATGAAAGATTCATTACCTTTTCACGTCCCAATGATCGCGGGCGCGGCCCCACCTGCGTCCCAAACTCCGAAATGGCCCATTCGTCATGCCAACCACGCGCTCCGGCCGATTACTGGTCCGGGGTTTGTGTGTTGTGTCTGCTGCGGATTAGCTCGCCAAGCCAAGACTTCTCGTGCCAAGGCAAGGGGAGCCTTGTGGCACGTGACCTACTGACTGCACTGTGAAGCTGATCGATTTCTCGGTCTGAGTTAACGCGAACCCTCGCCAGGGGGGTCTGCAAATGCGCAGATTTCATGCGCCACTCAGCAGCGCGAAACGGCCCTTCGCATGCGGCACGACATTTTCGCACCGAAAGAGAAAAACCTTCCCCACCGAAACCCGCTTCCCCGCCGGTCCCGTGTGTGGAATCCGTTCGCCTAGTACGTCCAGATCATGTTTGGATCCGTTTGCGGGTTTCTTCATTTGTGAAAATGGAGCAACAATTTCTCCCGCACCTGGTCGGCCTAACCTAACGAGCTGGAAAGGATCGTGTATCGCCACGAGTTGTCGCCACAGCTACTAGCGTTTCATGCATATTTTATCACCCTTCGACTTACACAGCTTGAAGTTTCGCCTTCCGAGAAACATGATGAATCCTTCGCGTGATCCTGCCGATCACGGATCACTCTGGGTCTGCTGAGGTGTGCGGGGTTTTTACCGGGAACTGCTGCAGTGTCGTGCGTGAGTCAGCTTTCGGGCGGGCCGTGGATTACCGACACAAGGCGATGGCGATGGCGAAAATCGACTCAATTCTGCACCACCATGAACTTCGGAGTCGGAGCGCCTGTGAAGTGAACGTCGAGTCATCGAGTCGTCGGTTGACCGTTTCGAAAGTAAGTTTCGAGATCCAATTCACGTTGCGCACACATACACACACCGAACACACACACACACAAATATCACGGGCCACACACACATGCGGAAGCGATATGGAACGAAAGTAACGATAGCAAACAATAAATAGCTGTCGCGAGCGGGGAAGGGGAACGAACGGACCGCGGCCGCGGAAAGTGACCGCTGGCGCTGGCCGGAAGTAAAAGCAAACAGAAAGCAATATGGCCACACGCGGCGGCCAAGCTTCGGTAACTTCGGTGGCGTAAAAAGGTGAAGATATCCGATGATACGGTCACGGTGCGCGATACCGCCGATCGAAAAGCTCTCTCGTGGCAATCCCTGTTGACCGCCGTTGAACTGAGGATATACGCAACACACCGTTCGGTAGTCACCCCTGGAACTGGACGAAAGTGGGCAAAAGTCAAAATCCGGATCTCGCGGCGCGTAGGCGCCACCGTTAATCCCTAAGCCGGCCGTGCTGCGGCCCCGGGATAACGGGAATGCTGGTGGTGCTGCAAAAAAAACACAAACGAGCCAAACAAACCCCGAAAAGAAACCCAAATCTGTGCCGCGACCGCGGCGACGGCAGCGAAAAAGGGCACACACTTGGGCACGGCGCGAAGAAACAACCGCTACGCTCGAGAACCGGACCGCCGGACCGGAGCTACACACTACCGGATCGAGGCACAGAGACAGAGAGAGAGAGAGAGACGGGCGAGGCACTTCCGATCGCGTCGAGTTCAGCGGACCGACTGAGTCGAGCTGGCCAACGGAGCTCTGGCGGCACTCGATCGCGAAACCGATGCCCGGCCGTTTCGGAATCGCGGCGATTCGCTTTCGGATTCGTCCGAGCGGCCAAGTCACTTCACTCGGACCCGCGGCCGTAAGAAAAGAGCTCGATGCGCGAGAGACTACCCCTTTTCGGCCTTTCGGTCAAGAACTTTTGACTACACGGGGGGGAGGGAGGATTACGGTGTTGTTACAGCCAATCAATCGGCACGAGCAGGATGGCAAGCAAAGCAAACAAAAAGAGATTTGAATCATTAACAAAAACATGCGTATCCAGCGTGGCGTCATCGGGCGAGTGACGGTTGTGTAAACAGTGATCACTTCCATCTTCAAGTCCGGTCCGCCAAACATCGGTCCCGGGTGGACACCTAACGACGCGTGTTTGACGAAAGATCCCCCCCTACTGAAGCCCCCATTTCCCGTAATAAGCTGGTAACTCCAGCAGGAAGGATAGCGGCCACATGCTTGTGTAGTACACAGCAGAATCCACACAGCGTTTATTGTGTTGAAGTACGTCAGATACGTGGCGAACGGCTTAGCCATTATAATTATCTACTATCGGACCGTGCTGCCGAACGGTTCTCAACGGTAAAATTAGCGGAGGTAAACACTGCCCAGCCGCACAATGTGCATTCCGCCTGCACGCCTTCGATGCACATTCCCGTACCGGCTTATCGTCGATCACGCACCATTCCGATTAGCAACCGAAGGCTCGGCGGGAGCATTTGCGTAGAGTGATGCAGGGGCCATGTTAGCGCCATTTATTCTTATTTCCTACCTTTTCTGCTAAATGCGTGCTGCTTGGCGATGAGTGCTCCGGGGGAGGAGCAGAGAGAGAGAGAGAGGGAGGAGATATTCTCATCGATTGCCTTCGTAAAACCTAACAATCTGTAGCTGCGTGCCGCTCGACCTACTGCCGAGTGTGTTCTTGCCCTACTAAATCGGCCACGGTCGAGGCCTTGCTTCACTCTGTCCTGCTGAGTATTGATGAGCGGAGGTGACCCACCTAGTATGCCGCGAATTGTCCAGATCTGCCCGTGAAGCCGTTAATGTTTTCCGATTTTCGCCGCCCGCAGTAGCACTTCGCAGCGATCAGCACGAACGAGAGCACAAAGATCACCAGGCTGCCGATCCGCAACGACATCTGGATGGCGTTCGCACTGTACGTGCTGTGATAGATCATGGCCCGCAGCTCGTCCGATATTTCGCCCGGGACCACCTCGAGCCAGATAATCGGCAGGTAGAGTTCTTCGGCGAACTTGTCCAATCCTAAAACGGTGGCCGTAAGCGATAAGAAGCTGTCCGCTGTCCGCTGTCCGTGGACTTACCTTTCTGCACACGAATGTTGATCTGAAACCGAGAGGCCCCTCCAATGGGGAAGGCCAACCGAGGATGGATGTCCGCGTACGTTTCGTGCTTCTCCTGGACCGGCTCAAGCCCTTCGATCGCGTGGATCAGCTCCTGATCGCCGGTGTAGAAGTGAGGGAACGAGGCGAATATCGGAGCCCCGAGCGAGCATCCTGTAATGTTAAACACGCCACTCGGAGCGCAGTTGCTCGATTCGTCCATACAGTAGCACTGGTTGGGAGCGTGCTCCCGCGGGTGCAGGAACACGGTCTTGGGGATCTTGTACCGCCAGGCCGGTATCCCGTCCAGCGCCGTCACCTCGCTATCGTACACGAGCGGAAACTTGCGGCAGAGCGATTTGATGAACACCTGCAGATGCTGGTACCGATCCATTAGGTGGGGCGGAAACTGGGATCCGTCGGTACCGCCCACGAGGTCGCATTCGTCCGTGTGCCACTGGTTTAGCCGGACGTTTCCGTCCAACTCCTTGATGAGCGCCAAATGCTGCAAGCTCGATTCGCCGGAGTAGATGGTAAAGTTTTCGGCACTGGTACCGTTTCGCTAGAATATCGGGACAGATCAAGGAACTGGGAGCATCAGGGCTGGACAGGGCTGGACCTACCGTCATGAGCATTCCGAACCGGGACATCTGAATGTCGTTGCTGAACATCGTGACCGTTTTGATCATGTTCAGCAGCTTGTCCTCGTAGCCCCACAAAAACGATTCCACTGGCTGCTTCATAAAGGCTGTCGAGCTTGTCGCACCTTTCATAATATTGTACGACAGCTTGGTTAAGCTGTTCTCATTCTTCATCTTCGTTTCGGCGGTAAGAAACACCACGTTTGGTACGATCACATGATCGAATGGATTTCCGCTGGATTCCCCGGGCAGGAACTGTATGTGTCGGTGCTCCTGGAAAATATGTCCCAAAAACGGAGTGTCACTTCTACTGTGCCACTGTGCTGGTCGATCGAGCCCACTTACTCGGTATGAAATTGTACCGTCAGCGTTGTGTATTACGTTGATCTTCTCCGCCGTCTCCTTGTAAACGTAGGGCCCTAATTCTTCCACCCGCAGCTTGATGTCTTCACCGGCAAAATATTCTTCTGCATTGGTGTAGTTGAAAACGTGAACCTTCAGCAACGGAAACACCGGCGGTGTAGCCCACCATTCGGCGGCCGTAGAGTTTGGAGTCAGAGTTAGTTTCTGTTCAAAAGTAGAGAACTTCCGATGAGAACAGTCCAACGAAGGGCAAGCTTTATTCGGTTCAGCAATTACCTCTAGTAACGAATTATTGTACATTTCGGTGAACCACATGACGAAGAACCCAAAGGCACTAATGAAGAACACTACAAATAACGCAGCGAGAACTGGAGATGGTGGAAAAAGGAAAAACGAACAGTTAAGCACAATGATTACAAAATTCAAAATACTCCAATCCACTCCAAGTCAATAGAGTCATATAGAAAGGATCGTCTCGATCGAGCTGGTAACAAATAATGGGGCTGTTTCAATGCTCGTTGCGCATGAAATAAGCCCAAATGCAAAGTCACTACTTGTCTATATTGGAACAATTTTATCATCTTATATAAGATGTGGTCCCATTTCGTGGCTACCATCGCGCCTGGTAGCCAAATCTGGCAAGAGATTAAGATTGCGCAGACGCCACTGGCCAGAGAACTCTGCTGAGTTCTAGTGATTAATGGCGCTTCGGCCAAGTCTCAAAATTATCAACGACAAGTTGATATGCGTAGCTACGACCTTTCACGGCCCCTGTCTGGCGCGGCGGTCAAACTAAACGGTGATAATTGTTTACAGGAGAATCCTTTAATGGCCGGGAACCGTCACGAATATTGAATTTCCTGTTTGAGAACTGATAACCTTGGAGCATTTCAACTATGCGTGCGCCTGTTTTTGGCACATGCGTCGCGTCGATTTAGCCTCGTCCCTGCGGGACTCTACTTACGTCACTACTTACTACATTGTGCGCGATTTTTGTAGACATTTATGAGACTAACTGTACAACCAACACGGCCGAGACCACACGATGGACGAGTGGTTTGAGTATATGTGAACAAAGGTTTATGTTTGCTTTTCCCTTGACATGCGGTAAGATGAACCGTTGGCGATAATTCCTCTGATTAGTGGTGGCGGAAATTGAAAAAAAATAAACTTGTACAAACGTGCGTTCGTGCTACATCTTTGAATGAAAAGGACCGCCACCGCCGGCCAATGCGTCTCAAATACCAAACTTCTTCACCGACGGGTATGGATTCCCTCTAATTCCATGTCCAAATAGGCTACTTCTGCCCAGATTGGAAGCCGATCGTAAATATTGACGAATAAGAAACCAGACGCTGGGACACCTTGTTTAATTGAATTGTATCAAACAACCGATCGCAAATAGTGACTCGTGACATGTGGGCTCGATCCTGCTGGTTGTTGGTCGAACACACCCCGGAATATGATTAGAGCCGAAGTCTGCGAGCGGACAATTGATCTGCACTTTCCGACACAGCTTCTTGGTATTGTTCGACCAAAAGCCGGCCTCATTCGGATGGCTTCGAATAGTAGAAAAATCTAATGCGGAAGTGATTTCTGTTGGCCGATGGAAAAAGTGGTGGAAAATAAACCACTTGAGTGTCGCCGTTCGTGGCGTTGTCGGATTAAGGCAAAACTAGCACGATCGAGATACGGGCGCACCCGAACGCGAACACATTCACCGCGCTGGTCTCACTTTCGCTGATAGTCCTTTTTTCGGGTAGTTGCGTTAAAACCGAGCTGATAACACGATAGGGGTCACCACAGTTCAATATTCAAATCAATCTGGTACAGTGGTACAGCCACCACCATTCACCTGCCAACAATTATTGGGTTCGTTCGAAATGCTGTGCTGCGGAACTAGAGACGACGACCGGAAGTGCGTTAAAACTTTCATAAAAATCAGTTCGGAGACAAACAGGCTGCGACAACCAACTCACTGAGCATTCTGTAGCACAGGTTAGCATCTTCACCGGATCGTTGCTCGATACCGAGATAAAAGAAGATCGTGTTTAGGGTACTGGTTTTCTTCTTCAGCGGTCGCTGCTTTCGAAGATCATTTTCACTGGCCACCACGACCGTCTCCGGCGAATTGAAGGCAATCATCTCGACCATGGTTGACGCAAGTGCCGATCGCGTTCACCATGCGCTTCTTTGTCCGCGCCGACCGCCTATTAGCGTTGCAGCAGAAACTTCCGAACGAAAACCGTGCACTTGTTGACGCGCCGTACTGTACTGAAGTCCTTAATCTACGCAATGCCCTCTTATGAGATGGATTCTTCCCCTACGCCGTGGTGCCCCGCACTGAGCCCTGTGGTGCCCTTATCTACAAACATGCTGATTGAGAAAATGGATGTGTGTGTGGGTCACTCGACTGATAACTCGCAGGAGAAACTCAGAACGGAATAAAGTGATCATCGATTGGTGAGCCACAATTCACGTACACAACGAAATCCGTCGAAATGAAGTGGACTCCCAACCTTTTCCACCTGCGACCGTTGTTTGAACAATTGCTGTTGGAACTAGTGAGATACTACCTCCAGAACAAGCAATATATAAATAGCTCTTAAGCAATCCTCCGGGCTCATTCGTATTTTCTCGTCGCCGCAGCCAAAATTGATACCAACGTAGTGTGACCGTTTTTTTTAATTCTCAATTAAAATTTTAAGTTCCAAAAATGTGGTACTTTTCGCCGGCAGATGGCAGTTTCACGATCCAGAAATTAATCCCGGTCCAGACGCTGCGATAATCGCTACGATAATCGTTGCTCAGACACATCGTAGCGATGCATCGTAGCGTGTGGACGCGAAATTGCACCAATTTATGTCATTTTTGAATAATCTTCGCAGATCTAGAAAATCTGAGCAAAGGAGCATCAATTTGTGATGATGGATTTGTTTTGCTCGCTTGTTTATGTGGTGGAAGACCATCGTCTACGTTCGCGCGAGTGTTTAACTGAAGTTATAACACTTTACGAAAGTCTGCCAAGTCTTTGGCAAGTAAAAATTGAAGACTATAGTGATCGCAATAAAAAGGCGGACGCATACGATGCTTTGATTACAATATATAACGAAATCGACCCCACCTGCACTGGAGAAATCGCGGTGAAAAAATAAATAATTTAAGGACAGCGTACCGCAAAGAATCGGAGAAAGTGAGGAAATCGGCAGCATCACGGTCTGCAGTAGAAAAATTCCTTATAGCTTCTCCCCGTAGCTGAAAATCGTAAAGTGGCCGTTAGCCTCTCAAGGGGAGAGATCGCTTGCCGCAAAACCATATCTTCTTTTGCAATGTATGGGGTCACCATATTTAGTAAATCTGTGTATGTTTCCACGTTCATCTGCATGTAGTTCCTCCAATCGTTTGGTTCGTCTTCCAATTCACGCAAAAGTTTAACGGGAGAATATTGGCCTCGCTTTAAAAGCCATTTCCTCGACCACTGTAACCTCTTCGCACGTTCTATTTTTCGCTTTTTAACCGAAAAGCACAATGCTAAGGCAAACCAACACAGCGTTTCTTCCATGGCTGTTTCCTTAATACCGACATCCACCGTTGCAAATCGTTTTGAAAAATCGTAGCGTGTGGACGCTCCATAGATAGCAACGATAAATAGCAACGACACATCGCTACGATACATCGTAGCGTCTGGACCGGGCTTTACAGAAACGTTAAAAAATTTCAAATTTCGAAACGAGCGGTTCGAATGTCCATCAGGTTTCAAGACCACTGGGCAGTTTAGTTTTGACAGTTGCATTTTGACAGCCGAACCGCGTGGTTGTGAAAAAAAAGAAGAGAAAAAAGTTGCTAGAAAATAAGAAAAGGGTATGTCTGCAGCAAACGATGAGGACGAGGACAAGATGCTAACCGCTAACGGGCTGGAGCTGAGATCTCCTTCGAGCAAGAGAAGGCCGCCGTGGAGAAAATCCACGCCGACCACAACCATCGAACCACTCAGTGTGCAGGAGATGGCATTCATGGCGTACAAAAAGGTCGACCTCAAGGCCGTCTTCGAGGACCAGAATGACGCGATAAATGCGTGCCTCGCGGCCGAACGAGAGCAACGAGAGGCATTGCAACGCATCATAGAGGAACTGCGACGGACAGTGGAACTGTTGACCACTGCTGTCCAGACGCAGCACACTCTGCCCGCCGCGCAACCGGGCCTGCCCGCGGCACCACCAGTGCACCACCAACAGCAGCCCGACAGCGCAAAACCGACAACGCTGCATCAACGGCTGGAAACAGCACGCGCACTCTGCGACGAGACCATGCCGCGCAGTGCCCAAGGACCGAGACAGAACAGGCAGAACGCTTACTGGTGGACGTCAGAGATCGCGGAGAAGCGCACCATCTGTGGGCTCGCCCACCGACGCCTGCAAAAAACGAGGGACGCCAACGACCGTGCTTACCTGGCCGTCGAATACAAGCAGACGAAGCGCATGCTCGGCAGCGCCATACGGGAAAGCAAGAGGCGTTTCGCCCGGGAACTCGCGGATTTGGTAGAGGACGATCCCTGCGGTAACGCCTACCGAACAGCAGTGGGCTGACTCACAGGCGGACGCCCAGGAGGATGACCACGAACCACGAAGTGCTGGGACGCATCGTGGACGAGCTGTTTCCACAACAGCCACCGATGGACTGGTCTGAAACAGTGTGACCAGGGACTGCCACTGGGACGATCCGCGGGGTAACGGAGGAAGAGCTAATGGCCATTGCCAGCAGCCTCAGCCCCCACAAGGCCTCTGGACCCGACGGCATCCCGAACGTAGCCGCATCCGTTGCCCTGCAGTCATACCCTGCCGTGTTCTGCATCCTATTCGGACGGCTTCTTGAAGCAGGCTCCTTCCCAGAGGAGTGGAAACAACAAAAACTGGTGCTGATCCCGAAGCCGAGGAAGCCAGCGGGGCACCCTAGACGCTGCCCGGATGATCGTCGAGGAGGGAGCCGACGCTATGCCTCACGGTCGCACGAATTCGTGCGTCGATCTGGACTACGAGGCTACTGGCAAGTGCGCTAACGTCAATAATCTGATACGGAGCCCCGCTATGGACGAAGCGGCCTTCCGGCCTCGAGGTACAGAGCAACTGTATGCGCCTGGATGGAGTGCAGCGCAAGCTGGCGCAGGGGTTGGCAAGCACGTTCCGCAGTGTTTCCTATAGTGTGGCCACGGTCCTCGCCAGCATGACGCCCATCGTATTGCTGCTGCAGTAGGACGAACGCTGCATCGGGCGACGGTGGCCAGCGATTGGGCAGCCAACGGAGGACACCGAGATGCTGCGGAGCCCGTAGTGTTTGTTTGTTTGCAGCTGCCACAGCATAAGTTGGCCATCTGCACAACTTATCTGACAAACACCTTGTTAGTCTTGGGTTAATCACGCTGTTTGATAATTGTTAACCGTTTGTTCTTTAACCAGCTGTGGAGAGCAAGAGCGGAGTAGCGACTGACAGCTCTTTGTAGCGGAGCTGAAACCGTTTATACGTCTACATCCGCGGCTTGTGAATGTGATTAGGGGAAAAATTACTTTTAAATACTTGTAAATACGAGGGTGAATCAAATATAAACGAGACTTTTTTTTCTGTAATTTATTTTTATTATAAACGCAAAAAACAATATAGTTTATTTTTCTACATAATCTCCTGATTTGGAAACACATTTTTCCCAGCGGATAGGCAGCTTTCCAATTCCTTCCTCGTAGAAAGATGAAGGTCGTGTCTGCAGCCAATTGCGCACGTAGGCTTCAACCTCAGCATCACTATCGAATCTTTGGCCTCCCAAAGCTTCCTTGAGAGGGTCAAACACATGAAAGTCACAGGGTGACAGGTCAGGACTGTAAGGAGGGTGTTCCAATGTTTCCCACCCCAGTTGCTCCAATTTTTCTCTAGTCAAGGCTGCTGTATGGGGGCGAGCATTGTCATGGAGAACAACCACTTGCCTCATCGATAGGTCTCGTCTTTTTAGGAACCCACCTGGCGCACACCTTACGGTACCCTAGTTCCTCTGTGAGTATGGAGTAAGTGCTTCCATAACTTATCCCGACCTCACTTGCAATTTCAGAAGTGGTACGACGTCTGTCTTCTTCAATAACACGTCGAACACTGCTGATGTTGTTCGCTGTAATGCTGGTGCGAGGTCTGCGGTCATGGCTCTCATTTTCAACACGATCACGACCCTCCATGAACTGTTTATGCCATGCAAACACTCTGGCTCGTGACAGTGTCTCTTCCCCGAACTGGGCAGTTATTCTCCTCAAGATTTCGGCGGGTTTTACGCCTTCTGCGGCGAGAAACTTGATTATAACACGTTGCGCAATTGACGAAGGTACCTCTTGCTTCGACATCGTTACGGTGGACACTGAGAGGGTCGAGAAGGCGAGCCCACGTGCTTCCCCCACTCCTGACAAACCTATCCAATAACAAACAAAGCGGGAACGTTCTCCCTCCACTATTGTGTCTGAAGGGCGAAAAGTCTCGTTTATATTTGATTCACCCTCGTATGTAGATATTTTTTACTAAATAAACGGCGATTACAAATCGCGTTCCTGCCCCCTGCTTTGCCAGACAGGACCCTGCCGGGGGGAAAAACAGGTTGTTTCCCGTAATTCGCGAAATTTTAAAAAAAGGGGGGCTACATGAGGTGCAAAGTAATGTTTTTGACATTACAGATTGATGCCAAACTGCTGCGCCTCTGTCAAAACGTTTACGAGTCGGCAGAGGCGTAAACCCGATCGTAAACACTGTTTGCATACGCTTTCTAAGTAATGTAAGTTCTTATTTGTTGGTATAGCAACAAAATCGAAAAAATAGAAAAATATCCAGAAATCAATTTATTTCTCTTCTATTTCTATTTTCTCGGACCACAACACGAAGCGTAAACGATTTGACATTACAAATTAACTTTACGCTAGTTTTCACGCCTCATGTAGCACCCCAGAAACACTTCAAAGTAGGATTTTTTATTATTAGTTTGTTCGGCCGATTTTCCAGATTTTCCGATAAAAGTGTAGTGCGGCTGATAATAACTTTCTCCAGTTCACCGTTCTGGCCTACGGGAAGTGTGTTCGTTGGCAAACTTTCATCAAAACATGGAGGTAAGTGTACTGATTCCGTGATTCCGAAATTTGCCTGAATCCTGCCATACCAATCGCGTAGGACAGCTGCACGAAGAGCCAGTGCTAGATGCCTTGAGTGGTCACAAACGTGCGGATATGCAACAGAATTCGGTATCGACGACCGACACCGACGGTATCTATCGGTTCAACTGGTTCCTTTCGCTCCGCCGGAAGTCGTCACCGCAGACGACCGTGGCGACGGGAAGTAAAAAGAACGAAGGAGATGCTGGATCCACAAAGGACGAGTTGTTTACGGGCGATGATGGCGGTGGCGGCGCCGGCCATCATCACGCTCCGCACGGTGGTAGCGTCTTCTATACCCTTCGCAAGCGGTTCCAAAAGAAATTCACGTCCGTGAAGGTAAAAGCGTACGAACCAGATGGCTCCCCTGGGACGGTCTGCCTGGCCAGTAGCTGCACGGCCAACACACCGAGCTCCGGCGGCAATAGTATCGCACAGTGCAATGGATCGTCGGCCCACGATTCAGGAGCATGCTTGGCCGGAAACGACTTTGCCCGGATCGTAATCGAACGACACACGCAGAACCCGATACGCTTTTCCGCGAACTTACCTGTGATAATGAATAGAGATATTGTACCAAATATGGCGGGCCACGAAAGGGCGGGTGGCGGCGATCCGGCTCCCTTAGACACGCCCGACGGTTGCCGTTCAACGCTCGACGACACGATGTCCCGCATGCGAATCGACCTGCTACAGTACGGTTGGTACTGGGGCAAATTGACGCGCTCTTCCGCCCAGAAACGGTTGGCTCGGCAGTGCAACGGCACGTTCCTGGTGCGCGATTCACAGACGGAAAAGTATCAGTTCACCGTTAGTTTCCGGAGTTCCGGCATTACGTTACATTGTCGAATCGACTATAAAAACAACTACTGGTAAGTCGGACCGACGTGTGCGCATTCTCCTTTCAAGCCCGTTTAACCACTGTCAATCATCCGTAGGTCGTTTTCTGGTTTGACGACACCGACCACCTACGAGACGATGATTGAACTGATCGAGGACACGATGAAAAAGTCCGAATTCGGAGTGATTGGATACGTGAAGCAGAACTCGCCCCTCATGCCACCATTCCCGGTCCGGCTGACGAAGCCGATTAACCGGTTCTACGAAGTTTCCACTCTGCAGCATTTATGTCGATTTATCATACGGCAGAAAATCGATTCGAACGACATTGCCAAGCTACCACTACCGGAAAAGTTGAAGCAATACGTGGAGGAGAATTTTTACGATCTCTAGAACAGACCAGCGCAAGATTTGCGGACGAGCGACGCAAAGAGACCGGGCCGCAATCTCTCAATAATAATCACTTACTCGTTAAGCGAAACAAACCAGTGAGACAAGAGTTCAATCAAAATGCCGTTACGTACGGGGAAGAAAAACTACAAACGCACAATGCACTTTTCTCGACAAGGCAAACAAAACAATAGGGTTTACAGACTTACTTTCACATTTGTATGTTCCCGTCGAACGTTATACTTTCCAATTTCCCATCTATCGACTAATATAGTTCTGCGTTGAAACTCGGCATACTTGCAAACGACAGTTCGACGGAGGCAACTTACCCTAGAGATTACCTTTCCTTGTTACGATTGTATCACCAAAGATAAGCGGACCGAGACAACAAAACAAAATAAACTACAAATTAAACCGTCTTCAAACAAAATAACTGTTTCGAGAACGAACGTATTCATGCTATTCCCTTGGCGGGGTTGCAACATTTATTATGTTTGTTGCAAAACATCCTGTTGATTCTTCTGCCAGTTTTCTTGTATTCCATTCGTTTTGGTACTCGTGTTCCGGCGGGAACAGACTGTGAAGGCAATACTTCCGATATCACAGCACCATGCTTCCGGGACTTGATCATCGTCGGTTGAAATTCAGCCCCAATATGTTGCGAGCCTGCGGGGAAATCGAAATCGGTAGTGTAAGTGGACCGTAATGGCATGATCGATGCATTTCGCACGTACCGTCGTAAACGCTGAACCGACTGCACTTTGTAGCTGGTGTGTGGCATCTTCCGATTTGACTAGGAACTCGTGCACCATGCTAGCCTCTTCCATGCGTCGCTCTAGGAATTTCCACGTTCTCTCGAAACCGGCCGAGTTGTCCTGCAGCATGTACAGTTCCGTGGTTTTGTAGATGCACGCTAACCCAATCCGTCGTGTGTACCAATTGAACTGGAATACAGAAAACCCGGGAAAGAAAGAATGTCACCGGTTTGGTCGGAGAATTCTGTTGGTTTCACTCACATCGACCGAACGATCTCCGGCGTAGTAGCAGATATCGTCGACTAGGGTCAGCAAATTTGCCAACGAGTGGGGGGCATTCGGCGGTAACGTCATCAGGCCGAGCGCTTGTGGCCAGTGTTTCAGGTACGGTTCGAGCATACGCAATCGGTATTCGATGGCCTGGCGCGCAAAATCAGACGGATTCGCCACCTTCTCAACATCCGCCGTCTGCTGCTTCAGATGTTCGATCAGTTTCAGGTTGCACTGTTTGTAGAAGTAATGTACCAGCTCGATTCCGCCCCGCGGAAAGAGCCCGTGACTGACGCTGGGGTAATTGATGGCCTCAGCTCCGTTCGCTATCGCTTGCTTTGACCATCCGTGTGATCGCACGAATAGGAGGGCCGCTTCCAGTATCATTTCCTTCGTGCGCTCCTCTTCTCCATCGCTTGTAGAGGAAAACTCTGTCTGCGCTGTAAAATCTTTCGCATTCTGGTCATTTGTCTGTTGCTGCTGCTGCTGCTTGGCATAGTCCTGTTCCTTTTTCTCTTCTCGAGCACGAAATGCGTCCAATGATTCACTTGATCGTTGTCGACATCCGGTGCAGTTGAAACAACGGACCGTGCTCGAAGCTGGGACGATAATTCTCGTAGTTCCCAAATTTAACAGTGCATTTAGGCCTGCAGGAAACAAGAATATCAAAACATTTGTACATCTGTGGCTTTACAATATTATGCTTCGCATAACCACGCTAAGGTAACAATAAAACAGTCCAATACAAGAATTCTCCAAACGGTTGATTTATTCCATTTCAGAAATTTGAATTCCTGCTTTCTTCATACAGCTCGCGCCTTTCGCAACTGCTCGATGTCGTTGCTAATGCGGGACAAGTTGAATTCCAACATTTCCAGCGTCAAGATCATGCGGTTAAGGAAATCGATATTGTTCTCGCGTGTCATAATCGGCGGCGCTTCACCATTCAGTGCGCTGATGGAAACTTTGCTCATATCGCCGGTCTGTTCGTCTCGATCTCCCCGGTTAACAGCAGACAGCTCGTTTTTGTAGTGTGCTGTACTCAGATCTAGTGCCGTGCGAAGTTTCGCGAGAAACTGCTTCTCAAGATCACCAAAACAGTCCCACACGCCACTGCGGTTCGATTGATCCGTTTTGAGCAGCACCCAAAGTGCCGATAGGGCACTGGTGAGGGTGAAGCTACGTTCGACCAGGTCCGTTTCTACCCCCTCTTTCAGCACGCAAATGTGGCTGAGTAACATTTCGCGCAAAACCTCACCACTATACCACAGCGGCAGCGGCGCTTCGTGACCCAGTAACATTTTCGCACTAGCCAGATCCCTATATTCGTTGATCGCAAACGACCGGACAGAGTCACCGTCAAAGTGCTTCAGAAGATGGGCGAAAATGGTGTATCTTCCTTCGTCGTCGAAAACCCGAATATACATCCGTAGCAACCGTACTCCCGTATCGCGATTGAAATTGTTTCTCGAAAGCTCTAACGCACGAATGAAGCGCCCACAAAAACTGATGTGAATTGGTGACTCGAGCTCGCGGGCTGAAAGTGGAACACTTTTCACCTTCTCAACTAACGACCGCGCAAGCCGAATGCCTTTTAGCAGTGCCACCGTGTACGGTAAGTTGACGAGCCGCACTACATAGTGAAGTCCCATTTCGAAGACGTAACGAGCTTCGTAAACGAGTGGCACGTTGAAAGTAGAACAGCCATTACCCAGTAGATCATAGTACAGAATCGCAAGGCCATCCATCATATGCTCATTGCCGTTCATGAAATAATCTTCGCTTGTAGCATCTTCGTGATCATCGCCGGTCTCTTCCGTTTTGGACCATTTCTTCAGTAGCTTATCGTGGCCGGTAAACTTTTCTCCATAAGGCAGCAGGAAGAATGGATTCTTGACCAATGTCGTAGCGAGTTTTGTCATGTCTTTCGCCACTTGCCACGAGTAGGTTGTACTCGTGTGCTCTGTAATGTACGACACAAATCATTAAGGTAAGATGCGTGTGTCCATATCGTAAAGAGTTTACCTTGCTGAGGCAGGTGGCGGTCTTTGAGTTTCTGAGGATCACGGCATGGAAGCATGGGCAACAGTTTCCCCATAAGCCGCAGGATAAAACAAAACAGAACATTTTTCTGCGTCATCTTGGTGTCGAAGAAGACACCGTCTTGTACTGACGCCGCCAACTGCGCGACGAGAGGCTCGAGGAAAAGCAACATGTGAAGATAGAGCTTCAGAAATCTCATGACGCTTTCATCGTTTTCCACTAGCATGTACTCTTTATCGTCCAGCTCCTTGGTCAGCACTTCCGGCAGCGGGATCTTATTGAGATAATCCATGATCGAACCGTACACCCATTCTGCACAGCGAGCACGCTTTACCGGAAGTCGTCGCAGCGCAACCTGAATCACTTTCAACAGGCTGGTAAACACTTCATCGCAGGAGCAAAATTGCATCCTTGCCATAAGTTCGTGCAACACCTCAGCCGGACTGCACTTGTGCGCCAAACGCATCAGCAGCATTTCCCTGTCTTCTAACGTTTCGTCATCGACGAGCTCAGTTGCGATTTGCGATATCAGCTCCATTGATAGCAATTTTATCATTTGATCATTTTGCGGGTCGTTGATTATTGCTAGCGCTGAGTGGAAGTCACGGGCAGCCAGTTTACTGCCTATCACTTCCAGAATGTCTACTTCTTCCGCCATGGCCTGTGTCTGAGCGTCTCAGATTCTGAAACTGTGGGCGGCGATGGGATGTTACACTAACTCGCTTGGAATCGCGGAAACGTTCTTCCGGCAAGTACGGCGCAAATCCCAAGCTAATCGAAGCAAACCCCAAACGCTATTGAATGACCATATGTCAGATGCTTATGAAATCGAGTCCTTTTCGCACCAACAACACACTTACCTAAACCGAAAGAAGGTTGACGAACGTGAACAAATACTCTGTGAAACATTGTGCAGCAACACGATAATTAATTTTAAGTCGCGCGCGATAGGAAGATAAAACTTTAACGATTTCGCGATTCCTCGCTCCGTTTCAGCAGGCAGCTGTTATGTTTTGACAACACGATGACAGCCAGATGACATACGACATTCTGCCAATTTATTTTATTCCAAATAATTTAAAAACGCGCTACAAATAATGATAGATAATTCAATAGACAAAGAAAATAGGTAATTTTGAATGAAGCACAATCAAGAGCAGAAAAATACAATCGCGAATCCTTCAATCCAACCGGTTGAAGATTTCGACCGGTAGCGGGCGAAACTTCAACCGGTAACGCACACAATTGAACGTCCCAGTTGCTGTCAAAACGTAAAAAAATTGCTTGTAGATTATCAAAGATGGAGATGAGCCCATGAATTTGTAATCACTGCACACCCAGTTTCGGCCAAAACAGTCCCAAGCAACGAATGATTCTGCAAACCGAAGTAATTATGTAGTGTGGTGTGGTGTGATAAAAGTTATTGGCCTGTTCCGTTGGTTGGTCCATGCAGCGCCAGCGCCAGAATGTCTACCCGTTCGCAGCTGACAAAAGACTTGAACGGTAAATAGCGTTGTAGAATAAAATATTGCGTATCCCGAGAACCACCACCCCACAGATATAGGATCTTGCGATAAGATTATCGTCCCATCAAAGCGGCAGCGTCAAAGCCTCTTTTTTCGGGCGAATAAAAAGCCACGGTCGCTTACAGAAGGTCCTTAATTGATCGTTGCCTTTGTTCGGATCGGAATGCGGTGACCCCGAAAACCTCCGACAGCGGCAAAGGCGCTGCCCATACTGAGTCATACTTTCATTTTATCGTCGAAAAAGAACCAACGCTGCGGGTGGTGATGCAATGCTGCACAGAGTCTTTCGGTGACTCCGGCATCTTACCCGCCCAACAAGCTTGCCCCCCGCTTTGCTCGCGGCAGAGTAATCACCACAGGCCGTATCGATAAGGAGTTCGTAGATATGAAGTGTAGGCAGCGAACGGGGAACGCCTATCGTTTTGCCCTCAGTTCCGCAAGAAACCGAATGCAGGAAACATGCCGCCGAAACGCACCCTAGAAAAATCGGAAACCCAAATTGTTGAGAATGCTGCCAAATATTTATCCAAAGTACTCCAGCTGATACATTTGAGTGCTAACAAGAATATAACAGGTGAAGCAGGGGCACTCATTCGTTCGGCATTCCAGAGTTCTGCATCGAATGTAGGTTGCGTTTTTATAATGCGTTTTGTGGTCCATTTTATTTTACAGAGAGTGTGAAAACACTCCTCGGACGACACACCAAGATTCTGGTCAAGTATATGGTGAAACTGGAGGTGAAGAGTGATAAAACGGAGAACCGAGTTTTGGTAAGTGAATCGTACGATGCTTCCGTTCTGTGCTTGACCGTGAAACACAAAGCTAATGCTGACGAGCGATGTTTTGCAGGTTTTTACGCCGGTGCGAGTGTATCTACTAACAGCCAAAGTACCGACAAGGGTATGTTTTTATTTGCCTCAAATCTAATCGTTGTGTGTCAATATCGTCACAGCGCGGCACGATAAGATAATGACTGTTAATTGATTTCTGACCCTTATTTGGTTTTCTTTTCCTTTGGCCACCACAGATAGACTGCCATTTCCACTACCTGGACATACAATCGATTGAAAGTCGGAAGCCGACACATTTTACGATCACCACCAACGACAAAAGCTACTCGTTTTGTACTATTGGCGATGCGGGAAGTTTTACATCGGTAAGCGGCGCGACCGATAGCCGGATCCGCATTGGCTTCCTGAGCATGCTGACTGATTTGGGATCCCGCGTGTTTTTGCCTTTCCCTTTCCAGAATGCTGACGTAATTTTAACGGACTTATCGTCTGCGATTAAGCAGATTTTCCCCACAGTGCCACTTCGGTACATCATTCGAAAGGTAAACGGCGCGCATGGGAGATAACAACCTAGACGTCCACCGGCCAACTGATGTGTGGGTTTCTTTTTAGATCGATGTAAATCCACTCGAACGCACTGCCATTTTCTCGGACGAGCTGCGACCCTCGGACCCGCGGAATGTTGGTCCGTGTGGAGGTTTCAGCATGCAGTACGCGTGCATGTGCGATCTACACGCGGTTCAGTATCGGGAGGAGGTGGCTTGGGACATTGACACGATCTACTTGTCGCACGACGCACGGATCCTGAATTTGCGCGACTTCGATCATCTAGAGCAGAAGGATCTGATGGCTATAGTGGCCGCGCTGGAATATAACACGTTCTTTCGCGGCCTCAAGGCAACTCATACGCGTCTCTCGACGGAAACCCTCGAACGTGTGCTACAGGTGCTACGCCGGTCACTATGGCTCGAGGAGCTGCACCTTGAGGCGCTGGGATTAAAGTAAGTGAGCGGAACACAAAAACACGATCAACGAACGATCATGCTTCATATTGCCGGTAATTTTGTCAACAGGTCTGACTTTATACATAAGCTAGCTGTTGCTGTGATATCTAATTCCGCGCCTGCACTGCGATCTATCGATTTGAGCCACAATTTGATCGAGGACAAAGGCATGTATACGCCGGGGCGGCCTCGGTTACCACTTTTATGACGGAAGCATTTGTTTCTTTTGCAGGTGCCACTCATTTGGCTGGTCCAATTGCCAAAATGTCCAAAGGCTTCTCCAAGCTGGCCCTTGCCCAATGTGGTCTTTCGGCCAAGGGCGCTAATCAGATCGCTCATTCCCTCTCGCTGAATCAAACCATTTCTAGCTCACTGACCTACCTAGACCTAAGCGGCAACGTTTTAAAAGACGACGTGAACGTAAGTTTTTCGAAGAGCGGCATCTTTGGACGATCGTTTCTCCGTTTCGTTATCAATTACAGAACTTGTACAACTTTTTGGCACAACCTAACGTGATCGAACATTTGGACATTTCGCGCACGGACACGACACTGGAAAGTGTAAGTAATACGAATATGGTGATTGTGGCTCTCTGCGTAAGGTCAAAAGTAACGCCTTGAATTCCGCAGGTTTTCGGGGCACTGCTGCGAGGTTGTTCGACACATTTGTTGCACCTGAACGTGTCGCACAACGCGTTCGGAACCAAGAAGGGCAAAGAAATACCACCCTCGTTTAAGCAATTTTTCACCAGCAGCCTCAGTCTGAAGCATCTCAACATTGCCAGCTGCAAGCTTCCGCTGGAGGCGCTCAAGCACCTTCTTCTTGGTCTGGCGTGCAACGAATCGACCGCTGGTCTATACCTGGATCTGAGTGCCAACTCGCTCGGGTCGCAAGGGGCCCATGTGCTGGAGTCGTGCATCCACGGTGTTCGTGTGCTGTCCAGCCTGGACATTAGTGACAACAATATGGATTACGAGCTAGCCCATGTTCTCACAGCCGTTGGCAAGAACCCTTCAATCCGTGCGCTCTATATGACCAAATGTTTCACCGGCATGAAACTGAAGCATATCGGCACCGTGATGGACTCACTGGTGAACCTCATCCAGAAGGAGGACTTTCAGCTGCAGGAGCTGGTGCTGGCCGAGAACCGGCTTAAAACGGATTTGCACAACTTTATCAACGCGCTCGGTAGCAACCAGCATCTGCAGTTGCTGGACATCACCGGCAATCTGATGGGGGACATTGGCGCTCGGTTGTTGGCCAAAGCGCTGCAAATTAACAACAAACTGAAAACGATCGCTCTCGATAGAAACAACGTGTCGCTGCAAGGGTACGCGGACATTGTGTACGCACTGGAGAATAACTTCTCCGTTCGCAATATGCCGTTTCCGCTACACGATATTGCACCCTGCTTGAAGCAGCATCCGGATCGCACCGATGGACTAATGAAGCGGATGCAGGAGCTACTGTTTCGCAACGGCAACGGATTTAAACGTTCGCACGGTCAAGGTTTTCGTCTTCAGCATGGTTTTCTGCTATCCTCCACCCACCAGGTGCTGGACAAGTTGGTGGCGGAAACGCAAGAAACAATGTCCTCGAGACAGTGCTCGCTGGACGGCAGTTTGTCGCGTCTGCTGGAGGATGCGGAAAACTGTAAGCAACTGCTACCGAAACTGCAGGAATCGGTGCGCTGCGATCCGCATCCGATCGAGGTGCGTCTAGGGAAGATGAAGACCGATCTTCATCAGTCGATCAAGAGTTATTTACAGGTAAGAGTGCCCGTAACCGGTGCAGCTGTTGAGGGAATGAACAATCTCTGTCTCTCGCTCAGGAAACGATGGAAACGATGTTGCGTACCGGAATCGAGCAGTGTCCGAAAACGCTCGGCTCGCAGGTTGTGCTTAACGAACTGCGCAAAGGGTGCGAAGAGCGGTTGACAATATCGGAGGAGTTTTTACAAAGTTGCCTGGTGCATAGTGCCGGAGGCGAAGTTATGAACCGGATCAGGTAAACTACGCCGTCTGTGCGCTGTTAGTCATTGCGCAATCATATAACCCTTTTTCTTATGTTATATGCAGCGAAGTAGAACAATCGTTGGCCAGCCTGATCTCTGATCGTGCCACGGACGAGGTGCTGGAGGCATTGACACGCTACCGAAAAGGCTTGGGTATCGCAGATACAGGACCGTACGGCTTCAATGAGGATTTGCAGTCCTTGGATGGCAGCAAAAACCACTCTAGTCAGGTACCGGAGCACCCGGACCATTTGACATCCCTAACGAGATTGTCTGAAACCCCCAATTCTGCTTTTCCCCAGAGCACCGAGCCGATTGCCACGTTTGAGCTTCGCGGTCTAGATCTTCCGAAGTTGGGACTGGATTCACCGACGGTAAGTGCACAGGAAGCGCATCGAACCAAGAGTCACTATTCCTCATCTTTCCACCATTCTCTATGATCCATTATGCATTTGTTTTTCATCCGATTGTATTCATCCCATCTTCTCGTGTCTCTTGGGACACGCACGACAGAAATTGGAATATCTCAACCTAGTGAGTATAATCGATCAGTGTGTTTTCTCAGGCTTTTGCATGCTTACGATAAGTGTAGGATTGAAACGAAAAGACAAACAAACAAATTGTTGCTTACCAACACTCCTTCCCACATCCTGCGCTACGTTCCTGGTCGTCCTTCGTTTATGTTCGTAGTTGGTAGAGGTTGACCCAGTTCCGCTTACTCTACTCCTACATGACAAGTTACTTCATTTCGGCCGCTTTGCGCTGGTGCTATGATCTCTCGCTGAGCCGTACCCTTTTGCTCCACAGGCAACGCCTCAACTGCAGCATAAGCGACGCTCGACAGCACGGAAGGTACGGCCACAGTCGGTGGTTGGGTTGGGCGTGGAGAATCTAAGCCTTGCGAACATCCCCGACGTGACGGAGTCTTCGATTGCGAGTGTTTCACGCAACAGCAGCACCAGCAGCAGTAACAGCACGCGCAAGAAGGAATCGCCAACACCCAAGGAGGACGAATGCTGCGATTCGATAACGGAGCTGCCGAGTCAATCGCTGACGTTACAGCATCTCGTTAAGGGTAAGACCGCCGATCAGTGGATTTCGAGACGATGTTAAGATCACATTCCTACGTTCCGATAGGGCGGCCAAAACGGGCAAAAACCCGGGCACCGAAAAAACCCGTCATCAGCGATGGTGCAGCCAACGCTGGCACGGCCGTCAATGAGGGAATCGAGTCGTTCTTCAGACCGGGTTCGGCCACACCCTCCACCCTTACACCGCTCGTTTCGCCAACCTCTGAGGAGTGCAGTTCGTTGAGCTTCGTCGACAGCCCCACACTAAGCCGTGATGACGGTGGACGATTTAGCAACGTAACATCCGGTGAAACGACGCCGATACTCGAGGAACGCAAACCTCTGAAGCTTGACCGGTCGTCCCCGCTGCTGAAGGGTGTCAGCTGGACGACGCGTTCCCGGTCTTCGGACAATCTGGAAAAAGTGTCCCCTTCGGTGAATCGCAAATCGCCACTAGTGAAAGCGGCCACAGAAGTGGAACCGTCGCCGCGAACTGCCAGCGAAGCAGTACGTCCCATGGACAATGGGTCATCCCCAGCGGCCGCCAGCAAATCGCCCAGCAACGAATCAGTACGCAACGCCGACATCCACGGTGTGCGCATGGGGAATGGAACGGGCCAAAAGACACCAATCATTTCACCGAAGCCACGGCCATGGTCGGTGTTGGGGCACGAGTCTAAAAACAACGAGTTCAACGAGCATCCGTCCGTGGAAAGCATTGACACGGATGGCGATCTGGTGCTCATATCGGGCCAAACCCCCGGAGGATCCATAGTGGGCATTACACCGGGTGCCATCAGTACGGCCGCCGTGACGGGCTCATCTGGTGGCAGCATCGTGGGAATCACGCCAGGTACGTTTGGCTACCCAGTGTGCGCGTAACGACCCAGCGGTTGTTGTAACAAATGTTGTACCTATTTTAGGGGCCGTTATCGAGAAGAAATCGGTCAGAGACATGGCCGCCGGATTGAACAAGCTCGGAGGTAACGTCTCACCGTTTCTTCGTTTCTCTCTCGAAACATTTTCTTCCATTTTTACTCTATTACTCGTCAGGTTACACAATGCATGTTAGTGTTTGATTTTATTTCTTTTTTCATTTTCTCTATTTTTATTCCTCTCTACTATACCGCCCCACAAATGAACTGCCGTTCTTCGTTGGCGCGTTGCACGTGCTTGCCATTCCACAATTTGTTCAATCGTTGGTTTGTTGTGTCCCTATTTTCTTTTCGTTCGGCATGCTCGTTATTTGTGTGTTGTTTTTTCGTTTTATTTTGATCGCTCCGATCGCAGTGGAACTAGAGCGTAATTCGCTTCAACGAAGCTCGATGATGTCACACGGCGGTGGAGGTGCAGGGTTTTCCGCTCTGCGCCCTTCGGCCTCGTCGTCGGCGGTGCTCGGGCGCCCGAACCCGATAGGTATCAGTAGTAGAGCAAGTAGCGATAGTAGTAAGAGTAGCGGTACCGGTAGCAACAGCTTTAAGCAACACAGTGATAAAACCGAAAGGGCGGAACCACCGTCCAAGCACCTGGACAGTACTGGCGACAGCGAAGACAGCCCGGCGCCGGCAGCAGATCAAACTACCGTCAAACGGATTGTGGCCGGCAAGAAAATTACTGCTTTGTTTGAGGTTTGTCATGATTTCTTCTCATATTTTTCGCGGTTCATCGTTTGCGAATGCATGGTTTTCTTTTTTCCCAATAGATCCAATTTCCTTCAAGGTAGTTACTTTCGAGAAACACATTAAAATGGCACCACTTTTTACTGCTAACAATCATCCAGAGTCGATCTCTTGATCATGCTTCTCATTTGATTCTAGCATTTCGTCGTTGGTAGTTCATTAGCCCAGAGCCCTAACACCCTGCGACCCCTTTTGTTTTGTTCCAGGAGACGCTAGTTGAAGGCCTGCAGAAATCGTCACGAAAAACAGTTTACAGAGAGTCCACCATGTATAAGGAGCAGGATACAGTAGATGTGTAGCCGCGTCCTCGGTGTGATAGTGCAGCCGCTCAAGGAGGGACATTTGTTTTCTTTGCGCTCTCGCGTTCGGTGGTGGGTACACATCACAGGAATTTTAGGTATTTGATCCTCGGGACCCCGAGAGGGTTGAGGGTGGAAAAGTCGGAAACCGAGTACGCTATTGGCTAGTTTAGTTTTAATAGGCCAATATATTTTGTTAATCTGTTGAGTTTCTTTACATACACGCGAGCGTTTTTAAAAGCCTTCCTCTTTCAATGTCAAAGTATTATGAATTTTATGCTTTATCGCGGTCTCTCTCTGTCTGTCGAGATACGGTTCATTTTCCGTCGATACATATTTGTTAGTATTACTCGCCATTAGCTATACTACAATCCACCAACCCGCACGGTACGGTAGCTCATGAAAAGACTGTTATTACTGTCCTCCATTTTTCGCAACGGAACGGTGCGCCATTAGAACGTATGGTAAAACTTGTTTGCTTACTCTTACCACTTAAGTCCCCTCTTTGCGTAGGAACATTAAAAGTCTGAAAGTAAGATTGTATTCAAGCCCATTCCAGCAGACGACGCACAAATCACGGCATCTATATACATCTGTACACACGATTAAATCCACAGACACGTAAATAATCTACTCGTAAACAGTACACCGCGAATGGGGTACGAAAAGTTTGAAATTGCCGTTTCATTAGCCCCTAGACCCCCATCACAGCACTACTGCAAAAGCCGCGCAAGCTCGCTAAGAACTGTGTGCCAAAACAATGCTAGGAAAGGGTCCGGAGGATCGTGGAATGAACCGTGAATTATAATGGAAGTAGTCAGTAATCGTATGTATGTAGTCGACTTTGGACAAGTTAACCCAAGACACGAACAAGTTTAAGCAAAAAAATGAAACATTTAACACTGCAAACGTAATTACAGTAGAGTTAGTGGAACATATTAGATCAATTACACCCATTTAACGGTTCGACATGATAGCGCCCAATGTGATTCGACGTTAGAGAAAGTGTGTATTGCGGGTTCCAGAGGAACATGGCTCCCGGTCAGGACAAAATAACCACGGGGCATCGGAGGAATGGGTCGTCGACCATGGCGCACTGAGTTACACACTGTTTTAATCGTACCCTCCGAATACGATGTTGCTGTCGTTGCGATCGTAGCATTCCTGGTTTTTAGTGCGAGAAAACTTTCCAAGACATCTTATCGTCGACCGACCAGCGACCATTTGCGAACACTCCTCTTCCCCGTCGTTTGTAGATAGTTTTCTGTTTGACTAGCAACAGGCGGCAACAACAGAACGATAGTTTGAACATTGAAACAATTGGCGAACTAACCATTCGTATGAGCAACAAATAAAAGACCACGTTTTTCCATGGAACCTTCGTCACCCGGTAGTTGGATTGTGAAAGAATTTGCAGCCTTTGGAACGACCAGCGGCCAAAGTGAAATTGCTTCGTGTTCGTAGTGGGTTTTATGGGATTTTATTGGCTAGGTGGTTTTTTGGTGGCGTTGCGTCGCTCGCGCGCATAACAAGTGCGCGAAAACACACGCGGCTGCACGAGTTTGTACAGAATAAATAAGTCAACAAATGCGGTTTTCGTTCCGAAGTCCACTTCATGTTTCCTCCACCGTTTCGTCCTGACGTCCGGTAAGTGCTTTAAACTCTAGATACTCTTTTCCACGATTACACTGTCAAAGTGTATGCCGGTGTAGAAGATAATCCACGTGACCAGAAAGCACGCAAACGAAGTCATAAATCCTTCCTTTAACAACTCCCACATGCCCCCGTAACTTTCCTCGTCGATCGACTGGAAACTCGTACTGTACAGATAAACGGCGCCGCAGTTCAGCAAAGCAAATCTGTGAATAAACATCGGCTGTTCGGTCATCATGTCACAGGTTTAAATGGTTAAATGGTTTACTCACAGTGCCAATGCGACGAACCCTTTCAGTGGGATAATTCCCATAACGATACCGATAATGATTCCCAACACTTGCCGGGCCCAGTAAACGACGTCCAGAAAATCATCCTACGGTGAAAGAAAAACAAATGGACAAATAACTTTACAGTGTTCCGTTTTATGGTTCTTTAGCAGGAAGGAACGTAACGGGCCAACACAACGCAATCGGGCCAATGTCGAGCCCTCTTTTCGAGTGCGATTCAAACAAGCAAGAGCCCCGACTTACAAACGGCCTCACGGTGCCCCATCCGGCTTCATACCTTTTCGGCCCATTCGGAATTCGGTCTGATGGCTAGGTTCCACACGGCTGCAGTGTGTGACGGTTTCACTTTGCTCGTTCTATCCGAAGTTCCGCTTTTGTGAACCATTTTCCGTGCAGAGAAAAGTATTGCTGGTCGGATTTATCATACACGATTTCCCTCTCTATCAGCAGTTGCTGCAATTTCGTTCATTAGTCGTTTGACAAAAATCTAGTGACAACGCACTGATATCGCTATCGTACACAACCCCCGGTTCGTTACTTCCAATAGGGGAAACTTTATTTTTAGGCTTGGGACCAATTTCAGTCTGCAGTTTTCTGTTCAAAAAATTACGAAAAAAATCGCTGTGTTTGTGCGTGCACTTGCGGCACTCTTTATTAAACGAGATCAATGAAACATAATACTCCCGTAAACATGAGGCTGGTTCGAAAAGGTCTTTTTGCTATCTACACCTTGGGCCTGTGTTTTGACTGATGTTTGTTTTCATTTGTTCATAGCCGCATCAATCGGATTGGATAATCTCGAAAGTTTATTTCTTGGAGATTCCGTTTCAGAAACGCTCCATTTTATTGGCAATGTTTTCGTCAAAAACTGTTCCAATCGTAAGGGGACTCCACAAGGGTAAGCCGACGGAAGGGCCACCGACCAACAGCCGAGTTATGGTTTCCCCTTTGCAGGAGTGCAATCCGCACGAGGCGTGGCGGTGTTGAACGAAGTCACAAAGAAATGTGTTCGCAATCCGAACAAATCCAGTCCTCTTACACACTTGCCGGACTATACCTTTATGGACGGCCGGGTAACGCCGTATGGGGTAAGTGATCGGCAAGCCGCTTGCACGATTTATCCGTAACGCTATGCAAACGTATCTGTCCGCTGTAGGCCAATCAGAAAAAGCGCATCCTTCAGCAGCGAGAAATTGCCAAACAAATCGTAACACTATCGAAGGAGATGGATTTTGCCGTAGAGCGGCACAACCGCATTGAGACAGAAGCCAAAGAAACCCGACAGAAACTGCTTGCCGAGAAGCTGAAACCTAAGGGCCATTTATTGCTTAAAAAGTCAACGTGAATCAGTTGATGGTATTAATAAACGGTATAGTTTTCCTTTCGTTACCCTCCCTTTTGTCGCAGGGCGTTGATTCGCTCCATGAATATTTGGATACGTTTCGCACACAGTTCCGCACTCCAGTGACCGTTGGTTTTGAAATGCGACCCAACGATTGCGCCTTGCGCCAGGCTCCAGTAGTCGGGCAGGTTATCGACCGTGAGTCCTGACCCTATGATGAGCGGAAGCTTTACTCTTCCCTCGAGACTTTCCAGTTCCGCGAGATCAGCACTAGCACCAGTGGAAGTACCGGTAACGATTAGACCGTCAGATAGAAAGAATTCTGCCGCCTGAGCCGTTTCGCCGATCGATACATCGCCCGTAATGGCGTGCGAGCTGAAACGGCGCGAAATGTTTATGCTTTGTTGCTGCTGAATGACCGCTCGCTGCTTGATGCTCACCTGTGTTTCTTTTTTATGTCAGTCAGAACGAGCACGTGTTCCGCGTCAATTTGTTTTCGGTAGCGCAACAGCGTTCCGGCGCAAGCATCGGTCAATCCTTCGTCCGCAACATGTCCAAAAACGTATCCTTCGGCCCGGATAAACTGTAACCCGGCGGCTTTAGCCACGGCCAGGGCTTCGCGATTCCAACCGGCCAAAATTTGTACGCCACAAGGCACGGTTGGCAGTTCCGCACGCACTGCGCCTGCGATTCTTGTCATAGCGGCCGTCACTTCCGGTCCCACACTGTCCTGTGGCCGTACGTACGGAATATCGTGCATATTTTCGATGAGCACACCGTCCTGGAGTGGAGCGGAACGCATTAAGGCAGTGAAATTAATCGTAGTCCAGGATCAGGTTTTTCTTACCACTCCGCTTTGGAGATAAATTTGTCCTTCAGCTCGGGCATGTTGGAGGATTTGGTCAAAATTGCCACGATAAAGAGGAGTGCCTTTAAATAACGAACACCTCACAGTTTTGGCTGCTATGGCGAGGGCGATTTCTTAGAACTAATTTCCTACCGGGTAGTGCACCGACGTGAATCATGCCAATGATAGGAAATCGATTGGAAAAGAGGGACAGGAACTTCGACATGATCTCGGTATTTGTTTATTTATTCGCGCTCATTCGACTGATCCAAATCACGGATCAGCTGATTTGGAGACCGGAGGACACAAATGTCAAAGCACGATACAGCCATGAGCACGAGAAGCGCAGCAGAGTATTTGGTAACGAAAATGAGATCGTTCACCACAAACCAAGTAGGCTCAGCAATAAATTCTGGATTCACATTCTGGAAAAGTACAATACGCAAAGGATTGTGAGAAAAAGTAATTTATTTCCGATAAGACCATAGGATGAAGTGAAGAGGATGAATGTGTGTGTTTGTCGATACTCTAAGCTGCTCCTTTTGTTAATTTGAGTCCGGCGGTAAGTACATGGAATCCGACTAGGTTCATCGCCAGGATTTGCTTGGTTTTCTTGTGGTAAGGAGTTTGTGTACAAAATGTCTCTCACTAAAGTAGCTGAAAAGTTCGATTTGTTGTCTTAGACTAGGTTGGCTTGGGATGGGTGAACCGATGAAATGTGGTTTGTTCCGGGCTGTCCGGTATTTCCGATCGACTGATCCGCCGTGGCGAGCCTTCAACGAGCTAATGCTCGATCGTTCACGTCCCCACGTGTATATGCATCAAAAAACCAAACATGTTTCTTTTGGCCGCTTATGCCGATTTTCGAGTTTGAAGCAAGATACCACCACGATCAGGACTCTTCGCACTTCGGGTCGGGTTGTTGGTGGTCCGTGAGCAGCAAAAACAAGCGATCGGTGCTGAAAGAAAGGCTCAAATTTTATGTGGTTCCGGGGTCCAGTGTTGGTTGGTGGAAACTTTCTCCCTTTTTCTGCAATAATTTCGCCTTCCTAACTTACGCCCGCTGACCCGATCTTTCAGCCACATTTCCGTGTTCTGTCTACGTTTTAATGTTGCGATGAATGATGGCTGTGTGTTCGCTAGTTATGCTCACGAGAAAAAGCATTAAAGTTTTTTTTTCCTGTTACAATGCATTGGTTTCTTCTACTAACAATAACTACCACAAATATGAGACATCATAACATCATTAGGTTTTTTTGGTTGATATTTATCATTTCTTCGATTCATATAATCTCTAGTTTTAAACGTAGTGCAATCTTTGTCTTCCACGGCCTCGGTTCAACAATAATCGGTTTCAAGCCTTGCCGCTCGTTAAAAAAGATAGAAACTACCGTTGTCCCCGGCTGTCCCACGGGTTGTAGGTTAAAAAAACGTTGTCGCCTCTCCCGGATGGCTTCCGCAAAATTACGCTTCACAAGGATATATTAGATGGTTGTGATACTTTTTGTTGCACGGTGCTGACGGTGAACGTTTTTTTCTCCTTTGTTTAACTATGTTATGCTGCTCATGCGTTCGAACACTGCATAGCACTACCAGTTTAGTTATCACATACTTTTGTTGTTTTGTTAAAAGACCAAATGGGAGAAAATGGAAAATGTTGTTTCGGAACGAAAAGTATCCAACGGTGCGCCGCTGCTGCTGCTACTGCCGCTATACGATAGACTATTTAATATGCAAACCGATGCAAAACTGTATCTCGTTTGTATCTCAACAACATCACTACCGTTAAGCATTACGCCACCCAGTCCCGGCCCGTGGCCGGCCGCTGGAGGGGCACCCAAAAAATGTATGGCTCCCAGACAAGCTCCATCTCCATTTTCCCCATTTTCGTCGTCGTCGTCGTCGTAAGGCAAATATGAAGAGCTTGGTAGTTGTTCGCTTCTCTTAATGCTAATGTTCGACATTTTTGTGTATAACGTTTTTGTGTTGTTTGCTTTTTTGGTGTGTTGCGTAACGATAAGTCAGTTGTTGCGCTGCGGCCGGAATTGCGGCGGTTGCGGAACGGAAAACGACCCAAAAAATCGTGTTTATGTCCAATGGCGGTGAAACAGAAGGGAAAACAATAGGAGTATCGCGAACAAACGTACCTGTGTCACATCTACTAACAATCACCTAACACCATTTTGCTAATTCATATGTCTAGATATTTCTTATGTCTGTCCGGTGTACCTTCCGACGTGACCTCCGACGCCCATTATGTGCGCTGTTGATAGTGTGGGCGTGTGAAGTTGTGTTTTATGATTTGCTTTCTTAGTTTACATCACATTCATGGTATAGCTTTTGTTTTGTGGTCTAACAAATGTTACTAACTTACTGACGACTCGTGCATCGATAGACATGGCCGCATGCGCATACTGTTTGTAGTAGCTCTAACGATGAACGGATGGCCCAAACCAAGAGTCGCGTGGTGTGCTTGTGATACACGATCCTTAACTTAACAAGACAAACACACAACAAAGTGCATCGCTAGTGGCTAGTTAGTCCTTCACTACCCTCTGTCGTAGCGTAAGATTAGAGTAGTTTGTCGTGCTAGTAGTTGATCGTGCCCATTTAGGAAACTGTTGCGTGTTAAGCTCTTGTGACGGGTGCACCGTTGCATTCCCGTCGAACACTGGGAATCGATGTTTGAGGGAATGAAGCGAATAACTGGCCAACCGTCCGTCCTTGTCCATTTTCGTGGAAGGATATCTCCATCTACACATTGATCGATCGCACCGATGGTTCCGCAGGAGCCCCAAGGTTGTGCGAACGATTCCCCATAAGAAAGAAATGCGGCATAACTCTGTCATTCTGCTAGGTAGCAAACGTATCGTAAGACTGATCGTATGAGATGGAGCTAATTTAATGTTGGGTACATGCTAATGTCCTTGCTAATGCGCCCTCCTAGTGCACCTACGCTCCCTGGTTCCAAACGTGCTACAGTGGACTCCCAAAATGGTCGATGGAATCGAGAACGCAGTTTTCGGGAAGAAGAAAATGAACGAGTCCCCAGGTACGCAGGATTCAGTTTGGCTCCTAAAGTTGGCTGCTACACTATAACTGTGTGTGCGAAAGAGTAAGCCTTCTTCAAACGCCCTAGCTACGTAAAGTCCGCGCCCACTACTCTACACTAATCAGCTACCGTTGCTCCGTGGAGAAGCAACGCACAGAACCGATAAACATGGTCTATCTTGCGCATCTTTCCTAAGAGAAGAAGTAGTGTGTCGGCTAGTATCAGTTATGGTTAAATGGTTCCACAGGTTTCCACACAGACAGAGTTCAGCAGCTAGAGCCCGGGAACGGCCACACTTCCTGGTGCCAATCCCACTGCCATATCCAAACAGCCGCCCAAAGATCGAATCTACCATTTGGCGCCTGGCTTTTCGTTGCGTCCGCCTCTCGCGTCCTAAAGTAGAGAATACCGTATCCCGTTCTGTTCCGGTAGCGGAGAGATGGTCAGGAGATAGGCTTCCGTTGTACTAAACTGCCTAATGCTTATGACTAGAGCTCGGGCGAGCCGCGTACCCTGGTTCGCATCCCGATCGCTCGCTCGCGGCCAAGCACTGCGAACCACGGTACAGCAGGACGCCCTCTCAAGCCCACCGATTTATTGTAGGTCAATTCCGCGTTCGTAGTATTCGGGCAAAACATGCGCTGGCCGATTGCTTCTGCCGTACCATTCTGGTGGATTAGTAAAGAGTGGTTCTATTGCGAGGCTAGTACGGGAAGAGTACGGTCTCGTTGTGGAACTGGTGGTCGGCTTGTCGGGAAGTCGGGAAGCAATCGATGCGTTAGACTCCACGGGGCACCCGGGGATAACCCGGCGTGGGTTGCGCCTAAGCAAGGGCTACTAAATGCATGGGATAGCATTGCATCGCTCGAAAGCCATTTTACTGTTGTCCGTTGTTGATTATTGGGGCCTAGTTGGAAGAGATATTGCGCTCTAGTTGCTGTCTACTAATCCGAAACACACCGTTTACTGAACTACTCTGAACCTGGAACCTAGTGGTGCCGACTGGTGAAAACCACGGGGAAAAACTTTAAGCCTAGATAAGCTACCGAGAAAATCGAGGTGGATGAAGAAACAGTGCTACACGGAGCTACCCGAGCAGCGCGGGAACTCTTGCTATTGACCAGTTAATGATTTAAAACTCCTGACCACTACTTCCAATGGGGGGTGAAGTTTCTGTTCGGTGTAAAGTGTGTATACAGTTTGTTTCGAAAGCAACCATCCAATGGAAATTGTCTCTCTCTCTCTCTCTCTCTCTCTCTCTCTCTCGTTCTCTCTCTCGTTCTCTTTCACTTCCCTTTCTTGTTCTATGTGTTGTAAGCTTAATAGAAAAACGGAGACGACTCTCGGGGGCGTTCGTCGGAAACGCGTGCCTGGCCTCTCTATTTACAGAGTGTACTGGAGCTTCGCTTCAAAATGGGGTAAATTTCCAATGACTTTTTTTACAACAATGCAAATACGTGCACTCGTGACTTCAGATGGGTTATTATTGTTTTCGGTTTGTATTTTCGTATTCGCGCGCCGCGCAGTCGGTTGCGGAGTCGGTTGCTTTCTTCCGAGGGCGATGCTGCGAACCGCGTGATCTGGATTTCCTTAATTTTGATCGTTTACAAAAGTGTTTCGCAATCGCAATTTGGAAAATATAACTCATGTCTTTGGTTCTTGATGTGCGTGTTGTTGGTGATGATGTGTTGTTGACCGTTGCAGCTGCCAAGCGCAGAAGGAGTGCAGCTCGTCCTCCGATACGTCCAATTTTGTTGTTCTGTTGCCTGTTGCCTTTTTCTCGTATAAAAAACAGTTTCCCATGAACGGGAGAAAACATGTATCAAAATTGTTCTGTTATTTGTGTGTGTGCATCTGTGTCTGTGTGTGTTCTGGGACAGAAGTGTCTCGATCAGATTTTGCTTCAGAAGGGGCATTCGACGGGGGGGGACGCGGGATTACTCTCCTTTCGGGTGCAGTGATGACGCGGACAAGAATATTCAATATTGGGACACAGTGACACACGGGAACAACGAATGATGACAACATTAGGCTCGGTGCGATGTGCGAATACGGTGACACGGATGCTAAAATGGCTGTCGCTTCGGCTCTGCTCAGACGGAAGGGTCAGGCTCCCAGACGCTGGTTGGTCGATTCTGGTTCGTCCCGAGGAGTGGGGTTCGGTTGCGATCTTCACTCTATCACTCGCGCTCACAATCGGTCCACAGACCAGTCCGGATCGCAGGATCCGCGGGTGAGCGGGTGGGAATGCGGGGTGGGGCTTGGTCGGGGACTTGGGCGATGACGGAAGCGGGGTGCGATTCAGTACTTGAGATATTTGGTGTGTCGTCGAGTTTTCTTCACCACCGGCAATCCATCCAGTCGGCCATCCGAATAGTACGAACAGTCGAGCAATTTTCACCAGAAAGACAGTGGGCGCGAGGTACTTTTCAGTTTATAGCGCGCCCTTCGGTAGTCCTGCGCGTCCAGCCGGTACAGCGGCGATATCTTGACACCGGTCTTGTCCGGGATGATCTGGAACCGGGCCTGGGGATCCTTGGTCGACGCCAGCGGTCTCGCCGAGCGTCTCGCACCGGCCGAGCTGGCGCCGCCAGTCTGTGTCTTTGCCGGGTGCACCGTCAGCGGCCGTTTGGTGGACGACGTGTCCGAGGCGGCTGCCTCGGCACCGCGCGCTCCGAGCGGTCGCGCTGCCGAGCTGGCCACGATGTTCATCTTTTTGGCCGGGATGTTCTTCAGATAGTTCTGCTCGACGTGGCAGTTCAGGGGCGAGTATTTGTTCGGCTTGTAGATGGAGAAGATGTTGTTGAGAAAGCTGATCGCGTTACTGTTGTTGTTGATGGCGGTGCCAGATGACGGATCGAGTGTCCGCCCAAGGCTTTGCGGACCCGACTTCCGTGTCGCCCCATCGAGAAGCCCGTCCTCGTCGCCGTCCTCGGGTCTCGACGGCTCTCGCCCACCCGCCGCAGGGAACACCTTGTGTCTCGATCCCTTGCTACGCGGGGTCGTGTTTGCGTGTCCGAACTGGTGTGCCAACCGGAACTGGCCGCTGTTGTTGTTGTTCGCGTTGTGCGCATGGTTGGTCGCCTTGCTAGCACCGTGGAGGCCTCCCTCGCGGTAATGGTAGTGGTCACGGTGGTACGGATCGTCGTCGTGGTAAATATCGATCACAGTTCCATTGTTGTAGCAGCGGCTCAGGTTGACGTTCTTCACCTTTTTGCCGCTCCGGCCCGGGGCGGCCAGCGCACTCCTTCCCTCCTTGCCGCCGTACCGCTCCTCCAGCTCGCTCGGGGACGTGGGCGACGGTTTCTCCAGCTCTTCCCAATACTTTTCAAAATCGAAGTTAAAATCGTCCAGCTCGAGATCGGTCGAGCCGGACGATGAGTCGTCGAAGCGGTTCGGTGGTTTCACCTCCAGCATGCTCTTGTTCTTCACGACCGAAGGCTTGTTGAAGAAGCGCCCACTGTCCTTCAGCTGCCCGTGATGGCGCTCGATGCAGCAGTTCTGGTTGAAGAAGTCCTCGAACGACTTCCGGTAGTCGTCGGTGAAGTCGTCCGAGTATTTGGCCACCCGATCGAACTTGCTCCGCAGCAGCTGCTTCGATCGCTCCGCACGGAACAGCTCATCGACGCGGCCACTCGGCGTACGGGGGCAAAAGTCACGCTCCATTCGGCCATAGTCGCCGTACGCGATCGAGTGGCGATCCTCGGCGTACAGCGTGTTGAGATCGCTCTCCTCTTCTTCGTCCTCTTCCCCCACCTCATCTTCGTCCTCGTCGAACAGATCAAAATCCTCCTCCATCACCCGGGTGCCGGAACCGGCAACGCTTGGTTCCGCCCGGACGCGCAGGTTGTTGCGATTCCGCAAGTTCCACTCGCTAATAATGTTGCTATTATTATTATTGTTTCCTACGTTGTTATTGTTGATAATGTTATTGTTATTGTGCTGGTTGTGGTGGTGGTGGTGGTGGTGGTGATGGTGGTTCTGGTTGTTGTAAAAGTTTTTCTCGTCCTTGCTAAAGCACGTCTCGTTGAAGCACCCTTCGCGATCACACATCCGCAGGTCCGTGCGCGGGTCCCGCCCCGCCCCCTCGGAGCTTGGGGCCACCGGAGTCGGGCGTCGTCGGTGGCTGGGGAATTCGGGCATCTCGAAGCTGTTGCGATTGTACAGCTTCGCCATGTTGAACCCGACGCCCATACTGCGCGAGGTACTGAAGGAGTACGACTTGGGGATCTTCGGGTAGCGTTCGTGCCAATCGTCCAGCTCAAGCCCATCGCCCTCCTCAATGTCCCACATGCGGTTGGTCGCGAAGCAGCAGCTGCTCGACTTGGGATAGTTGCTCCGACGCTCCAGGTGTCCGTCGATCGTGAAAATGCCATCGTCCTCCAGACCGCCCAATCGCACGTTGCCGTTGATGTCTCGATGGCGGTCGGGTGGTGCGCCCGAACCGCCGAAAGCCGTCCCCATACCCGCATGCTCACCGTCCGAGTTGTCGATCGACTGGTTGGAGTAGATGTTTTCCGTGTACCAGTTCGGATCGAGCGATGTTTTGCGAGGGCGCGGTCGCTTCACCGGATAGTAGTTGAAGTGGTGCCGGTACAGGATACGCTCCTGGTTGTCGTACTTGAGCCGGTGCTCCACGTTATACTTGTGTGTCTTCATCATCTCCATTTTTTTCTCGCGAAACTTTTCCCACTTCTCCCAGCTGCGGTCGTACGTTTTGTGAAAATTGTTGCGACTTTCGCGATGATAATGGTGGCCACCGGTGTGACACTGGTCTTTGTGTTCGCGCTCTTCGTCCACCACCCGCGGTCTACCGGCCCCGCTCGCCGCCTCCTTTCGGCTCGATCGGGAAATGCTGCCGGCCGATGTGCCACCCTTGGCGGTACCACCAGTATGCTGCCTGTGGTCTTTATCGCGGTCCCGGTCCAGTTTTTCCTCTTCCGGTTGTCAGACTTCCTGCAGATACTTGACCGGACACACACCCTGTCGGTTGTCGGCCGAACGTACCATGACCATTCCGTTCAGCTCTTCGCCAACCTGAGAAGCACAGGGCGGTCAAGTGTTAGAAACCCGACGCAAGAGGGCCATTCGATTGCCCTTACCTGTATGACGATTTGGTCACGCAGCAGCGTTAGTGTGCCGTCGCCTCGCTCGTTGTCCGTCACCTGCAGGTTGTGCGTGACCTGCAGCGGTTTTTCCGACGCCGCCAGCTTGGCACAGTACTTGGAGGGAAAATACCCGACCTTTCCAAGGCACTTGCCCTTCCACCAGTCCGGATCGGATGTATCAATAACGGTGACCTGCGAGCAAGGAAATGCCACAGAGTGGTCGAAGCCCGACGAAAAAGAAAACTTGCTTACCTTGTAGCCCGCCTTAAGGTCCAGCTCATCCTGGTGACGTGACTTGAAGTTGTAGAGCACCACGTAAAGGTTTGTCGGCAGAAGACGATGCGATTTCTGGTTATGGGTGATGTGAAAACGAAGCGTGGTGGTAGTTATTGTGGCAAGTGTTTAATATGTGTGTGTGTACAATGCTACCTATTCTTGTTTTGAACACAATACCAAACTCATTGACTAACTATTGCAAAATAATCATAGCCCAATAAATCAATTTCCAGGTTCCAAAGCTAGAGTTTGAAACTGTTGAGCCTGCATGTATGCAAATCGCAATGCATGAATGCCATTTTAAAGCGCCTAAAGGTATGCAATCATCATGATAGTCGATAATTTATCAAAATTTTCTTTGCTAATGTTATCGTTGCATTTTGTTTACTGTTAACTAATCACACTCCAAGCATTTCGCAACAAATAGATGGTGACTCATGTAACGATCCATTTGCACACCATATTTTTATGTAACACTTTAAAGTGCTTGTCAAGAAATACCAGCACGTCGTCTGTGCATTTTCGAGTTCTACACGAACCCAAAAGCCGAACGAAAGTAATCATGCTTATGGCCCTTTCTGTCCCCATCGTGCCCCCAGTGAAAGCAACTACCGTCTTTTTTTTCCTGCGCTGTGCATTGTTGCTGTTAAACCCTGCCCCGCTTTTCGTACCTGGTTCTGTCGAACTGGCGATGGACAGGGCGAGGTGCTGGCCGAGGAGAGACTCTTTTCGATTTCATCTGGCAAATCGACGGATCCGGTCTTCATGCCACGTGTAGCGTACAGGAATTTCCGCTGGGTTCCCGAGGGGCTAGAGGGAGCTGCATTCGATCGGGGACGGCGAAGGATGAGATGAGCAAGCGTTTTCGGAGTGTAAGTGTAAGTGTACGTTCCGATTTCGTCGTCCGGGCGCATGCAAATCGGCACACAATGAACCGTTTGATTTGCAAGAGTTCGTCCGTCGCGGGAATGGTGGCGAGGTGGCGAGATGAGAAAACAGAGCAGGTAGTGCCGGGAGGGCGGATCGGGGCGGGATGAAGGGACAACCTATGGGAAGCTAGTGCATATCGGTTCAGCCCGCTTCAGGTTCCTCGGAACGCGCTAATACTTACAGTGTAATCTACTATTGTTAGATGGCGGCGTGCTGTGTTCTAAGTGACCACCAGAACCTCCATGGCCACCGGCGTGACCGGGCGCCGGTCCTGGGTGGCGCCGCCGTATTTGCCCATGCAATTCGGACGATTCTGGTGAGTCCAAGCTGAGTGATTTCATTCTAAGGTTCAGCTTTTGGCGTCGAGGTGAATGCGGTGCTACAAGGTTAGTTTTACACACGAAACACGGTATTACTGTTACGGCCTGATTGAGCGAATCGGCTGCCGCTGCGCCAAACAAAAGCGTCGGTGTAACGCCGGGACACTCAGGAAAACAAACTGGCGGCGCAACGGCAGCAACGGTAAACAAAGCAGGAAATCCGCGAAACGGAAAAGTAAAGTGGAACGTAAACAACCCGCAGAAGAAAAATGGGGCTGGACAGCATGCAAAACGTGTTGGATAGTGTGATCTGGTTCGTCTGTGGTGTCGTCCACAAATCGGCGTGTAATAAGCGCGTGTTTGGTGCGTGTCCAATTTCGGTGACCTGGTTTTTGAGAGACCGCCGGTGGTGTGTGAATGTGATGAAAAAGTGGAAGCGAAACACCGAAGCACGTAGATTTTACAACATTTTTCGATCTCCCTCATGCGACGATCGGATCGATCTAAACGATGCATGCACACATAATAATACACCGAGCCACTAGCACAGGCAAGAGCAAAAATAAACCACCACTTCGCGGTCTGCTGCTGCAGTTCGGGCCGGGTTGAGAGTGAAGCCGCTCCCAAAGTAGGTCAATTAAGGTTTGTGATAATCATAATGGAATGGCGCGCGGTCCTGAACACTGAACTGAGCGATGACGATGACGGTGTGCAGATTTTAACCGATGATTTATCTAAATTATTCAAAGCACATTATAAAACCATCGGTGACTTTCGGTGACGACGGCTCAGCTGTCACCGCGTGAGTGCCGCTTGCTTTGTTTTGGCTGTTTGGCGGTTTGCGAAAACAAAAACAATGAGCCAACGACTGAGTGAGACGATGGCGCGATCCAAGATGGCGTGCTTTTGTGTTTTTGGTGGAGCCGTGCAAAAGGGTCGTCTGAAAGCAAAACCACGTACACGTAACAATGCACACAACAATGGGGCACATCGAAAATGCAAAATAAACACAGAGAAATACAGCATGCTGGGTTGAAGGCGCTCGGAACATTGACATGTAAGTAAGCCATGCGAGGCAACGAGAAGCCATTTATCGAACAGTGGCAGATAGCATCAGCAAACTCTTATGCGCTAGACGCGCCCAGCTCACCCAGGCGACGCTAATGTCTTTCTTTTCCCCATCAATAACAGGAGACCCGCAAAACCCGAAACGATGTGTAAAAGCATAACAATCCCGTCCCGCGCACAGTGACGCACCCGAGCCCGCTAGGTGTCACATTGTAAGGATAAGTAATTGCGATTGCTTATGAAAGATATCGATTTTGGTGCCGGCCGGCGTGGTGTGTGGCCTGCGTTGCTCCACACACAAACATACACAGTTAATCCACCTCCGGTTCCGGAACGTTTCGTGTGGAACACTGGCTCCGGTCGCCATCCATTCCGGTGTGTACCCAACACCGGCCCAACATCGCTTAAAGCGGGCCGTGTTTGTTTCCCTAGCATAATAGCGTATTTTAATGATCCTCCAGCTCGATCCATCGAACGCCCGGTGAACACACACCTTCGGTGAGGTGGACCGAGTTGGGTAGGGCTCGGCGGTGGAAAACGGGGTCGCATAATTTGTGCAAATACTCGCCAGATCAAATTTTCGTTTCTGGGCTTACTGCTGGGCTCACTTGTGTACGGCGGCGGGCACCATCGCCACCACCGCCACCACTTAAGCTTTCGTTTGCTTACGAATGCGGCGGAATGTACGAAAAAGCTTAGCATCTCTTAGCGCCATTTCTTTGCTGCTGACGCAGAAATAATGTCGGGCAATTGAAACATTAAGCTGGGCTGTAAGAATGGTGCGCCTTACGAGGCACGAGCTGGGCCGAGAAAACGCTGACAACAGACTCTCCCGGCCCGCTCGGGGCTGGCCGTCCGTCCGATGGTTCTGTGTTATGAAATGGCACGGATTACCGGTGAAATTATCGAAACAATGGCGAAGCATCTTCGGGCCAAAGGTAGACAAATTAGGTTCGTTTCGCCGGGTCGATCCTAAAACAATCTATCCAGGACGGCAGGCGGCCGCGACTAATGGAGCGACCTTTCGGATAACGCGCCGGAAACACACAGGCACATCACTCAGGACCTCAGAGCTGACGCAACATACCAGGCTGTTCAATAAGTTTTGAGCTTCAATAGGGCGCTGCTGCTAACATTTTTTTTATGATGTTGGTACACTCTTCATGTGAACGGATGTGAAGTTTCATTTCAATCGGTCACTTCATTCTTTGTTCACAAGCCATTTAGTATCGACATGTCACAGTATTTTTTACAACGAAAAAAAAAATCAAGTATCGTGCAGTTCTTTTATTTTTATTTTTGGAAGGTTTAAAAGCAAAGGAAATTTGCGAACAAATGTTGAAAGTGTATAAGGACTCTTCGCCATAAATGATTACAGTAACAGTATGGGAGGTTGAATTTAAACGACGATTCATCACTATGGATGAGACTTGGGTCTCTCACTATGATCCTGAATCAAAGCAATAGGCAAAGGAGTGGTGTGAACCCGGTTCTTCGGTTCCGAAACGAGTTCGTTTCTAGAAATCGCCCAAATCTTGTTAGTATCAGTTTTTGGGATGAGAAAGGAATTTTTTTTGTAGATCTTTTGCAAACCGAACAATAAATTCTGAATGTAAACTTGTAAACTTTTACATCACGGAAAGGAAAAAAATCGTGAAAAAGACTTGCTGGACGAGATCGTAACAACTGTGGGAGCGTATTTTGAAGGCCTTCCATATTCTCACATTAGGGATGGAATTCATAAACTGGAATCTCGTTTGAATACACTTCATTGATGTTCAGGGAGACCATAATTAATAATATTTCAAAGCGTAAAATTGTGTTTTTCTTATCGAAGCTCAGAACTTATTGAACAAACCACTATTTATTTGGGTACTTCGAGGCGATGCACTCCGGACTCCGCTCTGGTACCTGTTAATGTTGTAGCTAACGAGGGAATGCTTTCCCAGGACACGCACGTTGTGGCGCTCTTTACTAACGATGTACGTGGAGGAGGGAGGAGGGGGGCACCAGGCACACCAGGTCCAAGACAGTGTTACTGCTGCTGAGTTAGCAAAGCCTGTGTATCGCTATCAGTATTTATCACAGTCCGTTCAGTAACCGTTTGTTCGGTTTCTTTCTTGCTTTTACTCCGCTCGGTGTTTAATTTGTTGTTGTACGATGATTGAAAGCTACTACGGGATGGACGGCCCTCCGGTGCTAACGAGGTTTCACGAGGGCTTGTTCAAGGACTCACCCGCTACCGGGGCCGCTACACTAATGCTTTTTGCATAGGGAGCAAAACTAGCACCGCGCGTGAAAGGGGGTCAAACGGTCAAATCTTCACAACCGGAACAGTGGCCCCGGTTTGAGCGGAGCAGTAAATAAACATGCCTAATGCTGCTTTGGTGCAGTGTACCCGAAGCATAATCACGCGGTGGCGCATAACAGGAAACAGGCGGTCTAGACAGAAATAATGCTACATTCCATTCCGCCAGGAGTCCAGGGCTGGATCGCAGGGTTTCGCTCATCAACGAACGCATTTATTTTCGCTCAGGGAACTTCGCACATTATAGAGAAGGGCACATTATATTATCGGCAACAGGATCATCGCGTGGGGGTGCAAAAGCAAAACCTCTAAACTCTGATCCCCGCTATCGGTGACACGTCGAGGCCAACGGGGGAGGGCCGATGCTTCGATGCACCAGAATTAAAAGTTAAAAGGACGTCGGGATTTGCGATGTGACTCGAAAGTGGTGCTTTATGTGCGTGTGTAGCTCGTGTTCGCGTTCGCCGACGGAGCGCGCACGAAATTCGATAAGTAGCCCCTTGGTTCGGCTACTTCTTCCGTTTGCCATCTTTTTTGCCCGCCTGCAGCTCTTCCGGCGGCGGTTCTTCCACCACGAAGCAAAGTGGCTGACCGAACGGGCGCGTCGATATCATAATGTCATCTTCTTCGGCTGAAACAACATACGGGGGGGGAGGGCCAAACATAACGGACAGAGAGAAAGAAAGAGAGAGATATAGAGAGAGAAAGTTACACGATACGATATCAGAGCGAGCAACACACAGGCGGGCAGTTAGTGTGTTAGTTAGGAAAAAAAAATCCACGCAACAATCGTATGGCCAAAAAGTCCTGTTAAGGTCCCAGGGACCCAGGACGATCGCCATGGGCCGTTGTTAGTGGCGGGCACAACCAGCACACAGCACACCGGTAGCGTAATGGATTAGGTTCAAAAGCTGTCCAGCCCCCCGGGCAGCACCGGGGGTCCGGTAAATCCGTAGTTGATGAATTGAGCTCAATAATGGATAGATGTTGAAGGCACACAATCGAAGCGGGTCTGTTCCGGGAACTCCGGGAGGGTGTGGTGCATGAGAGGCGAGAAAGCTAAAGAAAGCCAGGCGGGCCCGGGGAGTGATGTGGTTGCCCCGAAGCACCGGAAATCATCTGTAAACCGTTTAATTGGTTTTCCATCGCACGGCACCGGCGGGTACTGGTGGGGCGATTGGAAAACTATCGATCATGAGCGAGCTTCCCATTGTGCATCCCTCCCTCAATTTGGTCTGATTCCTGGTGAGAGTGTAGCTGTGTGGTGTAACTTCCGAGCCCGCGAGACACTGAAACATTGACACTGACGATGAAGAACACTCACAGGCCGAAGGAAGTGGCCGTCGGTGGATGGTTGGAAACGAGCACATTGGGCACAAAACTCACATTGAGAGGCAAAAGGGACAACAATAACCACTCTCTCACACACAGAAAGACACACGGCGGGGGGCCAGCTTTGTGGGGATGACATTCGAAAGGATTTCATTGTCCGGTGGACGAGCACGAGCACACGCGATCACGAGCACAGACACGGAGTAGCTAGAAGAGGCGAAGAACGTTCACGGAAACTAACGAACAGAGACAGGGAAAATTGGGAACTAAAATAAACTAAAGTGTGTGCAACATTACACGGGGAACACTTTGAGACACGAAGTTGCACGAGTCACCACGAGTTACAACAACATATTACAGAGAAAAAAAAGTTACACAAAACGCTCGGTGCATTAGCGAATCGGAACCGAAACGAAGAAAGTGGCGACAAAGTTATGCTATTTACTTTCGGGAAGGGATATCGATCGATGCTGCGCCGATCGCAGCCGTAGCACTCCGAAGCCGGACATCGGCCGGAAGCCGGCGAACAGCCGTCGCCTCGCACCGGAATCGATCTGCCCGGTGGCCGCCTGCTGCGCGGTGAGGGTTGCGGTTGTGCGCATCTCTGGACAATATTAAGGATCGAAACAGGGAGGGGCTTTTATTCCGGCGGTTTTCGTTCGTTTGGTTTGACTGGAAGTTTTGTTTTTCAGCTTCGAAACAATCGAGGTCATTCGAACTGCACGTCTGTGTGTCCTTGCGTGTGTCCTTGTGTGTATGGATGCCTGATTTGTTCGCATTATTTCACCGCACGATCAACATTCCGCATATGCACCGTAACTCTGAATGCGCGAGATCAATTATTTGATAATCCACCACGCCCAGCGTCGTATGAAAGTAAATCTCTCAACCAAAAACAAAAACAGAAACCATGAAATAATGAAAATATTATCTGATGCCGCCAGATGATGAAGTCGAGTCGATTTATATCGAGACCGCCGTGCAGGCTCGTGAACGCATCGAAGGGCTTATATGCAAAGGCTACCAGAAGTTTGGAGTCCGGCTTTTGGGAACCGGTTTTCCAATAAAGTAATCAGTAAATAAAGTAATAAACCAGTGAATGATGGTACAAACTTTATCAAATTGAGCCAACAATCGATCGATAAGTCCACCAGCCGCAAAGTCTCAAAATGCCGCCGTTTATTTCACAAAACTTGAACGGTGTACCTTAAATGCATTTCCTTTATTGCTGTCCGTATTAAAGATGCAAAAAGGCCCCCCTTTCTTTTCCCCCAACGCCACAAAATGCAAAATAAAATCCACCGAAATCGAATCAACCATTCTCATGACATGACCAGCCCACCGGAGCTTGGCGAGACGACAGTGAGTTCTTCGTTCAGCTCGCTGCTGTGCCGGCTTCTCCATTGTCCCTTCACACATACGGGGTCAAAAATAAATCTGAGACTCTTCTGCTCGGACACGGCTAAAAGGTTTCCGTCAGTTTTGGACATGGTCCTTGTCTCAGATGCGATCGCAGTATGTGAGCACTGGGATTGTAAAGGTTCATAATGAGCCTTTATTTAAAGGTGGTACAATCATGAGCCTTACCATACTTTGAACTATACCGTGGGTTGGTGAAAAACTTTCGCAGATCCCCTGTGGGGTAAGCTCACTCAGGAGAGCATACGAAAACAAATAGACGTCAATTGGCACGTCTCTTCTTCACTCTGTTTGAGGATCCTCTAGGAGCCACCGAATAATCCACTATTCCTTTGATTATGCTGACCGTTGTTAGAACTGTGTGATGGCTTTTGAGTTCAATCATTACTCTCTCATAGCACAGCAGAGTGTAACGAAGTTTATTAGTAGAGAGCCATTACGAGGCGTAAGCCAGAGCATATTACTTCAACACGCGCTTCAAAGATTCAGCGCTTCACAGGGTGGTTATTGTTCGCAGAAGTTCGCAGTTTTTGGAGAAGTGTGATAAAGAACAGTGCAACGAAGAAAGGAGTAAAGTTGTTCAGGGTTATCCATTTTGTAGTTTTGAAATCGTAGGGCGAATTCAATTCATAGGCATTCTACGAATATATCTGTCAACCTAAGAGTCAAACCTTTGCCACACAACACGAGCGGTTTTCGATCTACTTCGCGAGTTGGACTTTTTCTGGCGGGGCTACGCAAAAGATCGTGTCAACATAAAGCTGACGAGCCTGCAACTTTGGAGTATTTAAAAAAAACAGAAACATTCGCCAAGTTATGGCCAAAATGTGCACAAAATGTAATTGAAAATAATCTTATCAGAATCGACTGTTGCAACACGATATTGTAACAAATTGAAAATACAAAAACTTTATGATAAAAAAAAACTAATTAAAACTTTAATTTTTCATGTGTTTTTTTTAGGTTTGTTTTTTAAAACTACGAAACGGATAACTCTGTATCATTCTACCTACGCACATGGAAAACTATGTACACTAGGAAACGGCGGGTGAGTGCACCACACTGTTTAGTAAGAGTAAGAAAAGGTAGTAGTAACTAGTAAAGCGTTCTACGGGCGATAGAAGGAAAGAGGACAGAGAACTCCGGCCAGCCTCGGCCCCAACTCGCCGATGCCCCGCCGCCCAACTACGGACCGAAGGCAGCACGGACCGGAAGTGGTGTGTACAAGGTGGTGGTCCGGAGCTAAAAGCGCATAGAACACAAGAGCGCGCAGAAAACCACGGAGAGTGGGCGTGTGAGTGGGTGTGTGAAGGAGAGCGCAGAGCAAGGAGCATCATATCAAAACATAACCAGGAAACCAGGTGCTAAAGAGAGATAGAGAGAAAGAGAGCGAGAAAGAGAAACCGAAGTGGCAAAACAGAAGAAGAAGAAGAAGAGGAGGAGGTAGTAACGCAAAGCGAATAAACATGGAAACGGAAACGGTGGAAATGCAAGTAACGTAGGCCGCCCGGCGGCGAGGCGTGGGGCGTGAAAACCTGTCGGACCTGAGCTGGACATGTCCGTCGCCGCGGGTGCACTCAGTCCCTGTTTCTGTTGTGGATAATTTGGCCCCTGAGATTTGACTGGTCCCCGCCACGATGGCGCACGATCCGGGTACTCAGGCACTTTCACTACGGGAATATCGAGCAGTGGGATCGCAACGGTCGGGTGCGGTCCGGAAGCGGTCGTCCCGGTAGCGCCGGCCGCGCCTTTCGACGACAGCAGCGAGTCGGCGGCGGCGGCGATGGCGGTGGCGCCCTTGCCGCTGGAAATTTCGCCCGCCTGCTTAAGGACCTGATAAATTTGATCGACATCGGTTGGCTCTGTGGGGAGTACGGGAGATCACCAGGGAGTGGTGTGGTTAGTAGTGTGGACATCCCGGCTGGACGCGGGGTGCGGGGGTGTGTGTCCGTGGTGTCATTTCCGATCTTCTTCCCGCCGACCTGCTCCCCGAGGAACGTGGCTCGCGGTTGCGGTTATGCGGCTAGGCGGAAGCTGATTTAATTGTTTCGGTTTGTTTTTTTTATGGCTTGGCTTAAACATTGATTACGGAACCGACAACGGAACACATCATTCACACACGACGATGACAACTACTACCAACAGGCAAAGGCACACCAGGTCCCGGTTCCGGGCTTCCGGGCTTCCCAGTGGCTAATGGTCAGTAATGTTAATGATCGCGTGGCGTCGAGGCTAGTTGTTAGCACGCGCAGCAGGACGTGGAATGGAATGGCGTTATGACGGTGTCGTGGTCTCCGCGGTGCAACAAGACCAATCGGGTCGGCGTGGCAAGTGTGGCGCGAGAGGCGTGTCGTCGTAGACACGATCGTTTGGGGGTGGGGGGCGATAAACGCAAGAAACGGAAGAAACCAAAGACAAACGCAAAACCATCGGCACAGGGCGGGCATGCGGGCGGGTACTCACTTTCGTCCTCAACTTCCGGCGCGGCGCGGTTCTCGATCTCCGAGGTGCTCTTCTGGCGGCGCAGCATCTTCTGCTTCACCATACATTTCGGGAGCTGCGAGGCGCAGTCGGCGTGCACGTTCACCTTGCATATCCGGCACCGCAGACCCTGCCGGGTGTGTCCTGGGTAACAAGCAATGGGTAATTTCATTAATCACAATGCACACTGCCACCGTTTGGGGACGCTTCCGTGCACCCGCGAGCCACCGAGCCCCCCCGCAGCCTGCGAGGTCCGGACGGCGAATCAATTAAAAATCCTTTCGTTAGTGAAATAATTACGTTAAAATGACACCTGTAGACAGTGTGCAGCCGGTGGGCTCCCCCCCTGGGGACCTGATGCACCGGTGCACCCGGGCGCATCAAACGGTGGTTGGCACCAAAGCGAATCAGAACGATGGGGAGAGAGAGAGAGGCAAAAAAGGACTGTTCCACGTTAAAGTTGCATCCGAAAGTACCGGAGAGTCGATATCGGAGGTGGAGTTGATGTGTGTCATGCACAGCCTCGGCCGAGAATTTGTCATCCTGCCAACTCCTGCTGGGCTGTGCTGGGCTGGCCCATAATGGTGCTCCATCCTGAAACTGCTGCCCACAATCGTTCATAATTTATTCCCGGTGTTCCCGGGCCTCTCCCATGACGGGTCAATTCAACAGCAGTGTCCATAATTTGGAAATCAGATTATGCCGTGCGCTGTCGGGCGGCAACAGCGGCCACCTGACAGTGGCCGTCTCCGTTGCTACTCGGGCCAGCATAGTTCGACACTAGTGCCAAGTGCCGCACCACCAGGTTCGGGAAAAGAATCATAAAACGCCAGCCTTGTAATCTGCTTTGGAGCATACGCTGGGCATTAAGGTGATAGTTGTTTGTTTGTACAATCTTTCGTTCTTGTTACAATATTTAAAAAAAACCCCAGGGAAATGTTTTCATTTCATTTTGCTTTCAAATTGACTTTCATTTGATGGATTAATGGCTCCTAATAAACTTAAACCGATTTTAATCTCAAATAGATCGATCTAAAAAAATCAACTACTTTGGCCAAAAAATAACGGAAAACAATTTTCGTCGATTACCGTGGTTTAGTGAATTATGAATCCTTTCTAACCATCTAAACTGTCAACAAAGAGTACTATTTGAATGTTATGCGTCGTCTGCGTCAAAAAAAGACGAGACTTGTGGAGAGACAATTCTGGGTTTTTGCATCACATTTTCGTGATTTTTCTCTCCATAAACTCGTCCCATATCGTTCCGAAACCACTGTATTCGTCTGACTTAGCACCATATGGCTTCTGGCCATTCACTAAACTCAAGTGGCTGGTTCATGGACACCTTTTACAGTCAATAGTTGAGATACGAGCCGAAACAAAGAATGGCTTGAAGGCTATTTTTAAAAACAAAGTTTCGGAGCGTTTAAAAAATTAGAAACATATGTAGCCATAGATGTATTGCACAGTGTAGAAATAATATTAATCAAATTCCCGATAGTTTTTGGCCACAGTAGTACATCGATTGCATTAGAAACACTTGTTTCCAAATTTGTTTCAGTTTCGTTTTGCATTGTATAAACAAATTCAAAAGATCAGTCTCTTTATTATTTTTTGCTTTTTATCTGCTTATGCTTAAAAAATGTTGTTTCTGAAATTGCAGCTTCAAAATTAGATCCAAATGATCTTTTTGATCTTGATCTCTATACCAGTTAACGAATTAGATAAATTAGATCAATATACATTCCAAAAATTCATATACAATGCAGAAAATTCCAAAAAATAATGCAAGAATTTTAACTGTCGTACGACTAAGAATAGCTTTGCATGTATGTTGACCCCAGTTCTAAGGGTTTTAAAATTTGATTAATGCCTAAGGATAGCGCGATTGTGCTTTCTCTTGAATGACGGCCGATGCCAGCGAAACCGTTAAGCGCCATTCAAGAGCGCCTTGCTTGAATAAAACAATCCCCGGATCTAAATGGGAATGCCGTGCTTGGAATGATTGCGGAGGTGAATTATTGAATGGATGCACTAAAACCGGTACATGGCCATAGTTTGGCCATCTTTTGCAACTGCCATCGTTCGTAAGTGTAACGTTCGCTAAGTTGGCAGATGGCTTTCGGGGCCCAGATGATTGAGATCTTCATGTTTTATTCATGCCGACACCGTACAAAGACACTGTACCGGCCACGGCCACACCGGAGCGGAACTCGGAGCCTGTCGGGGCCCGGGGGCACATGTCGAGGCCCATTTCGGACCGAACCGAAAGCTCCAATTATTTGATCTATTTCGGGACGGCAAGCAATGCGAAGTGTCCCACAGCCGGACCATCCCAAATCCTCCATTCTACCGCTCCAGGTGGGGGGGGTCGACACAAAACGAAAACAAAATGATGGCTGTAACTTTTTCCGCCACATTTGGCTACGGACCGGTGGTGGTGCCGTTGGTGATCTGGCTGCCCGGAGCAATTTGTCTTGATGTCTCCGGACCACGCGAATGTGGGGGGGCTTAGGATGTGGGCGAACGGTACCTACCTCTAAGAACTTGCGAGCAAACATCGCACGGTGTGATCTTCTTGTAGGTGTACTCCTGCAGATTGTGATTATCGGTGCCGTCGAAGCGGTTTTGGCCACCGTTACCGCTCTTCCTGTAAGGAGGTGAGTAAGACCCAATATTAGACTCCCGTTGCCGGTGGTCAGATCCTTCTTCATTAGCGGCTGCATATACGTGTGCACATTGGGAAAGAAATCGTAACATATAAGACGGTCTCTCCGTCAACGGTTGGGGCTGGCATGTCCTGCCAACTCCAACAGTTCATTGTGTCGAAGGCAACGTGTTTGCATCTGTACACGGTGGGGAGCTCCCCACCGAACGGCAGGATGTCGATTTATATATCTTTGGCACCGGCCCGGAACCGGAACACAAAATAACGCTGGGATCGAAGCGGTACAACTAGCAGTTCGGGGTTTTTGCACACTTTTGCTCTCAAACGGTGTCGATAAGGTGACGGTATGATAACTTTGTACAATTAAAATTCAACCAAAGAACTGTGTGTATATATCGTTAGTGGGATGTGAATGACGAATTGTGAAGCATTTTGTTCAGCAAACGATAATGTACATGTATGCTCGATGAAGAATGATTAGGTTTAGCGTAAATTCCAGCGTGTTTGGTGGCCGGATCTTTTGAAGCCGAGCGGAGAAACGGATAGTTGAACAGTACGCAACACAAACTCAAAGCTTTTGTTCAATGCGAAGCACAAAACTTAAGAAAACACAGGGCTCATCATACGGTTCGGTTCGGTGGCTCCCGGTGTGTTCTAATATACACTGGAAATTGGTTCTCAATTTCATAGAAAAAAGAAACCTCTACCACGAGCTCTAAGCCCTAAGGTATTGCCTAAGGACTCTATTTCTCTTGACTATCGTCGTCGTTTACAAGACAAAAAACGGTGGACAACCAAGGGTTACACTGGTTGGAACTATATGGAAGTACTCTCAATGCAAACGGGAGCTCTATTTTATGATTATAGTATATAGTAGTAGCAACAGTAGTAGTAGTAGTAGTAATAGCAGTAGTATATATAGACAGGTGCAGCTACGGTTCGGACATTGGTAAACAATAATAAAACAAAACAAGTCTATTTAGTCAAGGGGAGCAGAGTAAATATGCTGGAATAAGGAGTAATATGTTGAGCACGCACTACAACAGCAAACGGAATACATAGTACGAGATATGTTGATATTGGGTGGTAAAGATATCCGAATAATTGTTTGTTACCTCATAGTCAAAACCGTTGACACTGCGTGGTACATTTGATTGGATTTGGTACTAATTGGGTGGTTACCGATTGGTTTGGTAAAAGTAAGTGGAAGGCAGTAAGAAAATCAAACGAATGAATTTATTATCAGTGGCAGAGGTTATTTTTCAGCTGTTATGTAACGGAAAGCACTACAATTGTCCACGCTGCGCCCCGGGGTGTGATTGTGGCCTCCGTCTTCCGGCCGGGGCCTTCGAAGCATATCGCGGTCGAGGAATGCGACTGTGGTGCGGCTAGGCTATGCTTAGTGTATTCTTTGATTATGAGCCTGATAAACTGATGTTCCGGAAGCCTCTACTAAAAGGCAAAGCCGAGTGTAGCAGCAGGCAGCACGTAATCCACTAGGCGGTTCACGGCCCACGTGTTCAAATTACAGCTTAATTTTGCATAATGACAGGATGCCCGCGATGATGCCTGTGCCGAAGGGCAAAGCAAACATGCAATTTATGCGAAACAATAGTGATGAAAATTGAAACGGTTGAGAGCGTTAACGCTTCGATGTTTGTGAGCGAAACATCTTCGCGGTAAAAAAGTGCGACGCCAGCGACGGCGTGCCCTCAGAAGCGGGGAGCGATCAAAAGCCAGCAGCCAGACAACAGTTAATTCACCGGAGCATAACACCCGGCTGCGAGAGGTTGAAATGGTGCCACCGTGGTGCCAGGTTGACACAGATCCTCAAGGATCGCCGGGCGCAACTTTGTAGCGCCAAGAAACGCGAGTGACGGCGCGCTGAGCACCGCCTTTTACGTTATCATCCGTGTGATGAAAGCCCACGATGATGATGCCCTGTGCTGTGCCCAGCAGACAGTCGCATTCTCGACGCTGTCGGGGGCCCTAAAATGGGCCTCTCCTTAATGGATGGTTCCCGGGTAATGAACACGAGCCAGCCAGCACTGGACAGATGGTGGGCGGGATGGGGTTAGGTGGGCTGTGTGGAGGGGTGGAGAGATAGAGAAAACAGTGCCACGAGTGTTGGCCACGGTTGGCCCGGGAACCTGGGAAAAGCGCAGCGCCGCAGCGAGTGAGGTGAGGTGTCGGAGCGCGCCGAAGAAAAGCGAGAGCACCAGCACCAGGATTGGAATGGAAAACGTTCCACCATTAAAGCGGGCGATAAAAGGTGGAAAAACTGTCGGTGTGTCGAAGTGTGTGTGTGCGGGTGAAACTTTAGAATTGCTGCCGACGTGATATAAGAAGTTGAACATAAGTTGAAAGTGTTGTGAAGTAATGGGATGAAGGGAACAAGAGCCAATGGCAGCGTGGCAATCTGGTTCGGGAAAGAGTGTTGCGAGCCCTGTTGGGCCGGGGGAAACGAAAGGGAACAAGACACACGAGTAACAGCGAGAACGGTTCCACTTACCTATCGTTCGCCGAACCTGCCGGTTTCAGGCTACGGAACGCTTTTAGCCACTTAGTCTTCATTGAGGAAGAGCTAGAAGAAGACATTTTCCGTTCACCGCGAGGTGAACCGGGATCTATTCTACCCAAAAACAACTCTTTCTGTAACGAGACAACGTGGAAAGTAGAGAGAGAGAGAGAGAGAGAGAGAGGAGAGAAAAAAGGAAGAGAAAAGAGAACCAGTGAAATATACGACACACTATTCTAGGCGATCGTTTCGGCGTGCGACTTCCGCAGCCAAACGATCCTTGATCGCAGCTACACGCAGCTACGTTGCGGTTGGCTAGCGCTTAAGGCTTCTACACTCTCTCGGCTCTAGCGCCAGGTCTGGCGTCAGCTAAAAGGCTAAAAAAGGCTAAAAGCTAAATTGGCAAACACGCTAAACTAGCAAAAGTGGTAATGAAAAAGGGAAAAGTTCTCCAACAACAACGCTAGGCTAAGCTAGACTAGAGAGAGAGAGAGAGAGAGAGACAAAGAGTAAATGAAGTACTATGAGGTACTATGGCAGCTATCGATTGGCTAGAGCGCTAAGAAAGAAGAGCTAGAAAATAAACCCCCGCTGCCGTAATTGTGGCCGGCGTAGTTCTTGGCCGTGGTGCCGGAAATGGATTGCATCCAATCGTGGTGGTGCCGGATTATGATGCATGCCGACTGTCGACGCAGGTTGATGCTGCACAGCGTCCAAGGATGCTAACTACCCACATACGCCCACTACGCTATTCAGGTCAAGAGCTCCGCCCGATCCGGCACACGAACGATCGTGCCTGGGGCCGGCGGCCCAACACTTCCACACCGACTCATCAGAACCATCTCTCGCTCACTCGCTCTCTCTCTCTCTCTCTCTCTCTCTCTCTCTCTCTCTCTCTCTCTC